>NC_065445.1:202345018-202684185 GCF_917563875.1 Diabrotica virgifera virgifera | reverse complement strand
TTTTTTAATTTATGTATCCCGTCCATAAGTGGAAAGTTTGATGCGCCACTGTAGACGCATGTGCCACTGAAAAGTGACGGCACATTGCTCAAACGTTTTCTTTTAGGTTCTACTATTTAAGTTATAGGGTCCCGTCGTGCCTAAAATGATTAAGAATTTTCACCTATAGCGGCTCTTAGCCTACAACTACAAGTGTATTAGATGGTATCATCTAAAATACACTTGATTTATAGGATTAATTTCTTTAGAGGCCAAAGTCTTTTGAACGTGACTTGTGTCATTAATTAAAATTCTAAGGCTATAATAATCATACCTTGTCTCATAACTATTATGATTCAACATTTTTTTGTAGTAGTAAGATTAGACAAAATTATTGTATTGTTTTATTTGTTACTATAATATAGCCAAAACATAATAATAATTTTGATTTTTAAATGACTAGGTATACATATTCTTAAATAAAGAAATTGTTAAAATTCAATATTTCTTTACATGATCTTAAAAATATTACCCTTACATTCCTATTCTAACCTGGTGGACGCCAAATGGTCTAAGTACTAGGGGACGCAATTTGGATTTTGTGGACGCAATGGGTGAAACGCTTAATTCTGAAATTTGCCTATTTAAAAAGAAAACACAAGATGTTTTGAACCAAACTAAAAGTTAACCTTAAAATAGACTATTTAATGAACACATTACATATATAGTCCGTCCGCTATAACTTTTCCCATGCGGTACGATTCATTTTCAATCAAATTACTAAGTCAAAACAGAAAGTGAAACGTACGCCGATGTGTGTAGTATACAGGGTGTTTCATTAATAATTGTCCATATAGTAACTGGAGAAACCTTAGCACAAAATACGAAGATTTAACCTAAAACGCTTAAATAAAATGTGGTTCCTTACTGAGTTACAGGGTGTTTTGTCTAAAAATTTAAAAACTATTTTTGCTCAGCATTTTAAAACTATTCGACGTATCCTTTTCATACTTGGCAGAAAGTGCGACTACTATACATCCTACTAAATTATGATAAACAAACGTTTATAGCTACTACCAGAGGCGTACGACAGGGGATAGTGAATGGTTGACCCTTCTCAAATTCTACGCCACTGGAGGAATTACTACTTTAGTGGCATTTTTAGATTCTCCAATACTTTCTACGTACATAATATACTCTTCATTGGTAACGATAAAGTCATTAGTTTTCGAGATATTTGAAGTTAAATATGAAACGGCACAGTTATTTTGATTAATTTGCGATATGATTCATATGATTAAAATTTAAAAATTATTTGTACCCAGTACTTTAAAACTATTTGGCGCATCCTTATCATACTTGGCAGAAAGTATAGGTTCTGTACACCCTATTAAATTAAGATAAATAAACGTTTCTAGCTGCTACCAGAGGCGTACGACAGGGGATAGTGGCTGGTTGACCCTTCCCAAATTCTACGCCACTGACGAAATTGCTATTTTAGTGTAATTTTTTGATTTTCCATTACTTTTTATGTAAATAATATACTCTTATTTCGTAACGATAAAATGATTAGTTTTCGAGATATTTGAAATTAAAAATGAAGCGACACAGTACATGAGTACATTAATCAAAATAACCGTGTCGTTTCATTTTTAACTTCAAATATCTCGAAAATTAATGACTTAATCGTTACGAATGAAGGGTATATTATTTTTATAGAAAGTATTGGAGAATCCAAAAATTGAACTAAAATAGTAATTTCGCCAGTGGCGTAGAATTTGGAAAGGGTCAACCATTCACTTTCCCCGTCGTACGCCTCTGGTAATAGCCAGAAACGTTTGTTTAACATAATTTAGTAGTTTGTACAGTACCTATGCTTCCTGCCAAGTATGAAAAGGATACGTCGAATAGTTTTAAAATTCTGAGCAAAAATAGTTTTAAATTTTTAGATAAAACACCCTGTAACTCGGTAAGGAACCACATTTTATTTATGTGTTTTAAGTTAAATCTTCATATTTTGTGCTAAGGTTTCTCGAGTTACTATATGGACAATTATTAATGAAACACCCTGTATAGTATACAGTATACAAAATGTATATACACATCTAGTCCAGGGTAATAAGGTTTTTTTCCGCAAATCGCCAGGAAATTTTGACATTCCTGTCAAAATTTCTTGAAGAAAAAGTCAGGACTTCCTTACTGTAAGGAAATGTCATTTCCTTACTGTAAGGAAATGATATTTCCGTACAGTTGTTAGTGTTCTACATAAATGATAGAAAACACATTGCTATTAAAACCTTGTAAATTACCTTAATCATTAAATTTTCTTTATCTGGAGCTTCCTGGATAAATTTTTCAATTTCTTCCTTCGTTAAAATCTTAGATTTCTTTGCCCTATAACCTTGAGCTTGCCGTTTCAATAAAGAACGAAGTTTTGAGTATGTAGATATATCTACATTGTGTTTAAGTGCAAGGGTTGACTTCAGCATTGAATAATTGGCCCATAATGTTGAAGATTTCATCTTTAAACAAAGGTCTAGGAAGTATGCCATTACAACATTTTCTGAGAAAGAACTCGTATTTTTACTCATGCGATAATCCATAAAACGTCTGTATGCATTTTCGTACTTTTCTCTTGATTTCTTTGGCAATAATTCTAATGAAGCAGTATTCACTGCCTCAACCAGCTCTGGAGGAGTCCCAGGAATGGAAATTTCATCATCACTTATCATTTTACTTTCGAGAACACCAGCAATTAAATTTATAAGCGTCAAGTTTGACAATTCAACCTCAATACGTTTCCATAGTAACCCAAGTAATTTTATTAGGAATTTCAAAGCACCATTTATTTGGGAATAAAATTATCGCGTTTTTTTTAAATCAATCAATATCTGTCGAATTTTAAACGATTTGCGGAAAAATAGTATGTTTACCTCGTAGGAAAAGCCACATTCCTGGACTCTGTGTTGCTAAGTCTCGGCTTGCGCCTCGACTTAGCAATCTTCACAGTCGTCCAGGAATGTTAAGCTTTTCCTACCCGGTAAACAATGTACTATTCCATGACACTTGAACAGCCAGGATACTAAAGCGTTTTTTCGACAGGTAATAGCTATAAGAGCAAATTGTAACTATTTCCTGCGTAGGATCTGGCGGCCATTTTTATTTATAAACAATTAAGTGTCAAAAAATGGCATTTTTCACTTTTTTTTCAAATTAATGGAAAACAGGTAAACTTATGGTTTTTTTAGTACAAATATCTTCAAGATTATGGAAAAAGCTTTAAAATTACGTATTACAAAGTTTGATATACTCATTTATTGTTAATATAATTGCGAAAAAAGGTCGGAATTGCAAAAAAAAAATTATTTTCGCAATAACTGTTGTAAAAATTAGTGTACAGCTTTGAAATTTTTGTCAAAAAAGGGTTCTTTGGTGCTTAATATGTGATAAAAATTTCAAAGCGATTCATTCAATTATTTAAATTTTATTCAAATTGTTTATCCCAGAGAGAATTTTTTTTGCAATAACATAAGTCAGAAGAAAATGACGTTAGAACCATTCCACAGATGTCAAATGAAAGAGCATGAACTATATTTTCAAGTTGGTTTAAAAAAAGCGAATAAAAAATGCATTTATTAGTAATAAATAATTATGCAAAAGTATCGTAAATCTTTCCTTATAAACTTTTTATTTTGTTATATAAGAAATTATATATATTTATTACAATTTCTTATCAATTATGATATAGATAACATTACTTGGTAGTTGTGCACTTAAAACAGGGTAAAAAAGTTAATTTTTTTGGAAAAAGTTATTCAAAAAGTTTATAAAGAAAAATTGACGATACTTTTGCATAATTATTTATTACTAATAAATGTATTTTTTATTCACTTTTTTAAACAATGTTGAAAATGTTCATGCTCTTTCATTTGACACCTGTGGAATGGTTCTAAGGTCATTTTTGTCTGACTTATGTTATTGCAAAAAGAATGATCTCTGGGATAAACAATTTGAATAAAATTTAAACAATTGAATGAATTGCTTTGAAATTTTTATCACATATTAAGCACCAAAGAACCCTCTTGACAAAAATTTCAAAGCTGTGTACTAATTTTTACAACAGTTATTGAGAAAATATTTTTTGTTGCAATTCCGACCTGTGTTCGCAATTATATTAACAATAAATAAGTATATCAAACTTTGTAATACGTCATTTTAAAGCTTTTTCCATAATCTCGAAGATATTTGTACTAAAAAAATAATAAGTTTCACTGTTTTCCGTTGATTTGAAAAATAAGGAAAAAAAGCCATTTTTTGACAGTTAATTGTTTATAAATAAAAATGGCCGCCAGATCCTACGCAGGAAATAGTTATAATTTGTTCCTATAGTTATTACCTGTCGAAAAAACGCTTCAGTACCCTGGCGGCTGAAGTGTCACGAACAGGGTATATTTCTGTCTTATTACCCTGGCCTAATCGACGTTCGTTTCAATTTATGTTTTGACTTAATTTGATTGAAAATGAATCGTACCGCATGGGAAAAGTTATAGCGGCCGGACTATAAATCTTTCATTGAAATAAGTGCTGGG
This sequence comes from Diabrotica virgifera virgifera, assembly GCF_917563875.1. Lineage (NCBI taxonomy): Eukaryota > Metazoa > Arthropoda > Insecta > Coleoptera > Chrysomelidae > Diabrotica > Diabrotica virgifera. Next base: position 202,679,617 of record NC_065445.1, on the reverse strand, counting down.
ACATTTTTATTTTCTTCTTCAAACTTGCCAACTGCACTAAATGGACGCGAACTGGCGAAATGACCCTATCCGGTTGTTTGGTTAATAGTAAGCAAATAATGTAATCAAATAATGTAATAATAAATAGTATGTAATAGTAATAATAAATAACTGCTGAAATAATAAATATTACCATTTTTTTCCTGAATCATGTAATTGTATTGTATATAAGTTGGGTTATGATAAGTAATTTTTTGTTGTAGGTGGTCAAGAATTATTGTGGCTTGTATATACCGGTAAGTGAAGTTGTTTTTTATTATTTATTATTGTTATCGAAGTGTCGGTTACGTATTTCCTTTCCACTCCCACAACTTCCCTGTACTTTTTTGCTTAACTTCAGGTTTTCCACTAAACGTCATTATAGGATATTTATATAAAATATATGCGATCTCAATAATTATTGTAATCTAGATATTACTAAATACAGGTTTAAAAATGTCTTCTTCTGTTTTCGACAGCTCACAACAGATTCGCGATAGATTAGACATATACCTCTCTGGTCTCTGGATGTCTTCTTACAATATGGCCGAAATATTGTAACTTTCGAATGTTTATTGTTTTCGTTATTTCTGTGCTCTTTTTCATTCGAGGTAAAACTATATCTATATCCAAATAAAACTATATTTGAGGATAGATCCATATCTCAATAATCTCCAAGGGTTCCAACTTTAAGGTTTAGTATAATATCACTATTATAAATGGACTAGGATGGAACTAAAGGACGACGACAATGGCAACGAAAACGGACACTGATTTGTGGTACTTGGAATACACAGGGAATTAGAAATAAAATCGAAGATGTTATCGAAGAAATGAAGAAACACAAAATGGACTTTGCTGTACTCTCTGAAACAAAGAAAAAAAGGACAAGGAACTCAAAATCTGGATAGATATATACATATACATACAGGAGTTAATAAGGAAGAACATGCAAAAAGAGGAGTATCAATACTTATATTGAAGAAATACAAAAAGAACATATCGAACTGGCAAGCAATAAATGAAAGAATCATAAAGGTCAACCTCAACCTGAAAGGATCAAAAATGACAATAATAGGCACATACGGCCCGAATGATGATGCACGCGTAGAAGAAAAAGGAAAATATTATGAAGTCTTAGATGAAACTATTTCTCAAATAGGTCAAACAAGGGAAACTATTATACTAGGTGACCTAAATGCAAGAACTGGTAGAAGAATAAACGATGAAATAATAGGACCATATGGAGAAAACACTACAAACGACAATGGCAATAACTTAATAGAAATGTGTAGACACAATTCACTAAGGATCATGAATGGGTATTTCAAACATAAGGCAATACATATGTACATATACATGGACTCAGCCTACAAGAAACTTGAGATCAGTAATTGATTACCTAATAATGAAACAAAAATCTAAAATAAAAAAGTGCATGACGTAAGAGTGTTTCGAGGAGCCGAATGTGGAAGTGACCACTACTTAGTAAAAGCCAAAATGATACTACCTCTAAGCGGAAATTGTAAACACCAACAAAATCAAAACATAAACGAAAATCACTCAGTAGAAGTTAAACAACTGCAGTACAATCTAACAAGTTTAGACAACGATAGTACTAGAGAATTGTATAAAAAAAGATTAGAGCAACAACTACCACAGGAATTCAAACATAAAACAACAGAAGAGCTACATAGAATAATAAAAAAAGGAATACATCAAGCCGCCAAAGAAGCCTTAGGTATAAGAGAAAATAAACCCAGAAAGACAAATAATTGGTGGAATGATGAACTACAGGAAATGAAAGAACAAAAGCAAAAATTATATCACAGATAGCTGGGAACAAAAGATCAAGAACATAAAAGAGAATATAGAGAAATGGTAAATAAATTTAAATCAACGGTAATAGAGTCAAAAAATCAAAGCTGGGAAAGAAAATGTCAGGAATTAGATACGTACATCGGCGGCCGCAAATCAAGAGAATCCTGGAGGTTTATAAAAAACATCAGATCCAACAAAACAGAACAAATAGCCATACACTCCATAGAACCTGAAAAATGGGAAAAACACTATAAAACACTGTTAGTAGAAGAAAGACCGGAATACAAAAACATAGAACAACATGAAGTCCTGATTCAAGGGGAGCCATTAGCAATCAACGTAGAAGACACTAAAAAAGCTGTATCACTGCTGAAAAATGGACGTGCTCCTGGTCCAGAGGGGATATATGCAGAGTTAATAAAAAATGGAACCAACAAACTATTCGAGATTCTAACAGAAGTTTTCAATAGGCACTTGCATGGAGAACCAGTGCCACAAAGTTGGAAAGAAGGATGGATTACATCTATCCATAAGAAAGGAAATAAGGAAGATTGCAATAACTATCGGGGTATAACTGTTACGAGTACGCTTAGCAGATTATATGGAAGAATTATAAAAGAACGCATATGCGAAGAATACCGCCCTTTTGAGTCAGAAGAACAAAACGGATTCAGAGCAGGACGATCCACAATAGATAGTATTTTCTGCTTATCCCAAATACTTGAGAAAAGAACACTGAGATCTCGAGAAGTGCATTTACTCTTAGTCGATTTAACAAAAGCATATGACACCGTGCCGGTTGCGAAGTTGTGGAAAGTATTGGAGAAAACCAGTATCAGCGTTACACTAATCGATGCTATTAAAGAGCTTTATAAGAACACAATAGCAAAAGTTAAAATAGGAAAAGAGGTGTCTAATGGTTTTCAGGTAACAAAAGGACTTAAGCAAGGTTGTTGTTTATCTCCCATACTGTTCAACATATATATCGATGAAGCACTCAGGCACTGGAAGAAGAAGTGTAAAGGGATGGGGCTATCTATTGGGGATGAAACGTTATATACGTTGCACTATGCAGATGACCAGGTAGTTATTGCCCAAGACAAAGAAGACCTGGAGTATATGGCTAGAAAACTAATGGAAGAGTACAAAAAATGGGGCCTCGAAGTAAATGTCCAAAAAACACAATATCTTTGCGTAGGAGGAGAAAATAATCCAGATGACCTCGACTTAGAAGATGAAACTATTAAGAAATGTGACCAATGTACATATTTGGGGGTAAAACTGACAAAGACAGGACGAAGTGATGAAGCCATAAAAGACAGAATAACCAAAGGAAAACAAGTTATAGGTGCGTTGAATTCAGTATTATGGCAAAAAAATATAAGACCGGAAACGAAAAAACGAATATATAATACCATATTAAAACCAGTAATCGTCTATGGCTCAGAAGTGTGGCAGTTATCACAAAAACTTAAAGGTAACCTATTGGCAGTTGAAATGGATTTTTGGAGGAGAGCAGCGGAAAAGTCTAGATTAGAACATGTGAAAAATGAGGACATCAGGAGACAAATGAAAGTACAAAGATCAATTATAGAAGACATCGAAAAACAACAACTAATATGGTACGGACATGTTAGACGTATGGGGGAAGAAAGACTACCCAAAAAGATATTAGAATGGGTACCACCAGAGAAAAGAAAACGAGGACGACCACCAACAACATGGATCCAAGGAATCTCAAAAGCAATGTCAGCAAGAAATCTATCTGAAGAAGACTGGCAGAATAGACAGGCTTGGCGAACGGGAACCCAAAGGCGTATTACGCTGTGAACGGGATATATATTGTTATATTTCTATTTGATATGAAAGATACTCAGAGTCATCTGAAACACATAGAAATAATTCTGGAAGAATTGGACACAGCGGGATTGAAATTAAACATTGAAAAATGTCAATTTTTTCAAAAAGAAGTCATTTATTTGGGTTTTCAATTCGACACCAAAACAGTAAGATTATCCGAAGACAGAGTCAAGCTCATAGATGAATACCCAAGACCAACGAATTTGAAAACATTGAGAGGTTTTCTTGGCACGATTAATTATTTTAAAAAACTGATTCCCGATTTGAGCCAAAAGGAAATCCCTCTGATAAAGTTGCTTAAAAAAGGAATAAAATGGAATTGGAAAGAAGAACAGGAGGAAGCTTTCGAAACATTAAAACGAGAATTCGCAAAAGGAACGAAAATATACCACCCCATTTACAATTTACCTTTTATACTCCGAACTGATGCGTCCATACAAAAATTTGCAGGAGTTCTGTCTCAAATACAAAACGACCAAGAAGTGCCGATATGTTTTATATCGCGAGTGACTAAAACACATGAGAGAAAATATAGTGTTACAGAATTGGAGTTTGCCAGTGTACTATATTGCGTAAACAAATTGAGGTTTTACTTATTGGGAGCAAAATTCACAATCGAAACAGACCATGCAGCTTTAGTACATATCATGAAGAATAGATTAGTAAATAATAGAATACATAGAGGTATTCTATTATTACAGGAGTATGATTTTGAGTTCCGATATATAAAAGGAAAAGACAACATAATAGCCGACGCTCTAACACGGGATGAGGACACCGGAAAAAAGGAAACAATTACTCTACAGGTGGGACTAAATAGATTAATACAAGAAGAAGGGATATATTCTTTAAATGAGATAAGGACAAACCAGGAAGACCTAGAGGAAAGAGAGAAAAGAAGAGCGGAAGTAGAAAATAACATATATTTTAAGAGAATAGACGGAAAGGAACTATATTTAGTGACACAGACATTGGCCGAAAAGATAATAAAGAAATTACATGAGGACAATGGGCATATCGGTAGCAGAAAAGTTTGGCTCGTTTTTAGGGAAAATTACATAAGCCGACAGGATTACCGCATTGCAAAGGAAATTACCCAGAAGTGCGATGTATGTCAAAAATATAAGAGTCGGAATTTCAAAAACGAAAATGTTGCCAAAAATATTGAAGCCCGAAACAAACTAGACATTGTAGCAATAGATATGTTAAGCGATCTAATTATGACCACAAAAAGGAACAAACATATTCTGGTAATGGTGGATGTGTTTTCAAAATACGTAAAATTATATAGTTGCCGCACCACAAAGGGGGAAGAAATATTAAGAAAAATCGACAATTTTATAGCCATAGTAGGAACACCAAAAAAGATTCTACTGGACAATGCAACGTATTTCCGAAATGATCGTTTCAAGGGACAACTTCGAGAACGAGGAATAGAGACAAATTTTGTCAGCATCAGGCATCCACAGAGTAATCCTTCGGAACGATTCATACAGGAAGTGACGAAATTTCTTCGCATTGCAACAGATGGTCAACATCGCCACTGGGACAGGAAAATGGCGGAAATAGAAAGGTATCTAAATACAATTCCGAGCACAGTAACAAAAGAGACCCCAGAATACATCATGAAGGGTGTACTGCCGATAAGGCCATGGGAAGACCAAGAGCCAAAAGAATATCAACAGGTGATTGAAACCGTACAGAGAAGATTACGGCGAAGCAACGAAAAATATATCCAAAGACAGGAACAAAATAGAAAAAGAAGACCAGTGACTTTTCAAAAGGGTGAAAAAGTACTCGTGAGGGCATTACGAGTATCAAATCTTCCTGGGGGCATTTGCGCAAAGTTGATGCCTGTTTTCGAAGGCCCGTATATCGTGAATAATGAAAATGGGATAAATAGTTATGAGTTGAGGCACAGGAACTCGGAAAAGATCCGAGGAATTTATAATATTCACGATGTATACAAATATCACGAATAAAAGACAGAATTACATGAAGTAGATAGTAAGTTAGGATATAAGACGTAGATTAAAGTAAGGAAATATACAGGGAGTTGGTTTTGCCTCGAGAAAATTTATTTAAAAATGCAGATAAATTTTATCGAATACAAGGCGGGGATTTGTTATATTTCTATTTGATATGAAAATTAAAATTTGATAATTATAGACAAAATTCAATTTAATATAAAATATTTTCAATTTTCTCAACCACGGGCATATAAATTTAGAACAACCTGTATACAACAAATTGTTATATTTAATTTTAAGAAGTGATTAAATAAGACTCAAGTGAAATCGTTAATAGGTCATTATCGTTTGTTCACGGAAGGATCGATCATTAGCCGATGCTAAATAAGACTAAGTGGAAATAGAGAATAGGTCATTAAAATTTGTATATAGTAGAAAGTAATTTTAGAATGGGAATTAACTATTTTCTTTGAAATCCATTAAGCATATTTAGAAAGTTTAAAAATTGGTTTTGAGGAATACTGCGAATGAGAGTTGGTGGTGGAATTTTGATTTGTGAATCTGGAAGGGATATTTAGAAAGTAGGGGAATGAATGACAAATAGAGATCAGAATGTTTTGAGCTGTCGAGAAGTGAAGTCGAGTAGTAGACGGTAGTGTACGGAGAGTGAGAAAGCCGGTGTAGTTCCGTGAGTGTGGAATATCTATCGTGGAACGAGAAGTAGGCCAGGTCGAGAGTAAAAGAACCTCCTTGAGCCAAGAGTGTCCCGGTAGCTGATAGCAGTTTCGAGAAAGGTAGAACACAGCATCACGACAGACGCAGGAACGAGAGCTATTCGAGCTAGTTTTTCAAAGGAGAACATTACTGGAAGCCAGGACGAGGTTTGATCGCAGCCAAGGATAGCAGGAAAAGGGTCTTGTGTGAGGACATTTTCAGTTCACCAGGAAAAGGTCAGTCTCATTTGTTTGGACATGAATGTATGGGTTTTTTCGTATTAAATTCCACATAAATAATTGAATAACATAATCAATAATATCAGAAAAGCTTCATCAAACTTAAATAGAGTTGTTCCTAATAACTCCTAATAGTTAAATGTTAATAAAAACTTTCAATTGAAAACCAAAAGGAAATAAGATTCCCATTTGTAAATGTTATGTTTAAGAATAATAAGAAATAGCAAATATTAAGCATTGATTGCCTTTTAAATAAAATAAAAAATATTTTAATTATAATTGTAACCCATATTTGTATTTTTTTTACTCTTTTCTTTTCTATCCCGATTAGGAACCATTAAGAAATATTTAGAAGCCACGCAAGTAAGTAATTAATTTATAATTCGCCCTGAGATTGAAAACATATTGATATGTGATCTGGTAAATTAATTAGATTATTATTAAAGCATTGATTAAATTAAATGACATATAAAATTATTATCTCATATCAATAATCAAGATCACAACAATATATATATAATATCACTATTAATGAGACTTTTCTTTAGTTTATAGAAAGTGGATTTGGCTTTTTCAATGCATATTCTTGTTTCTTTGCCCGTATCCCAGTTATCGTTAACGTTAGCCGAAATAGGTGATATTGTTGACTCTTTCTAACTTTATTGCATTATTGCATATGCTGTGATGTTCATTGGTTGTAACTCAGTTTTGCTGAGAACTTTAAGTTTTGTCTTAGAAGTAGTAAGTTAAGTCTTAAGTCTCTTTATACAGGGTGTTTGGTAAAGAATGGGCCATAGCTTAACCGCAGATTCCTGAGGTTAAAATAGGTCGATTTAAGCTAACTTACCTTAGTACAAAAGTTGATAATAACCGAAATACAGGGTGTCAAAATTAAACTTTTATTTTATTTATTCTTGAATATTTCCTGACAGATATGGAATAACAACACGAAATTTGGTAAGAGGCGGTTTTTTGGGATGAGAAATCTAAATTCGCCACCAAAAATGATGTATTGCCCAAAGGGGGCCACGTACGTCTTTCAGTGCTCATTTAGTACGTTCAGTTTTTTTATGCCTCACTCTATATACTTTTTGAATCAAAATTTTTATTCTCTTAATATTTTTACTTAAAAAAGGTATACTACATTCATCTCGCTAAAGTCAACTGTTTTCGAGATAAACGCATTTTAAATCTGCGGTACAACATATTTTTGTGCATAATATCATTGTAGTTAGACCCGAAATAGTATATTAAGTATGGAGAACGGTAAGGGTTTTATACCGATCGAAGACAATTGTTTGGAGGAGGAGCGGCCGACGACTCCAATTATTGTCTGATATCGGTTACCCTTAACGTTCGACATGCTTATAACGTTTTTTGCACGATTGATACCATTATAAATTATAAAATTAAACATTTTCGTCATATTGACTAGTTTCATTCATTTTATCAAGATAGATACTTTGGTTGTTAGGTAGTAACTAGGGTGCATAACAACAATGGAGAATTGAGTTTTTATTTAGTTGTCAATAATTTTAAGTACAATTTTGATAATTATAAATTAAAATATGAGCGAAAGTGAATTTGAAGAAATTTAACGGGCTTGGGAAGAAGGGTGTTCCGCAATTATTCCCGAAAAATCCAAAATCCGTTATCAAAATACCTACCAAAGTTTTAAAAAATGGTGCGAAGGCAAGAATTTAAGAATCGAAGAAAAGACTCTATTGGCATATTTCGTTCAAAGACATATGCAGTTGAAAGCTCCTGGAAGCCTCTGGGCAGAATATTCAATGATTAAATCCACCGTTTTTCTTTATGATGGCATTGATATTTCCAAGTTTTCAACTTTGATCGCGTATTTGAAGAGAAAAAATGTTGGATACTACTAATGTATGCGATTCTGCAGGAGTTTCTGTTAGAAGTGAAACCACAGCCCAAACAAGTGGGATAATTTAACAAATTGTACCATAAGTTTCAATATTAATAAATAATTCGTTAGTTTTCTTTATTCTTTCAAAAAATAAATTAAAATTAAGAGATTTTTTAACTCGACGGTAAGTGAATTACTTACCGTCGAGTTGGAGTACTTACCGTCGAGTTGGATTACTTACCGTCGAGTTGCTAGTAAATGTCACCTACTGACGTAAAATCTGTCACGGTAAACAGTCAAAAATGATCAATCGTGCAAAAAATAAACTTGAAACCATAATAATTGTGCCAGTTGTTATATTTATGTCATTGCATCGCAAATTCCATTTGAAGAAATTTTCGATACATTGTTGTAAATTTTTAATATGCAGCTTCGTTTTTAATATGTTTACATAAAATTTTTATGGGTTTTGTTCCTTTAAAGCCACCAAATGTTTGTGTACGTTCCAATTAAACTATTATTGTGGTACCATTAGTTAAACACAGTGTTTTTAAAACTTTTTTGCCTCTTAGTATTTTTTCGATAAGCCACCTTTTATCGAGATGTGGCTTCTTTTCTAATATGTTTCAAAATATACCTAAAAATATAAATTACAAAAAATAAATTTTCAGATTATTAACAGGTTCCTATAATCGTACTTAACCATAACCATATACAAACATGTGGTGGATTCGACAAATATTCAAAATATCTCGATAAACACTGGCTAATCGAAAAAGTACTAAGCAGTGGCGTAGGAATCCACCGGGGCCCCCCGAGGTAAGGGCCCCCGCGAGACTCCTGGGAAAAAAGGAGGGTCATTGTCTAGTTTATGTACTTCTCGAATTTTGAAAAACTAAATATACGTACGTGTTCAGAATGTTCTTTTAAACAAAATATCTATTACTATTTTCCCGGTATTACTTACTAAATTTTCTGGGATTTTTCCATTGCCCTTCAAGGATCCCATCAACTTCGTCGCAAATACGTAATTAAGTACGCAATTAGTGTGACTGTTTGCCTGCTCAGAACGTAAAAACGTAAAAAAATTTGTATTCACCCAAAAGCAAGCTGAAATTTTTTTTGTAGTAGGGGCCCCGTGAGTGAACTTGCCCCAGGGCCCCCGTATTTATCGCTACGCCACTGGTACTAAGAAGAAAAAAGTTTTAAAAACATTGTTTTTAACTAATGGTACCACAATAATAGTTTAATTGCAACGTACACAAAAGTTTAAGGGGGGTTTAAGGGAACAAAAACCCCATAAAATTTTTATGGGGTGCACAAAATTCACTATAATTTTTTGCAGATGTTCCTGCCATAAGAATGCCACATTTCTATTTTCAATAAAAAACCTATAATAGTTTTCGATATATTGGAAAAAAATCGATTTTCATTTTGTAACTTCAAAGGTCTGTAACTTTTTTATATGCGCATTTGTACTAAGGTAAGTTAGGTTCAATCGAACTATTTTTGGTCCCAGAATATGTGATTTAATTTATTACCTGCATTTTTTTGTTACACTCTGTATAATATTCGATGTTAATAAACAATTATTTACTAATTCGACACAGGTCAGAGTTGCGTTTTATTTTTTTATAAACTGCAGAATTTGCTATCTAGAGACCTATGTCAGCACAAGTGGGTTTTAGATTATGATAGGTTGGGGTCAATATCAAGTTTCAGTTGCTTAGGAAGGACAACGATTCTAGAACAACTATTTGAATTAAGGCTATGGGTACATAATTAGCAAATATTTTACGTGTATCCCTACTTTTTCTGTCTTTACACGGCAAATTACGTGTAGTAAAATTCACACTGGCATGGATATATAAACATTACTAGAATGTCATTCTACTTGAAAATGTCATCATTAATTTAAAGAGATGGGTTTTGAATGTTCTTGGATAACTGTTATTTTTATAATTGCAAATTATTAATTCAGTTAATAAGGGATAATTTTTTCACTAACTATGTATTCAGTGATTGTAATAATTTATTTGTACAACAAAGACTAATACTCAATCGAGAAAAGAGGAAAAGTGTTAAAGTGATTTTTTAATAACATATTGTTATGGAACACTTACAATTTGGAACATCTTTAACAACAAAATACTTGGATCACAGAATATATTATCCTGATGTATTCTCTGCTTGGATCTTCCACAAATAATACACAATAAATAACTTTTTATTAAGTTCACGTATTAAATCAATTATTTATCAAATACACTATATATCAATAATATTTAATCAATAACTCAACATATTCCCGATGCAATGTCAAATATTTAAAATTGTCACTGATTGTCAGTGTCTGACAATATATGCTGACAATATTATATTCGGCTGAGTGCGTTGTAAGACAAAGATAGATTTGGAAAATATTACCACGGCATTGTGTTCATTTTTTTCGAATCCTGAAAAAACCAATAAATATTTTTGAAAAATTTAAAAGTAGAATGAAAGACTAAATTATTACCGAGGGCCGAAAGTCCCTTAGAATAAATAAAAAGTTTATTTTGAATGACATATTTGAAATTAAAAATCGCACTAAATTTTCTCTTAGTTTTTCACCCCTGTAACTTATTAAAATAAACATTATAGAAGTTCTCAGGGACTTTCGGCCCTCGCTAATAACGTAATCTTTCATTCTGCGTTTAAATTTTTCAAAAATACTTATTAGTTTTCTCAGGATTCGAAAAAAATGAATCCCCATTTGAATAGCATTGCAGCCGAAAATACGTACCGATCCTCTTAAGTATGTTTTCACACAATTAACGATTTAAAAAAATATTTATTTATTATCCATTACATTACATATTTATATTATATTACAATGTGAGAATTTTTGAAAAAGGCAAATTTACTGCAAAAATTAAAATACAAATTTTCTAGTATATTATGCTAAGTCTTCCTCTCTTGTCGTTTTTCCATTACTGAGGATCATGATTTCCTCCATTACTCCTAATAACATGTTTTCTTCATTGATCTCTCTATTTTCAGCTGCTTGAAGAGTTTCGCAAAATGAGTGGCTGGATTTTGAATTTGGCCGGACCATCTGGTTGGTGACCGTCCTCTTGGTCTTTCCATCACTTTTCATCGTCACCTCTGGGACCCACGTGACCAAAGAATTGTAACTCAATACTTCCTGCATTCGTTTGGGAAAAATTTTTATTAGCTATCAGTAATATTTTGTGGAATTAAATCCCATTCTTCTATCAAAACACATTTGATATCTTGCAAGAGGCCATGCTGCATTTTCTTTTTTCAGTTATCTTCCCAGTTTACGCCAAACGTGTTAAATTAATAGTTTCTCGTCGAAAATACATTGTAGTAGGGGAGGAAAGTATGCTAAATTTGCAGTTACTCGACCGTTAGGGGGACCTATTGGGTTGTGAAGAGTAGGTCCTAAAACTAAAAAAGTTAAGTTTTCCATAAAGTGGGGGATTTTCCATTTTTTAATTTAATTTTCCATTTTCAACAATCGTTTTTTCCGATTATAGTGGCATCTATCCATAACTCGAAAAAATGTCTCGAATAAAAGTTACTTATTTTTACGTAAGGAATCCAAATCTGCAATTAAAAAATAAGGGCTCCTATTTAATATGTTAAAGTAACCCCCCACCCAACAGACAACAGACGCTGTCGAAGAAATCGCGTCGCTTAAGTGGAATTGAACAGGACACATCGCCAGATTGCCAGACAACCGATGGACAAAACGTATTGTCGAGTGGAGGCCGCGAGAAGAAGCACTACGGAGCAGAGGACGCCCACTAACCAGATGGGCCGATGATTTGAAGCATGTTATTGGTAACTGGATGCAAGCCGCACAAAATAGAGATAAATGGAAAGAGCTGAGGGAGACCTATGTCTAGCAGTGGACGCGTACGGGTTGATGATGATGAACCCCGCCTCCGTGGGGGTCGTGTTTGGTGTCATTCGATAGATTTTTCAAAAATAAAAAATACGTGTATTTTTCAATTTTTCGATCTCATGATCATTTCGCGAAATATCGCGGAGTTCGTGGGGAGTCGTGTTTAGTATCATTCGACAGATTTTTGAAAAATATTGAAAACGTATTTTTTAGTTTTTGAACTTGAAATACTTTTTGAAATACTATACACTCTTTTGCATGTACCGGGTGTCCCAATAAGAATGGCTCTCGGCCATATCTCAGGAACCGTTTATAGTACAGCTTTGAGAAAAAAATATTTATAACAAAAGTTGCCTCGGGAAAAGCCTGGAAATTATTTTCATAATTGTAGGTCCACCGCTAGAGGGCGTAATTGAATATCAAAAATTAAAAAATCAAAATTTTACAAAATTTACCTAATGAAAGGGCACTGGAAATCCAATCATCGTATTTTTCATAAAATTCCGCGCATATTTGATTTCACAAGTTTAAGTCTACCTTTACAAATAAGAGGTGGGGGTGAGTGGGAACCTTCTTATGAAATAATGGCTGGAAGTCCGGTCCTGCTAAATCGAATTTTGCATACTTGGTCTTGTTGAAAACAGCTCTTTTTCATCAATGTAAGAGTCTTATTTTCGAAATAGCCTAATAAGTAATATGCCAGCTAGTATGCGTTATTTAATTATTTTCGGAAATCTAGTTTTCTTTGGAGAATATTAAATAGGTACAAGTATGCATTTTTAATCCTGTATTACAAAATTAGACCAAATTATCAACATAATACCGAAAACCGCATGTCGATACCTTTTTTCTATCTCAAGATATCTTAAGAAACGTGTAAATTTTAAACAACTGTTAATGTCACCGGTAAACGAAGTTAAGGAAAAGTAGTGGTCTCCTTCAAGAGTAGATTGAACAGCAGTCTCGATTTCTGCTTTCGCAATGCTTTGAATGGCGTTTCGTATTCTCTTGATTCTAGATCATGTTTTCTCGAGTAGTGGGCCTAGCGGCAAAAACAAGGTCTTTAATCCGTCCCCATAAATAAAAGACTAAAACAGTTAAATCTGTTGCTATTCAATCTACTCTTGAAAGAGTAAATGCTTGAATCGAAAATGATGGGCAACAATTTGAACATTTAGGCAGTCACTAAGACTAAGTACCTAAGTAGTTGCTTTTATTTCTTTGTTATATTTTATAGTGTTGTTTGTCTAATTGTTGTTTTAATTAATTGTATACGTTTACATCTGGAAAGTGTTTATTTGTTTTTTCCATAGCACACTACTTTTCCTTAACCTCGTTTACCGGTGACAGTAACAGATATGTTTAAAATTTATACATTTCTTAAGATATCTCGAGATAAAACAAAGGTCTCGACATACGGTTTTCGGTATTATGTTGCTAATTTGGTCTAATTTTGTAATACAGGAATAAAAATGCATACTTGTATTTAATATTTTCCAAAGAAAACTAGATTTCTGAAAATAATTAAATAACGCCTCCCAGCTTGCATATTACTTATTAGGCTATTTCGAAAATAAGACAATTACATTGACAAAAAAGAGCCGTTTTCAATAAGATCAAGCATGCAAAATTCGATTTAGCAGAACCGGACTTACAGCCATTTTTTCATAAGGAGGTTCCCACTCACCCCCACCTCTTATTTGCAAAGGTAGACTTAAACTTGTGGAATCAAATATGCGCAGAATTTTATGAAGAATACTATGATTGGATTTTCAGTGCCCTCTCATTAGGTAAATTTTGTAAAATTTTTATTGTTTAATTTTTGATATTTAATTACGCCCTCTAGCGGTGGACCTACAATTATGAAAATAATTTCCAGGCTTTTCCCGAGGCCACTTTTGTTATACATATTTTTTTCTCAAAGCTGTACTATAAACGGTTCCTGAGATATGGCCGAGAGCCATTCTTATTGGGACACCCGGTACTTAACTTACCTTATCTTAATCTGACAATTTCGAGTATTTTTAAAGATAGATTTTTTTTCGGGCCCCCCTTAACGAACTCCCCTGTGTTAAGAGCCAATATATGGTAGAGGTACATCGGTAGGGTACCAGGTTTCTCCCCATATGATAATCTGACGCGCTCGAGTAACTAAAAAAACCTCGCTTGGGCTCCCCTACCATTGTAGTTCGTGTCTTAGTAAAAAACCAAACGTTTCGAAAGTTCTTTTTGTAGTGTTAAAAGTGGATCTTGATCTTACCGGATTCGTTTCATTTAAACGTGCGATTAAATGTGATTTATCAATAAATGAAAAAATAATAAAAATACCAGGTTTTTGTAAAAGGTATTATTGTGTTTGCATTTTATCAATCAAAAGCAAAATAAAAATTAAATTAAATTTTTTTTAAATAACGCGGGCACATAAATTTGATACACCCTGTATATTGAGCTGTAGGTATTTATTAGAATTAAGTTTGGATGTAAGTAGATTTCTCTTTTAATGAGCTTTCCGATGAACCATTAAAGACTTTTGTGAATAATTAAAGTGAAAATAACTATGTATTTAGATTTAAAATGGAAAAAGATTGTTTAGTTTAGAGGTAATTATCAATTTCTAGAAAAGGGGTTTTATGGAGAAAGTTTGGAATTTTAGTATCTTTGTTTCAACACGAGTAAATATTGTATAGTTCTCAGAAAGTAATTAGGATGATCGGAATAATTTTGAGGGTGACTGTTTTGTTTGTCGAATGGAAAAGCCGATGTCTTTTATTCTTGGCAATGTGGAAGGGGAAAAATGGATTGGATGATTGAGACAGTTTGAAAGAGAAGTCATTATGTTTTTGGCATCGCTGAAGGAGCAGTTCGACGTTTTTCGTGAATAGATAATTAGCAAGTACCAGTGCTGTTTGATAGTGGAGAATAGTGGTGAAAAGTGGAACGAGAGACAGATCAAATCAAGACGAAATACCTCTTTGAGTCTGTATTATTGTGAGAAGGAGAGCAGAGAATTTTTGGAGTTTTGTTTGAATCGAGTACGTGTCAAAAGAGGCCCGGCTTGTTGGAGAATTGGTGCTGGTATGCTGATAGTTTTGAAGCTGGAGAACGGAGAGGGCTTTGATGAGTAGCCTTTAACATAGTCAACGAGGGAGAGCTGTTTTGGGTCACGAGAAGACATCAGAGTGAGTGAAGCAAAAGGTCAGTCAATTTATGTGAAAGAGATTTTTATGTTCGGAAACCAAATTTTTTGAGTAAAAAGCATATGAATTAAAATTCCAATATTTCAAAAAGTAAATAGTAAATATAGGTAATCTTGCGAATACATAAATTTGTTTTGTTTAGTTTGTTTTACAAAAGTCATCGGGAACAAACCGATAAATTGTTTTTTTTTAACTATAATAGGTTTAAGTGGTATAAATTTCATTCGGACATCTGTGTCCACAGGTTTTTTAGATTCGATAGATTTCAGAGTATTGATTTTGAAAAATAAAAGACAATTCTGTATTTTTATTTTAATAATTTGCTTTATTTCTCTTCCCTATTTTATCCCGATTAGGATCAACTCAGAGATACTGAACCCACGAGAGAAGATAAGTATAACGTGAGATAATTTGGATTTTTTTTAATAGTATAAAAAGGCACCCTGAGATTTTTTTATTCGATTTTTATGTATGATTTGCGAAAATTAAATAATTAATCAGATAAATAATAATTAATATAAAATTAATAAGAAGCAGATCATAACAGTATATTTTAAAATACCCTAAATAATGGTCACAATAATACAAAACGTTTTCGGATTAAGAAATCCATCATCAGTGTTCTAAAAGCCAAAAATTGCATGCCTGAGCCACCAAAATGTATTGGGTAAAACCCTTTAAATGTAAACGATTATGTTGTTTTACATATTTATATAAAATTCAAGTGATGTTAAAGATATGCCTGGATGTTACACAGGGCAACACAGGGCTCTTCCCACGTCCCACATAATCCAATATGTGAGGTTTTTTCAAAAAAGAAAAAAAATTTCAACCACGTGGGAAGAGTCCTGTGTTGCCCTGGGTAACATCCAGGCGTATCTTTAACATCACTTGAATTTTATATAAATATGTAAAACAACATAATCGTTTACATTTAAAGGGTTTTTACCCAATACATTTTGGTGGCTCAGGCATGCAATTTTTGGCTTTTAGAACACTGATGATGGATTTCTTAATCCGAAAACGTTTTGTATTATTGTGACCCTTTTTAGGGTATTTTAAAATATACCTTTTACAAAAAACCTGGTATTTTTGTGATTTATGGTATACAGCCAGCTATACCCTATTCCACGAACATACGCCTGTTTTGGATTACTTCGACAACGAATATTTTACTGTGCACAATAAGAAGAACGAAAGTAAATTGCAAATTACATTGTTGTTTATTGGAATAATTATTAGCGCAATTTACTTTCGTACTTCTTATGTTACACAGTAAAATATTCGTTGTCGAAGTAATCCAAAACAGGCGTATGTTCGTGGAATGGCCCATACAGGAAGTTTATTATCATCGTGGATTTTGAAAAAATAATAATTATGCTTGACATGTTTAAAGCGCTTTTAAAATATTGCAAAAATTTCCGATTATACAAAAATTCCGATTTCTTATTTTCAAATTAAACACGTTAATAAAATATATATTGTAATACCTACACCTACCTATGTACACTTGAATTATTAATATAACTTGATTACTCTCTGCAGTATTTAAATGAAGATTAAGTAAAAATAAACAAAGGTATTATACTTCATTATGCTTGTCTTTTATGAATTATAAAACGCTTACAGCAGGAAAAATGAAAGAATACCCATGAACGAACATATAAAACACGCTGTATTTTCCTGTCACCGTGTCACACAAAAAATTGGCCAGCGCAAGTACATGTAATAATTCTTGTTACATGTACTTGCACTGGACAATTTTCTTTGTGACACGGTGACAGGAAAATACAGCGTGTTTTATATGTTCGTTCATGGGTATTCTTTCATTTTTCCGACTGTATGTAGTATTCCTCGCCCTTTATAACAATTCCAATTTCCGTCTAATAATCCCAATAATTAAATTTTACAGTGTCAGAAGTAAACTCAATTTCAAATTATTTGAGATTTTGATAGAGATTCTGACGAATAGAAACCTACAAAAATAAAAATTTTAGCGATTATTTTTTAATGGTTTTAATTCCCAATCGTGCAGTAAGATTTTTCATCAGGTGTTTAATTCTGTCCATTCAGATTACCTACAGTCGGAAAAATGAAAGGATACCCATGAACGAACATATAAAACACGCTGTATTTTCCTGTCACCGTGTCACACAAAAAATTGGCCAGCGCAAGTACATGTAATAATTATTGTTACATGTACTTGCACTGGACAATTTTCTTTGTGACACGGTGACAGGAAAATACAGCGTGTTTTATATGTTCGTTCATGGGTATTCTTTTATTTTTCCGACTGTATTAGATATTATACTGGGAATTAAATAATCTAATTTTATTATACTAAGAATAAATTTTAAGTATTTTGTTTCTGTTTAACTACAACTGTTTTATAGTTTTGACAACTATTACATTTAAAAAAATTGCTGCTGAATAAAACTGTACTTATAAATAATTTTAACTAACATTTTATTGATATCTTCGTCTAAATATTTGCTAAACCTGCTTATGGTGTTAAATTTGACAAGTTGTAAAACATTAATTATTGTGATAAATGTCACTGAATGTTTATTTACAAAATCTTAAATTGTGTATGTGAGTATTAAAAAATAATCTTTCGAATATCACACGATAGTAAGAATAAATAGGAAAATAATGCTCCAGTTTGTTTCTCAAATTTGTTGCCGTTCGGCAATAGTCACTCTGGCTCTGCGGGCTCTCGCGTCTGTTGCCACGCAACAAGTTTTTGTTTCAATTTATTCTCACTCTCTTGTGATAGTAATGTTGATTATTTCATTCATAGAGATTCTGGTCAATGGAAAGCTACAGAAATAAAAATTACAGCGATTATTTCATTCATAGGAGATTTTGACCAATAGAAATCTACAGAAATAAAAATTAAGATAATTTTTGATAATATCCCGTCTTCAAGTATATTACGTCAGATGCCCTTCGTTGCTACGAAAAAATACATTTAGTGACTGGAGCTATTACACGGGGAATGCTCCTAGACACTTAAGTTTCTTATTTTTTTGTAGTTCTGGACAAACTAAACTAAACTGATTGAATTGAATATTTTACTTGTTCTAAAAGTACATGACGCTTTTCAGAGTTTTGACAATCAATTACATTTTTTTTACAATTGCGATGTGACAGTATGACATGAACAGTGGCGTATTATATATATTTTAACAAATACTTAACATACCGGCCACCTTGAAAGGCACACCTTTCAATTAATAATTATAAAATTATACTGAACATAAGCAAAATAATAAATGACATAAGCAAACAGAATCAAATAAAACTATTAAAAACTAAACATTTGAATCAGTGATAGAGTTCAAAAAATAGTACACACTTTGATATTGTTCATCAGTTATCATTGCACTGTGTCTATAGGAAGCGGACATATCGAACCGCTCTCTTGGTAAGACCCTTTGAAGTGCGAAGAGTAACCACTCTGGTTACACCATCTGGACCAGGATGAAGTGAATGAACACGACCCATCAACCAATTTAACGGGTGCTGTCCCTTATCCTTTATCAGGACTAAATCTCCAAGCTGAATGTTTGACATGTGTATTTTCCATTTTTGTCGACTCTGCAGTTCGGATATATATTCCAAAGACCATCGTCGCCAAAAGTGCTGCCGGATCTGCAGGAGTCTTTGAAATTGATGAAGTTTTCCGGGATTTATGTCTGTAAGGTCAACTTCTGGAATTGATTCCATTGAGCGTCCTATCAAGAAGTGGGCAGGAGTGATTGAGGTAAAGTCGGAAGGATCAGCTGACATTGGAGTCAGCTGACAGTTTAATATACCCTCTATCTGAACAAGAACAGTGTTGAAATCCTCATAAGTAAGATGTGAATTTGAAATGACTCTTTTCAAATGGGATTTCATAGACTTATACCCGATTCATAAATTCCGAAATGAGGTGAATATACTGGTATAAATTGCCAATTTATTTGATTATTCGCACAAACATCTGATATATTTGATTGATTAATTTTAAGAAAGTTACCTAAATCCTTTAATTCATTATTAATTCCTATGAAATTTGTACCATTGTCAGACAAAATCTGAGCTGGTTTTCCACGTCTTGATATAAAACGTTTTAACGTTGATATAAAAGATTGAGCAGTAAGATCGTTTACTAGTTCCAAGTGAATTGCTTTGGTAGAAAGACAAATAAATAAACTTTCGTATGCTTTATAAAATGATGGATTACGGCCCTTTTTGGTTTTTAAGGTAAAAGGTAAAGGGTCCGGTGTAATCAACACCCGTAACGGAAAATGGGAATGAAGGAGTAACACGAGCTTTGGGTAAGTTGTAAGTTGCCCATTATCGGATAGACGTGTTTAGGATTGAAACGAAATCAATGAATACATTCTCTTACTATTCCTTTTGCTGTGTTTCTGCCATTAATAGGCCAGAAATTTTCTCTAACAACTGCCAAAAGATGTTGAGCACCTGAATGAAATAATAGTTGATGCTTCAAGAGAAATATCAATATTGTTAAATGATGCTTAGCTGGTAACAAGATAGGATGTTTCTTATCAAATTCAAAACTAGAATTACATATTCTTCCACCAACTCTAATTATACCTTTGTCGTCAAGAAAAGGGTTGAGAGAAAGAATTTTACTCTTGGGGGAAATTACTTTTCCTTTTGAAAGAGCAGATAATTCAGTGGAAAATCCTTCACCTTGAGCTAACTTGATTAAAATATGTAGAGATTAATCTAACTTGTCAGCACAAAGGCGACCTGACTTTCTTTGAGTTTTATCGCGTGTGGAACAATTATGAATAAAACGTAACCAATAAGCAACGAGTCTTTTTATTTTAATAAGACAGGAGAAATCATTGAATGGAAACTTGAAGGAATCGAATGCAATTAAAGATTGAACTGAATTCTTCATTTCGGGAAGAGACATTTGGGGATCAGTACTAGATACTTCCCATGACTCTTCAGGAAGTGACAAGGATTGTGGGCCATGCCACCAAAGATCACAAGTTTTAAGAAGAGAGGGGCTTATTCCGCGCGAAAGCAGATCAGCTGGATTTTGATTTGATGTAACATGTCTCCAATTGTGAGCTGCTGTCATTGATTGAATCTCACTGACACGATTGGCAACAAATGTTTTGAGTAAATGAGATGACGTATTTATCCAACCAAGAACTATTGTAGAATCGGTTCAATAGTATGAGTTTCGAAATTGAAGTTTCAAAGAATTATTTACTTTATTAACAAGCTGAGCCAATATGAGGGCTGTGCATAGTTCGAGACGAGGTATTAAAACTCGTTTGAGGGGAGCTACCTTTGATTTGGCAACTAATAGGTTTACGGATATTTCGCCTTGTTCATTGATACTACGAACATAGATACAAGAACCATATGCTAGTTCACTAGCATCAGAAAACGCGTGCATTTCTAATACAACAGAATTCTTGAGTTTCACATGCCTAGGAATTTTTAGTTCATTTAAATGTAATAATTGATCGTAAAATGTTAACCACTGGGTATAAATATCTGGAGAAACAGATTGATCCCAATCAATTTTCTGTAACCATAATTGCTGCAAGAGAATTTTGGCTTTAATCACTGCTGGACTGACTAGTCCCAACGGGTTGAATATTTGGGATATACTTGATAATATAGTACTGTAGCGGTTATTTACTGTAATAACTTATAATTACAAAGAAACAAGCGGTTCGTATTTATATACGATTTTATTTATATAACAGTACAGACGAATATATTTTTACAGACTTTACTTTACAAACTTTAGCTTAAAACTAAAACTCTATTTACAAATATGCCCGTATTTATACCCAGTTGTTATTCTGGAACAATCGACGCCCATCTCTATCTATCAGCTTGTTCCGCCTACGTGACGTACGTTCGAGAAGTCTCTCCTCCTCTCCGCCGAGGTCTAGATCATTCGATTACGTCATTCTCGAGATGTTTACTGTTATACGGGGGTCGGCCAAGATTTCTCTTTCGTTACACTGCTCCCCTCTTAAGATCTGAGCGTCCCGATCAGCAACTCTAGATGAAGGCCCAGGATGGCGGAATCTACACGACTCTCCAGCTCTGCATACACCCTTCAAGAAGAAATAACAGTCTACTGTCTTTGAAGGGTACGACATCTTCAGGTTCATGCAACACACAGTGATTTGTACACCAGTTCCTCTGAAGACCACTTAAAGCATGCAATTCCAATCTTCCAATCCAGATTTTCTACTGCATGACCTATTTTTGGTAAAGCCAAATTTTTGATGTCATAATTACACACGATTTTCTTCAAATTAGTTAGAGCACGCCATATGTTCTCGTAGCTTGGCGTGTCCGTATAAGACTTTCTGGTCACCATATACAGCAAAGATCGAGGACCATCTTCCAATCGCAGTACTCTTCCAATTTTAGGCTGCTGATTTCTTAACTCGTCCAGGCGGCCGAACTTTCTATTGAATACGGACGATATTCCTTTAGTCATCTCGAGATCTTGGGCAACACAGTGGGCTAGAGAGACGTCTTCTGACACACTAAACAGATCTTGCTGAACTTCTGTGGTCACGCCGAATCTAGCACTGTTTCTCGCTGCGTAATTTGACATAAATTGATTAAAATTTGGCTGTGCGGCGTCTTTCATCTCCTGTTGGAGGACTCGGGCTTCTTCTGTTTCATTTGAGCCAGCATATGGTGCAAGACCATTTATGTGAATAACTTTTGGTTTACCGTTTGGCAACTTCTTAATTCTGTATATTACGTCATTTATTTTCTTCTTAACTTCATACAGACCTTCCCATTGTCTTTGTAGTTTAGGACACAAGCCGCGACGACGTTGTGGATTATAAAGCCAGACAAGATCACCTACTTCGAAGCTTTTATTCTTGCATCGAGAATCATATTGATCTTTCATTCTGTCACTGGCTATCTATCTGGATGTGTTGTCTGGCAAGTTCATGAATGTTGTTCATTCGTAACTTCAGGCGGTCGACATATTCTTCGTCTGCAACATGTTCCTCGGAAGGTCTGCAGCCAAACTCTAGGTCGCAGGGCAAACGAACTTTACGACCCAACATCAGGCAGGCTGGTGTTTGACCTGTAGTTTCATTTACGGCCGAGCGGTAGGCCATCAGGAATAAATGAATGTGTTGGTCCCAATCTCGCTGATGTTCAGATACAACTTTGGACAAGTGTTTACCCATCGTTCGGTTCATCCTCTCGACCATCCCATCTGATTGAGGATGCAGGGGTGTTGTTCTGGTCTTATTGGCACCAATCAATTTACAAACGTTTTGGAAAAGAGCTGACTCAAAGTTTCGCCCTTGGTCGGAGTGGATCTCCAAGGGAACACCAAATCGGCTGAAGAATTCTTTAACAAGTACCTCTGCAACGGTAGCAGCTTCTTGATTTGGTAATGCATAGGCCTCGGTCAATTTCGTAAAATAATCCATGGCTACCAGGATGTATTTATTACCAGCATCAGTTTCTGGAAATGGACCTGCAATGTCGATTGCTACTCTTTCCATAGGACTGCCAACATTATACTCTCTCATGGGTGCTCTCTTTTTACCAACTGGACCATTACCGGATACACACAGTTCACATTTCCGGCACCATCTTCTTACATCATCTTTACAGTTCACCCAATAGAACCGTTCTCGAACCTTTTGCAGAGTCTTCGTAAGTGTCCACCTGATGTACCGTCATGCAACTGACGCAATACTTCTGACACTTTGCTTTTAGGTACAATCAACTGAAGCTTAGATTCTGTACCATCATCGTTCTCAAAGGTTCTGTACAGAAGATCATCTTTTAGAATCAGGCAATTCCATTGGCTCCAGTAGGCCTTGACTTCCGGACTACATACACTAATGTTTTGCCAACTAGGTCTCTCACCTCGACGCATCCAATCCAATACTCTTTTTATACATGGATCATCTTCTTGGGCGTGTTGTAACTGTTGGGGCTGCCATTGTTCATTAACTACGGTGGTTCGTCTCACGGGGAAAAATCGTTCCTCTAATTTGGCACAGTGATTACAATTTGCACTGCATGGTCGTCTCGAAAGGGCATCAGCATTTGAATGAACTCTTCCGGCCCTATGTTCTATCTCGTAGTCATATTCTTGTAATCGTTCTAACCATCTTGCCATCTGACCCTCTGGATTACGGAATTGTATGAGCCATTTTAGAGCAGCGTGATCTATTCGAAGAAGGAACTTTCTGCCATATAAGTATTTATGGAAATGTTCGCAAGCCTTCACTACACCCAGCAGTTCTCTTCTGGTAACGCAATAGTTTCTTTCTGGTTTCGACAGGACTTTGCTGAAATAAGCGATGACTTTTTCCTGTCCATCCTGGATTTGGGAGAGAACAGCTCCTACGGCACTGTTGCTAGCATCGGTATCCAAAACAAATTTTCCTGCCTGTCCCGGGTAGCTTAATATCGGTGCACTGATCAGAGCCATTTGTAGTTGTTCGAAAGCATTTGAAATGTGGGTCTACCGCCGTATTCTGAAGATCAGTTGGGTAGAAAGAGTCACAAACGAAAGGGTTTTGCAACGTTTGAATAAAAGTTGCGAAGTAGTGAACACGGTTAAAAGGCGCAAATTGGAATACTTTGGTCATATAATGCGTCACCCAGAAAAATATGACATACTTCACCTTGTCATGCAAGGTAAAATAATGGGAAAAAGAAGTGTGGGCCGCCGTACAACTTCTTGGCTTAAAAATCTACGCCAATGGTTTGGGAAAACTAGCACTGAACTATTTCGTGCGGCTGTAAATAAGACAATGATTGTTAATATGCTGCACAACATGAGAGCCAACGATCGACAAGCGGTCTCGGCACCTTAAGAAGAAGAAGAAAGCTTTTTGGCACTCTTCACTCCATATATATTCTTTGCCCTCCTCCGTCAACTTTGTTAGGGGCTTGGAGATATTGGCAAATCCTTTGACAAATCGTCGGTAATATGTACATAGGCCAAGGAAACTTCTAATTTCATGTTTATCTTTTGGTACTGGCCAATCTTTAATTGCTTCAATCTGTTCAGAATCAGCTGTTACACCGTTACTCGATACAATATGTCCCAAGTACTTAACTTCTCGTCGAAACATGTGACATTTCTTCGGACTTAACTTCAAGTTCGCTGCCCTCAATCGTTGAGAGACTTCTATTAAATTCTTGGCGTGTTCATCAAATGATCTTCCAACCACAATTACATCATCCAAGTAAACCAGGCATGTTTTCCATGTTAGACCTCTTAAAACTGCCTCCATTAATCTTTCAAATGTGGCAGGGGCATTACATAAACCAAACGGCATAGCCGTAAACTGCCAAAGCCCTGATCCTATCGAAAATGCGGTTTTCTCCCGATCGGCTGGCTCCATGTCTACTTGCCAATATCCACTTTTTAAATCGAGTGTGGAAAACCATCGAGAACCGGAGAGAGTATCCAATGTATCGTCTATTCGGGGCAAAGGATAACTATCTTTTTTTGTTACCGCATTGAGCTGGCGGTAGTCGATACAAAAACGCGTCGAACCATCCTTCTTCTTTACCAGAACTACTGGTGATGTCCATGGACTGTTCGATGGTTCAATTGCCCTTGTTTGTCCATATCCTTGATAATCTCTTCGGCTTCATCTCTTTTCGCTAATGGAAGTCGTCTAGGCCGTTGTCTGATTGGCTGAACGTCTCCGGTATTTATTTTATGCGTTACTATGCTTGTTTTGCCTTTATCCTTCTTATCAATAGCAAAAACATCTTGATACTCTATCAGCATAGACATCACTTTTTCCGTTAACAATTAACAATTAACGCACTCCGATTATTCCCGACGAATAAAGTTCAAAAGTCTTTTTTTTTTCACTTTTCATTTATTTACACTCCACACCGTTAACACCACTGTAGCGGTTATTTACTGTAATAACTTATAATTATAATACAAAGAAACAAGCGGTTCGTATTTATATACGATTTTATTTATATAACAGTACAGACGAATTTATTTTTACAGACTTTACTCCCCTTCGGGTCGTGAAATTAAAACTGTCAAAGTGTCACTAGGGATACAAATTGATAATTAGAGCTCTCTTGTAATTACTGCTGATAATTTTTTTTATAATTTCCCGTCATCAAGGTCCTTCGTTGTTACGCAAAATTAAATAAACATTCAGTGACATTCATCATCATCATTCTCTTTGCCTTATCCCTATGCGGGGTCGGCTTCCCTAATTGCATTTCTCCACACAATTCTATCTTGGGTCATATCAATATTAATCCCCTTTGCCAACATGTCCTGTCTTATCGTCTCCCCCCAGGTCTTCTTTGGTCTTCCTCTCCTACTCCTTCCAGGAATCTGCACTTCAGCTATTCTCCGTATTGGGTGATTAACGTCTCGACGTTGAACATGACCAAACCATCTTAACCTATGCTCTCTCATTTTGGCATCAATTGGTGCCACACCTAGACTTCCCCTAATATACTAATTTCTAATTTTATCCTTCTTTGTCACTCCACTCATCCGTCTAAGCATTCTCATTTCCGCCACATGCATTCGTTGTTCCTCTTTCTTTTTCACTGCCCAACATTCAGTTCCGTGCATCATAGCCGGTCTTATGGCTGTTTTATAGAATTTTCCCTTCAGCTTCATTGGAATTTTTCTGTCACACAACACACCACTCGCTTCTTTCCACTTCATCCATCCAGCCCTAATTCTACTGCATGCATCTCCAGCTATTTCTCACAAGTACTTAAAACTATTGCTTTTCACAATCATTTCACCATCCAAAGATACCATTTTATTTGTAGTAACTCCATCTTTAAATGAACATTCCAAATACTCTGTTTTTGTCCTACTAAGTTTTAAACCTTTTTCCTCCAGAGCTTGTCTTCACTGTTCCAGTTTTTGTTCTAAGTCTCTTTCACTATTTCCTATTAACACTACATCATCAGCATACATTAGGCACCATGGAATACTACCCTGTAGTTTCGCTGTTATCTGGTCCAAAACTAATGAGAATAAATAAGGACTAAGCAACGAGCCTTGGTGCAATCCTACTTTCACCTGAAATTTATCAGTCTCTCCCACACCTGTCCTAACACTAGTCGTTACTCCCTCATACATATCTCTCACAATCTTTACATATTCGCTAAGGACTCCTTTCTTATTGAGAGCCCATCACAGAATCTCTCGAGGAACTCTATCATATGCTTTCTCAAGATCAATGAATACCATATGAGCGTTGGTCTCTTTATTCCTGTATTTTTCCATCAGTTGCCTTACAATGAAAATTGCATCTGTTGTTGATCTGCCCTGCATAAAGCCAAATTGATTATCGGATATTTCGGTTTCTTCACGTATCCGTCTATCAATTACTCTCTCCCATATTTTCATGGTGTGGCTAAGTAGTTTTATAGCCCTGTAGTTTGTGCATTGTTGTATGTCTCCCTTGTTTTTGTAGACAGGTACTAATATACTGCTTCTCCATTCGTCTGGCATTTGTCCAACTTCCATAATTCTGTTGAATAGACCTGCTAGCCAACTTATTCCTGTCTCTCCCAATGCTCTCCATACTTCCCCAGGAATATCATCTGGTCCTACTGCTTTTCCTTTCTTTATTTTTTGAAGCGCTTGAGCTACTTCCTCGTTTGTTATTCTGGTAACCATTGCTGTTACTGTCTCCGTTAACTCGACAGGCTGTCTGTCAAATTCTTCATTTAATAGACTGTCAAAATACTTTCTCCATCTCTTTTTGACATCTTTTTCGTGAATTAGTATTTTATTATTTTCATCTCGGATACATCTAATCTGATTAAAATCTCTTGCTGTCTTTGCTCTCTGTTTGGCTATTTTATATACCTATCTTTGCTTCGCCTTCCCTGGTATCAAGTTGATCGTATAGGTTTGAATACGCTTCTGCTTTAGCTTTTGCTACTGCTACTTTCGCTTCCTTTTTGGCGACCATATAGTTTTGAAGATCTATATCCGATCTGGTTTCATGCCACTTTTTATATAATTTTCCATTCTCTTTTATTTTTCCTTGTACTTCATTTGACCACCACCAAGTCTCTTTATCCTCAAACTTCTTTCCTGACGTTTTCCCAAGTATGTATTTCAATAGCCGTCTCTCTAATAATATTGGCCATTTTTCTCCAAATTGTGTTAGGGCTTCCTTTCGTGTTCCAACATATTTTTTCTACTATTCTTTTCCAGAATAGACCTTCTTTCTCATCTTTTAGCATCCACCACTTGATTTTTTGTGGTCCTCTCCGATATTTTTGTTTAGTTTCGCTTTTTACTTCGATCTCCAGAACAAGCAGCTTATGTTGTTGGCTTACTGTCTCACTAACTATTACCTTGAAAAAATTAATTTATTAACAAAAAAACATTCAGTGACATTAATTACAATTAATGTTTTACAACTTGTCAAAGAGAACACCATGATCAGGTTTAGCAAATATTCAGGTGAAGATATCAATAAAATATCAATAATATGATTAAAAAATGCAGTTTTATTCTTACCGAATCTTACCGAATTACACTCGAGCTCTCAAAAATTACCGATTTGTATTGCCTTCGTGACAATCTGACATAATTTCTCTCCCCTTCGGGTCGGGAAATTAAAACTGTCAAATGGTCACTCGGGATACAAATCGGTAATTTTAGAGCTCTTGTGTAATTACAAGTGATCATTCTCTGCAGTAGTTAAATGAAATTCATAATTGAGTAAAATTGAACGAAGGTAATAATTCATTATGTTTGTATGTTGTGATTTCTAGAACGTTTATTTATTCGACACTCTTTCGAGCAATGCCATTTCCTTCTAAAAATGCCAAGAATTAAATTTTACAGTGTCAGAGGTGAACAAACAATTTTTTTTTAATATTCAGTAGATATTTAAATGGTGTTTGACACCGTAAGGCAGGGGTCACCAATTATATTTCCTGAGGGTCCGTTTCGAAAACCTATGACACTTCCGGGGTCCGGAGTTAACACTACCTGTCTGGTTGTTACAATTCGGTAAACAAATCAGAAGGGTGCAGTGCGAAATTTTTAGGCAGAAATTGTTTTTAACAGTTTTTTAATAAATCCAAAACATCACCTTTTTTTCCCGAAAGTATGTTTTTATCATTTTTGGGTCATTTTAAACAAAAAAGATTTTCTGTTTCTCAAAACTTGATAGATTTCAAGTTTTAAGCGATTTATAAATAAACTGAAAAATGCGAAAATAAGCATTTTCGAAGCTTGAAAATTCATGTGTACATTATTTTTTTTTGCCAAGTGCCTAAATTGAAGTTTAAACATCCAATGTCAAGATTCTGATGAGTTATCGGGGTTTATTTCAAGTTCGACCGTTTGTTTTTATTGGCGTATTTAATTAGCACATTTTCAATAATTAATTGAATAAATAAATAAATCATTAAGAAAAAAATATGTTAATAATAAATTATAAAATTTTAATAAATGTGAAGTATTTGTTGGGCATTTTTTGCATAAGTACGTACAATATGTATAATAAGTGCGACAGAGACGCACCATAAATTTCGATGTGCGGCGACTTAAAAGTCGAGTGGACTCGCATAATTAACAATTAAAAAACAACGGTCTATATTGAAGTAAGTCCCGATTACTCGTTAGAATCTTGAAATTTAATTTATAAACTTCAGTTTATGCACTTGGCAACCTGAAAACTAATAATTTACATATGAGTTTTCAAACCTCGAAAATGCGTAGGTATTTTCACATTTTCAGATTTTAAATCGCTTATAATTCTAAAACCATCAACTCTTGAAAAAAATGACAAGAGACCTTTTTTTTTAATACAATTTTCGGGGCTAAAAGGTAATTTTGAATTTGTATAAAAAGATTGTTTTGTCCGGCATCCCGGGCCCCTTCTGATTTGTTTAAGGGGACATTTTTGAACAGGAATTCACAAAAAAACCGAATCAGAAAATTTGTCATTCTTTACAAATTTATCAGTGAGAAAAATGACATTTTTTATTATGTACAACCTGTCTGAAGTTTAGAGTGAGTTTGATGCAACTGATTCTCATTGGGGAGTTGAGATATTCATCTGTTAGCTGAGATCTGTACCGATTTTTAATAAAGTGCATTCTTGATAAAGCGGCTTCGCACACACAAGTTGAGTCAAACATAATATACAATTTCATGGCCAAATATTTTCAAAATGGCCAAACGCTATATTCTGAATTTAATGACGGTCCGCACAAAAGTAGCTCACGGCCCGGATGCGGACCGCGGTCCGCTAATTGGTGACCCCTGCCGTAAGGTATAAGAGGACTGCTTAAGTAATTAAAAGTAAGTCAGAGGTAAATTGTCTTATTTCCAGTGGCGGCTCGTGATTTTTACAATAGGGGAGGCTATACCTAACTGTAAAATATCTAGACAAATGTGCACTAGCAAAAAAATGTGCCAAAAAATGTAATTTAAGGCCCCATTTTTTGACCATTTTTTATTTACATTTCATAATATCATCCTAATTCATAATTTTCATGATATCATATCATTTTAAAAATAGTTAGTCTAATGTTGTTCTGAAGCTATTTTCTTGTGGCATTTTTACAATTGAAACTATTTATAGTGGGAAATAAGCCACAATATTATTAAAAAAATGATTTTTATTAACGTTTCGACGCCCAAATCGGGTGCCGTTGTCAAAATACAAAATACTATTAACATAAACAAAAATGTTGTTGCTTAGTAAAAAAATTCTTCTAATAATTTATTTAATTTGACTCATTTATATCGGCAATTCAGATACATAATATGATACATTTTAAAGTAGTTAGTCTAATTGTAAAAGTTTAATACCAAAGTTTAATAGTTAGTCTAATTGTAAAAGTTTAATACCAAAGTTTGTGTCGTTTATTTGTTAACAATTCCATCTATTTGTAAATAGATACCTATGCATATCAAAATAAATACAGATTTGAAGTTTTGCCGTCCATACATAATGAAGATTCAAATTTTTTAAGATACTCAACTGAATTTTTTTAATTCTAAACGCGGCCTACTGCGAATTCAAAAACACGATAAATTACCGATATTTTGCTTTGAGTTAGAGATATCGGAAAAAGTTTTTTGAGCAAGTTGTTCCAAATATTATTATAACCCACATACCAAATTTCATAACAAAATTCTCACTTTTAGATTTTTCATTATTTTTAGTCAGGACCCTAAAATTCGTTGTCCCGAGACGTACGCAACCACGCAACGGAGCCGAGAAGCTACTCTGCCTCCCTTGGTATATCTCCGGGCAGCGTGTGATGGCACCGTAGATGCCACTGTTAGGAGACCGGGTCTCCTTAAACGCCTGCTGCGCTGCACAGAGCATTAGCAACGGAGTCTGCTGGGCTTCTCGGCTCCGTTCATGAATCTCGGGATAACCCAGGGTCCTGCCTACAATAATATGTAATAAAACTGAGACGCGATCATGCGTTCTAATGCTAATGCTCCGTACGTTTGGATAATTAGTGATAATATGGAATTTACACGTTGTATAATAGTGAGACTGCTTGTTGTTTTCGCGATTCATGATAAACAAAACAGTGTAGTGTGTAAAAAAATTTATGGGGAGGCTGTGCCTCCCTTGCCTCCTCTGACGAGCCGCCACTGCTTATTTCAAATTATCTGAATTGTTGATGAAAATATTACCATCCCTGTCAAAATATTGCCAGGTAGGAAGTATTCAATAAAGGAAAATGAGTGTAAAAGCCAACTTTACGTTACATTTACGTGTATTCCCTTTTCTCCCTGACAATCAGACCCTTAATAATATATTTACCAAACTTTGTTTTATTTTGTTTCATTTCTGTGAACACATAATGTTTCAACCAAAATCTGCAATATCACTAAGCTTTAAAAACAACTGGCATTGACATATACGACTTAATGCAAATCGTGCACGTGTATTATACAACAAAAATCCACACGAAGGTATTTTAGGGGGTTATTTTGCAGGACCGGAGTTTTGAGGGGTTATTTCAACTTTATATCTTTTTATAACTGTTTTAAAACAACTGAAAGGTATTTACAGGCGAGCGGTTTACCTCGATAAACTGAACATAAAGTAACTAATTTTTTTTTTGTATTTCTACTGCACCAAACCTTTTTTATTCGATTCTATAGGTACCTATATTGTTCAAAGTTGAAATGTATTTAAAAAAAAAGACTAAGTTTTCAATCTAATAGCACATAAAATAATATTAAAAATATTACTCTACATTCCACTAGATTGAAAACAATGGGGGGACCTTCTCTGGTTACACCTCCGAGGCTTCTAAAATTTGCAAGCCATAACGGATGCTGAGACTAAAGAAGATGAGGGAATTTTACAATTTATAATTCACGTCCCATGTGCTCAGTGCGGTAAAGTTCCAACGATAATGGTTCCCTTCGTACTCCAATCAGAGTAAACATGTAAATCAAAAATGAATAACCATTTTCAATTTCGTTGCAACACGAAACTACAGCCGCATTATATTCTAGTTCAATCAGAGAGTGCAGCAAGCACCTCTACCGGTTTCGAAACTTATTAGTCTCTCGTCAGGAGGTACATATGCTGCTCTCTGACCCAACCAGGACAAACCCCGGCATGGATTTACGGGTTGCAATGAACGAAATGGCAGGGATGCCCAGTGGCAACTGCTAGCAAAAGACATTTAATATTATTTTATGTGCTATTAGATTGAAAACTTAGTTTTTGCTAACCGTTGCCGCTAGGGCATCATTGTTTTACTCGGCTCACTGGTATATTCTTGATAAGCAATTGGACGTTGTAACGGAACGTTACTTAATGAAAATATTTTAATTAAAAATCAATAATTTAATATTTATAAAATGCTACTTTTCCATCTTGCAACACCGCCAACACTGGACATTAGTTCCACGAGTAGCCGCTGTCGCAAGTATCAAGAAGAACTGTCAAATTTTTAAAAAGTTTCACTGTTAGCTGAACCTCCAAATAAATAAGTTCCAAGTGGTCGGTGGCTTTTTGAACAAAAAAAGGAATCACCTTTTAGTTATTTTTTTTTATACGGAAGCTATCGTAATTAAGTTGAAGGAGGAGAAAGTTTTGTTTTGTTGAAGAAGAAAAGTATTAATTTGGTAAAAATTTGGGATGATTGCTATCGGGTAAGTTGTATTATTACTTCATCCATATAGGAAGCCATATTGATGACCGGAAAATTTATAATTTCCATAAATTCTTTTCATTTCTTCTTGTCTTTATTATATATTTCGACTAACTATCTATAGATACAATTTTTAATATCATTCCTAGCTCTAAATCCACATGTTTCTATATAAAATTCCATAAAGTTATTCAAGGTCAAGTGGAACCTATGTTTTTGGTACAGAAAAAAAAAACAACACTTCTTTTAATGGATCCTGACCAGTTTTTATTGGAAGTTTAACTTCCAACTTATTTCCTAATTCCATAAGATTGATTACCCAAATTAACAATGGGTTTGTATCTTTTAGCCACTTGGAACCACTGGAATATTCATCCCACTAACATCAGGGATGAAATAAAAAAAAACTTTAGCGCAGTCACGGGGTAGCCTAGGAGCTGGAATCGTCTTTTGAGTTGGTTTTTGGACTATCATTATTTTGTTTGGAACTTTGGAAAAGACTTTACGTTAGTTGGTGTTGGACAGTGATTAAGTATTTTTTTTTATTATTATTTTCAAGAACATTAATTTTTTCTAAATAATTGGAACATTCAATATCTATTAAAAATATAAAATTAAATAAGTTTACATTATACTCCACTAAGTTATTCATAATTTTTTCAAACAAAAACAAAAGAAATAATTTAAATATTTTCAATTTTTAATAATAAATAATACCTCCTCTTCAAGGCTTCAAATTTGCATTTTTCTAATAAATTAATTTCTTTTGTTTCTTTTCTCATGTGTAAAGGTAATTGAGCTCAACTATCCGGAGAAAATTTGGTAAATTTTTTATATATTATAATTACTGAACCTTGGCTTTTGTCCCCCTCAGGGTAATTGACCATTTAACTTGTTTTTTTTATTATTGTAACCGCACATGAAGTTAGAGTTTTACCTCGAGTAGTGTGTTGGTTCATTTTTGTACCATAAATTGGATTTGACATTTCAAACCAATTTTTAGGGGTGGACTTTGTTCCTCTTTTGTTTAAACTACTCTGTAGACTGTAAATTGTACATACTTTATTAGTAAAATATTTTTTATTAATTTTAGGGCATACCTTGTTGGTACATATACGAATTTTTGTACATATAAGTAAAAGCTAAATACACTATTGATTGGGTTGTATAATATTTCTTTTATTACCTAGTGGTTGTCATATGTTTCTAGGTTTACTAATTTTATTGTCATAGCAACTAACTAGTACGAGTGCAGCAGTATAGGATACCTGGTAGAGCCATAGTCTACGCTCTACTGGCGCCCACGATTTATTGTTATTTTTCTATATTTTCTAGTCTTTGTTCATCTTGATATTCCCTTTATATCCATCATCTATATTCTGTAGATTTACTGTCTTTGACGGCGCGAAAATTGGCCGAACTATCCTTGAGTATCAAGGGCTCATTCTCTTCTATACCCTGCTAGCTTAACTACAGTCAGTTTCATCCATCTACTTCTGTTTCTGTCAATAGTTTACCATCTGACTTTTTCATTTCACATTCCCATACAAGTACTACTTGTACGCTAAGGTAGTATTTGTTACATTTGCTTCCCAACGTAGAAGCCCCTTCATTCCAATACATTTGCTTCCCCTTCTTTGCCTACTTCTGTTGGAGTTTAGATATTTCTCCCAACGGTTACTCAAACAGAAGTACCCCACATTTTTTGTTACAGTGGCGCCCAACGTGGGGCCATCTTAGGTCAAAGACAGTATTTTCCTTAGGTCATATTTTCTCTTTTATCTAAGTTTCTGTATTATTTTCTGTTGGTATACCCTCGCATCTTGTTGTTGATTTATTTTATCCCTAATTTTGTTATTACTATTTTTCAGGTACTCTTATATTGCTGTATTGTTAGATAAATATTTAAATACCCTATTTTTTGCTTATAGTTGTACAGCTGGCAGTCTATATTGGAGTTTATAATTTATTAGGAGTTTATATAATATATATTTAACCTAACAATAAATAACTAAAACATATATTATTCTATACATTTGAATACATTCAGACAATATTGGTATATTTTTAGGATCAACTAATTGTTGACCAAATATATAGGTACATATTTTTTTTTCAGAGCTATTTTTGAACATAACTGAAAATTATTTTCATTACTCACATTTACATTGATAACCTGATTATAATTATTGGTGAGATTTGTTGATTCTGTTGGTGTGTTGCTAATATTTTCTTCATAGATACCCTTACAAACTTAAATATACTTTGCTGGTCACATTTTTTATTTTGATTGTTTCATTGTTTGTTTTTCCTCTCATCATGTGTGCTTTTAAAGCAGATCACCTCTTAGTGAAAGAAGTGGATTATGAGTTGAGGATAAGGGAGGTTGAAGTTGAAGAATCTGCCAAGGTCGAGGCGAAACGTAAACTATTGCGAGGTGCTCTTCAACAAGAACAAGGGAATAGAAGTTTCCGACAAATTTCTGCTGCAGCTATTCCTTTTCCTGAACAACAACAAGGGATAAACGAGACAATTGAGGATCTTGCTAAAAAGATATCTGAGTTTAGAGGGACTGTACATGATAGCATGTATTCTAGGTACATCTCACGTCTTGCCCATATCTCTGGTCGTGTTCATTTACTAACTTGTGCTGATGAGGAACAACAAACTTACAAGCGCTCTATGTCTGTTAGGATTCTCGGGTTAGAAGGCGAACTTGATTCTCGAGTAAGTCCTGTAGCCACCTCCACTCCTATTTCTTCTGTTCAAGCCGCTAACCCTTTGTTACACCCCAAACCTATTCATATACATAAGTGGGGAATTTCATTTTCTGGTCAAGGTCACTACGATCAAGTAATTACATTTTTGGAAAGGGTGGAGTGTCTCCGTATTTCAAGAGGTGTGAGTGAGGATGATCTTTTTGCAGCTTCTGCTGAATTATTTACAGGTCCTGCATTTACTTGGTATATGAATAATCGTAATAGTTTTTCCACTTGGTCTGAGTTAGCTCAGAAATTAAAATCTGATTTTCTCCCTTATTCTTTTCAAGATGACCTCTTAGACGAAATAAAGAACCATAAACAGAAACCAAATGAACCTGTGACTATGTTTATTAACACAATTTTGGGCATGTGTAGTCGACTTGAGACTTCTCTAACAGACTCTGCCAAAATTAAAATCATTCTCAAATGTCTGTTACCTTCTTACCATAAGCAATTAGCTTTGATGGACATTCAAAGTATCACAGACCTCACTGAAAAGTGCAAACGTTTGGAGGAAACGTTATCTTGGTCTTCTCCACCTTCTTCCTCATCTCGACAATCACCTATTTCTTCCTCTCAGCCAAGTTCTTTTAGGCCCCGTTCATGGCAAAATAAGGGTCCTGAACGGAATGTTTCGGCATTGAATTCTGTTGTCTGCTGGAATTGTCATCTTCCGGGTCACACGTTTTTTGGGTGTGAGATCCCTCAAAATCGTATTTTCTGCCACGGTTGTGGTCGAGAAAATACCCTCAAACGGAACTGTTTCAAATGTTCGGGAAACGGAACGTTGGAGGTCCGTCCCCTGAGCGTTTCTCCTTCCACTTCCCTATCAGGGAACCAAACCCCAGCATCAACAGAATCTGCAAGTCCAAGCACGTCAAGCAACACAAACCCATCTCCCAGTCGGAAAGGGGTGTCATCAAAAAGATCAGCACGCTCCACAGATCAAAATCCATCAAAACAGTAAGCTCTAATTGTGATATATTAAGTCCACATGGTTCAAGTGATCATAGATGATCATCCATAAATACTCATTTAGTTGATAGTGTTGAACATAATGGTAAGTGTAGTAGTGAAGTAGTTCCCTTGTCTATACCCGTTTCTAGTTTTGTTAGTAATGATAATATGTCTGTGTTGTTACCCCATAATTTTGATAACCAAGCAGATGCTTTAGGTTTTGATATAAATTCTTTATTAGTCAGAAAACACAATGATAACCGACCGTATCTTGAAATTGAGATATTAGGACAATCATGCTTAGCTCTATTAGATAGTGGCTCAAATATTTCTTTAATAGGTTCTTATTCATTAAAGTTACTAGAAAATACTGATATTACTATTATGCCTATTTCTTCTTTGCAAGTGTCTACTGCAGATGGTACAGTTCAGTCAATTACAGGTAAATTTGAGACAGACATCTTAGTTGCTAATATTCGGAAAACAATTACATTTTATATCATACCTTCTGTTCGAAACTCCATAATTCTTGGCATGGATTTCTTAAATACATTTAACAGCACATTGAACTGTTCTGACTTTTCCGTTTCTATATCATCATTCAATTTGTCAACCCTCAGTGCTATTCGTGAGTTTTCTAGTTTGTCTGTCAGGGAACAAAAACAACTAGAGAATATCATTTCTAAATTTTCATCGATTTCTTCTAACGATAAATTAG
Source organism: Diabrotica virgifera virgifera (assembly GCF_917563875.1). NCBI lineage: Eukaryota > Metazoa > Arthropoda > Insecta > Coleoptera > Chrysomelidae > Diabrotica > Diabrotica virgifera. The sequence goes on along the minus strand of NC_065445.1, from coordinate 202,642,412 downwards.
GCCGTACTCATCTAATGTCTCATACTATTGAAGTGAATACTTCAACCCCTTTTCGACAATATCAGTATCCCATACCTCAAGCATGGCAGGCAGATCTAGAAAAGGAGGTTGATTCGATGCTCTCCTTAAATATTATCGAACCGTCCAAGTCTTGTTATTGCAGTCCGCTTTGGCTCATAAAAAAGAAGGATGGATCCTTTAGAGTTTGTTTCGATGGTCGGAAATTAAATAGTATCACTGCTAATAGGGACGCTTATCCTATCCCCAGAATAGATGTTATCTTAAGCAAACTTCAGAATGCTAAATACATCTCTTCCATTGATCTATCTAAGGCCTTCTTACAAATTCCTTTGAGTGAAGAGAGTAAGAAGTATACCGCTTTTGCTGTCAGTGGGAAAGGGCTATTTCAATTTGTTACCATGCCTTTCGGTCTTGTTTCTGCTCCCCAGACAATGTGTCGTTTAATGGACTTGGTTATCGGTCCACAACTTGAGCCATATGTCTTCTATTATCTAGATGATATTTTAGTTGTTACTCCTGATTTTGATTTACATATTGAAATATTAGGCAAGCTATTTTCACGCCTTAAAGAGGCTAATCTTACGGTGAATTTAGATAAATGTAATTTTTGTCGTCCTAATTTAAAATTCCTAGGATACGTTGTTGATAGTCAAGGTCTGAGGACAAATCCGGATAAAGTATCTGCTATTAAAGACTTCCCCATACCTAAAACCACCACCCAGTTACGTAGGATCTTGGGAATGTGTGGATACTATCGCCGGTTTGTGCCTTCTTACTCTACTTTGTTGTCACCTCTTACTGACCTTCTTAAGAATAGGAAAAAGGGCCAGACTATTACCTGGACTCCTGAGGCTGATGATGCTTTCCATCGCATTAAAGAAGCCCTTACCAGTGCTCCAGTCATGACCTCTCCTGATTTCAAGGAACATTTTTACCTCATGACTGATTGTTCGAATACAGCTTCAGGTGGTGTACTCTTTCAGATGAAAGACGGTTCAGAACACCCCATAGCTTACACAAGCAAGAAGCTGAACAAGGCTCAGAAAAATTACTCCACTACTGAACGTGAACTCCTTGCCATCATTCATGGCTTGGAGGCATTCCGTTATTATTTGGAAGGTCGTAAGTGCACACTTATAACTGATCATAGTTCGTTGTTGTGGTTGCATTCTATGCGTAATCCATCCCAACGATTATCTCGTTGGATTTGTAAGTTATCAGCGTTTGACTATAATATCGTACATCGCAAGGCTAATGGTGTTGTAGTAGCTGATGCATTGTCTCGAACGTTTGATGTCAACCTTCTTGACATATCCACCTTAGTTCCGGATACATGGTATCAGAATATGTTGGAGAAAGTTACCCAAGAACCTGGTCAGTACCCTGATTTCAAAGTAGAGAATAATGTCCTATATAAACATGTTATCAGTCCTATAGAGTCACTGTCGAATATGTCTGACTGGAAAATAGTAGTTCCAACAGCTAATAGGGAAGAAGTCTTGAGAAATTTTCATGATGATGTGACATCAGGTCACTTCGGGTTTTATAAAACTTTTTGTAAAATAGCTGAGTTATATTACTGGCCTGGTCTGCGCAATTCGGTCAAGAAATACATCTCTAGATGTAGAGTTTGTGCAACCTGCAAGCCAAGTAACCTACCTCAAGCTGGACTCATGGGTTCCTTCAGGAACATTAATTTTCCTTGGCAAATGATATCATTAGATCTTATTGGACCATATCCACGTAGCTATAAGGGTAATACATGTTGTTTGGTAGTTGTGGATTATTTCACTAAGTTTCCCTTAGTTTTTCCTCTTCGTCAGGCCACAACTCCAGCCATTTTAAAATATTTAGAAGAACAAGTTTTCTTACTATTTGGGGTTCCTCAAATAGTATCATGTGATAATGGACCACAATTTGTGTCCAAAGCTTTTAAAGATCTCTTGAGTAAATACAAGGTCCAAAAGATTTTTTATAATGCTGCCTACCATCCGCAGGCAAACCATACTGAGCGTGTTAATCGCAGTATCGTAACTGCACTAAGGTCTTATACTTATATGGATCATAGAGCTTGGGATCAATATATTCATTCAGTCGCTCAGGCCATTCGTACTTCTGTTCATGAAGTCACCCAATGTTCTCCAGCCTATCTTAATTTTGGAAGAAATGTTCCATTGTCTGGTGACTATTTTGGATTAATTTCTGAGAATCGTACTACTCTTCCTCAGATTTCGGAGAATCTCCATCGTCTGGAAGATCTCCAACAGTTACCCCCCATTTTTGCTGACATTAGGAAAAGGTTAAAAACTTCTTACCTCAGGAATCAGAGTCAGTATAATTTAAGGAAACGAGATTTGCGATTCTTTGTTGGTGATCGGGTCTTAAAGCGTAATTTTGTAAAATCCAGTAAGGGTGATGCCATTTCTGCAAAGTTTTGTCAGAAATATATCCCGTGCACGGTCGTGAGGGTATTATCTCCTTTAGTGTATGAATTAAAGGACAATTCGACGAACAAACGAATTGGTCAGTTTCACATAAAGGATTTACTGCCTGATAATACCATGGACGAGGTTGGTTCTTCCTCTTCAGATGAAAATTAGCTAAACAGAGTTGTTTAAGCTAATATCTTCCTCTGTTGTCTTTAGCTCGATTTTTACTGCGGTTTGTTATTTTAATCTAATGTTGTTTTGTCACCAGATAGGTTTTAGTTACATGGATTAATTTTTATCTTCTGGCAGTTTTTGGAGACTTCAATTTATTAGGTAATTATTGGATATGTAGTACCATATGTGTGAGTTCATCATTTTTTTTGTAATATAAATTGTGCATTTTAATTACTATCAGTTAATAAGCTTACTAGGTACTAGTCCTGTCATCAGCAATATAAAATAAATAGGGACTCAGACTTATTTCTTTTTGTTCTTTTTGATATACATCCACTACTTTTGATAGGAAGGATGATTTATATGTTTATATAATATATCTGGCAGTGTAGACTCATACAACTACTCATATTTATCTGAAAGGGGACTACGTTGTACACTACTATATCTTGACTTGTGTGTTACCTTTTGATATTTGATTATCTGCTATTTGTTTTATATCCTGTTATTGGATTTGCCATATTGGAAAGATGTTACAGTTTAATTTGCTATTGGTTTACCTTATCTATGTTGTCACGGATGTCCTAAATACTTCACAATAATTTATACCCTTATTAATATACAGTATGAACCTGGAATTAGTTGTAATTTAGATTTAGGTATGGATTCTTGTGTCTTCCATATTATTTACTCTAAGAATTAGTCTGTGTGTACTAGGATTTAGTGAATACGTGGGTTCGAAGTTGTTGTTCGGTACGTGGCCAGTGCTGTTCGATTAAATTTCGTAATCTATGTCTTTCATGGCAGAGTACACAGATGTTTATTCGTCATAACCAAGTTCAATCATGAAATGATTGATCCTTTTTTGTTGGATAATGACAACCATTTTTAGTGTAATTATCTAATTATTCCAGTTACCTTGTTACAGGTTGATAGGGAAGTTTATTTAGTTTATATTATGTCTCTTATTCATAGAGTTTGTGCTTTGACTATCCCTATACCTAGCAAGTTCATTTGATTCCATATTTAGGGTATTTAGACAGATGAGTTGTTATTGTCATTATATTGTTACTTCTTTCCTTAGGCAAAAGTTGTTGTTTAGATTCAGGTATATTTCCTAGATAATCCTACATATGTGAGAACATATCATAAATCTACAGTTTTATTTAAAATTGTTTGCTTGTTCTCGACATTTTTCTGTTACCCAGATAGTGGTATCACAGAACAGAATATTAGTTCACCACTTTATTTTTACTTATTATTGTGTCTGGTTATTGGCATACATCTGCTGTAGCAACATGCTATAACTAGCGAATACCAGCACGAATCAATTTTATTTAGTCACCGAATTCCTTTAGTCGATATACTTTAGGTATTTATCTTATTATCGGTTTAATTGATTACATCTCTGTTGGTTAGTATGGATAAGTGTGACATACATTACCTCACACTTTGTTCATTTTTTTTTGTTTATTAGATTTGGTTCATGGATGCTATGGTAACTCGATATAAGGATGGAATCGATCTATGGCTGTCCTTTTGTTCGAAACCATAAATTCTATATCTATATCCAATAGATTAGTTTGGTATAAGGTTTAGGTAGACCTAAGTTATTTATTTTATATAGTGTTAATAGAATTGGTCCATAAATCTTCCTGATCGTTCTTCTCTGGATATGCTTTTATGAATCTGGTGTCCATTGTTAGTCCGATTTTGGATAGCGTCCGATTGCTCTTATTTTGTGTTAATTATTTCCTTGTTATATTAGTATTATTTGGTATTAGTGAGAATTGTTCCAAAAATCTTCCTGGTTGCTCTTCTCTGGATATGCTGTTATAAATCTGGTGTCCATTGTGAGTTCAATTTTGGATTAAGTGTTCAATTCTTCATTTCCTTTAGTCAATCATTACTATGATTTTATTTTAGTATAGCTACTAGTTCCTTATTGTGCGAATTGGATCACATTTTGCCTGGTTGTTCGTCCTTGGATATGCCATCATAAATTTGATGTCCATGGATATTTCAATTTTGGACCTAGTGCCCAATTCGACACTTATTTGTCACTATAAATTTATTACTATAATCGAGTCAATATTTTGGTTTCTTCACTAATGGTTTATACAGACATTTAATATGACTTTGAGTCATCTTATGGAATCTGAAGAAGTCCATACTTTTTCTTGATAAAATTGTCTTAATCTTGTTAATCAATGTGTAATGAAGAAATAGACCACTATGGTTAGTGATATATTAAGTTTAGAAAAAAAAAATTTTGTACCTAAAATTTTTTTTCATCAAGTTGGAGGGGAATGTAACGGAACGTTACTTAATGAAAATATTTTAATTAAAAATCAATAATTTAATATTTATAAAATGCTACTTTTCCATCTTGCAACACCGCCAACACTGGACATTAGTTCCACGAGTAGCCGCTGTCGCAAGTATCAAGAAGAACTGTCAAATTTTTAAAAAGTTTCACTGTTAGCTGAACCTCCAAATAAATAAGTTCCAAGTGGTCGGTGGCTTTTTGAACAAAAAAAGGAATCACCTTTTAGTTATTTTTTTTTATACGGAAGCTATCGTAATTAAGTTGAAGGAGGAGAAAGTTTTGTTTTGTTGAAGAAGAAAAGTATTAATTTGGTAAAAATTTGGGATGATTGCTATCGGGTAAGTTGTATTATTACTTCATCCATATAGGAAGCCATATTGATGACCGGAAAATTTATAATTTCCATAAATTCTTTTCATTTCTTCTTGTCTTTATTATATATTTCGACTAACTATCTATAGATACAATTTTTAATATCATTCCTAGCTCTAAATCCACATGTTTCTATATAAAATTCCATAAAGTTATTCAAGGTCAAGTGGAACCTATGTTTTTGGTACAGAAAAAAAAAACAACACTTCTTTTAATGGATCCTGACCAGTTTTTATTGGAAGTTTAACTTCCAACTTATTTCCTAATTCCATAAGATTGATTACCCAAATTAACAATGGGTTTGTATCTTTTAGCCACTTGGAACCACTGGAATATTCATCCCACTAACATCAGGGATGAAATAAAAAAAAACTTTAGCGCAGTCACGGGGTAGCCTAGGAGCTGGAATCGTCTTTTGAGTTGGTTTTTGGACTATCATTATTTTGTTTGGAACTTTGGAAAAGACTTTACGTTAGTTGGTGTTGGACAGTGATTAAGTATTTTTTTTATTATTATTTTCAAGAACATTAATTTTTTCTAAATAATTGGAACATTCAATATCTATTAAAAATATAAAATTAAATAAGTTTACATTATACTCCACTAATGCCTGGTTGCACCAACAGATCTTAAGCTCTAGCTTAGCTAAGATCTGCTTATAAATAGGGCCTCCTTGAGTATCACTTACGTTGCACCAAAATTTTAGATTCTTACCTTATTATCAATTATATCTATTATTATATTATGGTATTCTTTTTGTATTATATTATAATTATATTATATTAATTCTTATGATATTCTCGACTTAAGCTTAAGATCTGTTGGTGCAACCGGGCATAAGTTATTCATAATTTTTTCAAACAAAAACAAAAGAAATAATTTAAATATTTTCAATTTTTAATAATAAATAATACCTCCTCTTCAAGGCTTCAAATTTGCATTTTTCTAATAAATTAATTTCTTTTGTTTCTTTTCTCATGTGTAAAGGTAATTGAGCTCAACTATCCGGAGAAAATTTGGTAAATTTTTTATATATTATAATTACTGAACCTTGGCTTTTGTCCCCCTCAGGGTAATTGACCATTTAACTTGTTTTTTTTATTATTGTAACCGCACATGAAGTTAGAGTTTTACCTCGAGTAGTGTGTTGGTTCATTTTTGTACCATAAATTGGATTTGACATTTCAAACCAATTTTTAGGGGTGGACTTTGTTCCTCTTTTGTTTAAACTACTCTGTAGACTGTAAATTGTACATACTTTATTAGTAAAATATTTTTTATTAATTTTAGGGCATACCTTGTTGGTACATATACGAATTTTTGTACATATAAGTAAAAGCTAAATACACTATTGATTGGGTTGTATAATATTTCTTTTATTACCTAGTGGTTGTCATATGTTTCTAGGTTTACTAATTTTATTGTCATAGCAACTAACTAGTACGAGTGCAGCAGTATAGGATACCTGGTAGAGCCATAGTCTACGCTCTACTGGCGCCCACGATTTATTGTTATTTTTCTATATTTTCTAGTCTTTGTTCATCTTGATATTCCCTTTATATCCATCATCTATATTCTGTAGATTTACTGTCTTTGACGGCGCGAAAATTGGCCGAACTATCCTTGAGTATCAAGGGCTCATTCTCTTCTATACCCTGCTAGCTTAACTACAGTCAGTTTCATCCATCTACTTCTGTTTCTGTCAATAGTTTACCATCTGACTTTTTCATTTCACATTCCCATACAAGTACTACTTGTACGCTAAGGTAGTATTTGTTACATTTGCTTCCCAACGTAGAAGCCCCTTCATTCCAATACATTTGCTTCCCCTTCTTTGCCTACTTCTGTTGGAGTTTAGATATTTCTCCCAACGGTTACTCAAACAGAAGTACCCCACATTTTTTGTTACAACGTCTCTAATTTTATTTTTGCTGATGACCATAAATTTAGTTTTTGTACGATGACCATATGTTTACTTGTAGTCGAAATCTTTCACTTACATCATTTACTTTGTTTATTAGTTGCTGTAAACTGTTTAAACTATCTGCAAAAATAACGGTGTCATCTGCATAGCGAATGTTGTTTAGGCCTTCTTCGTTATGTGAAAAAATATAATGTGAACAAAATATCTTCTAATTACCAATATAAGTAAAATTGTGTAATAGTACATAAATGAATAGTTTTTTTTTAGTTTTTAACCTGATGAGAGGTCTATTAGGAGACCCGAAACGTTGTTTTAAGAGAATCGTTCTATGAATACCACCAGAGACATACTTCAATATGACTCTGATTTCGATATTTGATTCTTTTTTTGTTGCAATACAATTTCCAGGTTATAATTTTATAGTACTATAACGGTACTATTTTGAAAATGCCAAGTAATAAATAAATGCCATTCTATGGAAATATGATTCCATTAAATGTGAAAGTCAAAATTCCCCTACCTACTACCCTGTATCTCTCTCTCCGAACCCTATTCTCTTTCAAGCCTTAACACGGGTGTGAGAATGGCTACCCATCCCCTCGCCAAATGGCACAGAAGGCCTAGGCAAACTAGGGGTGGGTCAGAATAGAAAAAGTGCCGTTGTTATTGGTCATCGACAGATGACACGCTGAGCATCTACTTCTTCGGCTATTTTGTATCGCCCCTCGAAGAACGGTAGATGTTATTTCTAGCGGATGCACAAGGGGAACCACTACCCTATTCGTATTTTCTAAGAGGGAAGGATTTTTATATAGGTCGAGCTTGTAGTGGGTTTTCATAGGGTAGTGCACGTGAGGTGGAGGTATTTTTGTTGGCTTCATATTCCTTTACTAAAAATATCAGAATATGGAAATTTTAAGTTGTTCTTATAGAAATTTATGTAAAAGAGTAATTTTGTGGTTATGAAAATCAGACGCAAGCGTTATGAAATCAGATAAAGAAAAATATCTACCAATTTCTTGTTTATTTATTCATTATGCAAATATTTATTCCAGTTCTACATCTAAATGGATCTAATCATAGGGACTGAAAATGGAAATGGAACATTCTAATGTCGAGAGTGGGATGAATAAGAGCTGAAAAGGAAAAAGTAGGAGAATATCCTCTGAAATGCAAGGAAAAGTTTGTTAATATTCTCTTTCCCTAGTTCCATCCCTCCTTGTGGAGTATTGGACGCTTATGCATTTCTTGGCCATGAGTAGAGTTCTGACAGGCCGTGTCAGCGCATCTTCTTTTGTGTTTATTCTCTGGATAAACTTTGTACTAGTTCTTTCCATTCTCTTCTATATTTTCCTCTCTTTTTGACTTCGCATCTTAGTTCAATTTTTTCGTGTTCTCTCGTCGTAGTTCTTTTCCAGCTATTGTCTGGTCTTCCTCGCTTGTTTTCCTCTCTGGTTGGTATTCAAGTAGGTACCTACTTGTCTTGTCTTGCTATGTTGCTTTGATCTTTCCTTTTCCTCAAAGTGTAGCCAATCCATTTCCATTGTTTTTCCTTGACTGTAGTAGATATGTTAGGTTGCTTTGTTCTTTTCCATAGTTTTGTATTAGTTATGCTGTTGGGCCAGTATATTTTCAGGATTTTTCTTAGAGATTTGTTTACAAAAGTTTGCAGTTTTTTAGTTGTAGCTTCGTCCTGCTTCCATGTTTCTTCTCCGTAGAGTAGTATCAGTGGCGGCTTTTCTTTATGTGCTGCTGAGCTGCAGAACTACCAAACAACCATAGCAAATCTTAATTATTAAAGAATAATTAATATAGTTTTATTTCAAATCTGCCATATTATCATATTAAACATCAACTGTTAATAATAATTCACCAACAACGATGATTAATATTATTTTTTTTTACGTATTTACTCCTCTAGTGAAACCGTATAATTTTTTTACGTATTTGGTGCTCCAGTGAAGCAATCTTTTTACGTATTTGCTGCTCCAGTGAAGCCGCGTCGATAACAACCGAAACACTGGCAGCGGTAAAATGCATTTATTAGGCAAACGGCGATCTTAGCCGATGTGCTTCGGCAATCGGCTGATTAACGGCCTCGGAAATGTGTTTGCGAGCTGCAATTCACGACAGTTATTCGTGACCGTTGCATCTGTGCCGTGTTTAGAAATTCTTAGGTTACAATTTTGTTTAATTTCGAAACATTTCGAAAAATATAATAATAAGTTTCCTGAAAATGAATTGGATTTAACTTGTACAGCTTATAACTTCTTTGATAAAAACCGTTTGCGAACAGTGTAGAACAATATCGAGTGTAGAACATTAAAAGGTGCAGTGCCTTTACTAAAATTTATAATTTCTAATAATTTAGAGGACACATTAACAGAAACCAAAAAGTTGATACAAATTCTGGTGACTACGCCAATGACCACAGCAGAAGCTGAACGTAGTTTTTCAACTTTAAAACGGATCAAAACATTTTTAAGAAATTCAATGCGCGAAGACAGATTAACAGCCCTTTCCACACTCTCGATAGAAAAAAAGTTCATCGCTTCAATACCGAACTTTAACGATAAAGTAATCGAAAAGTTTGCGACAAAAAAGGACCGGCGTATTAATTTCCAATTTAGAAAAATGCAATAAATGTAAGTTAATCAGATTTTTATAGCATGTCGTTATTAGTTACTATTAATTAGTATTAAAGCTAATTTTATTGTTTTTGTTTTCGTATGTTATTCTATTTCTATTATTTTATATTGGCCGTGGTTCATGCAGCACACCCTATAGCAGATGTCACGAGCCGCCACTGAGTAGTATACTTTTGGTGTAACTATTAAAGATTTAAATTTTTTTTGTTCCTGGTATTTCGTTTGTTTGCCAAATTCTATTTAAAGCGTTGAATGCATGTTGAGCCTTTATCATTCTCGTCTGCGTATATCCTTTTTACATTCCCTTCTCCTTTCTATGACTGATGCCAAATATGTGAATTTGTCTACTTCTTCTACTTCCTTACCGTTTGTCATTATTTTATTATTATGGGTGGTTATTATTTTTTAAGAGTTTGGTTTTGTCTGTGTTCATTCGAAGTCCGATCGTGTCGGAGTAGCTACTGTGCCAATTTGTCAATCTTTGTTTGCATATGATTTCGATTTTGGTGTTCAGTTAGCAGACGAATGTAATCCGGAAATTTGAGGTCTTCTAACTGTTTGAATAGGTTCCACCTGATGCCTGTTCGATCGTCAATTAGGTACTTTTTTCATTGCCCAATCTATCATAATAAGGAATAGGGTAGGGGATAGTACACAACCCTGTTTGACTCCATTTTATACGACTATCTCTTCTGTTACTTCACTTTAATGTTCCAGTCTGGCTTTGTATCCTTCGAAGAGTTTAATAAAGCTTATGATTTTTAGTGGTATCTCATATTATCTTAAAATTTTCCATATATGTATCCTATTAGCCAGTCAAAGGCCTTTTCGAAGTCGATAAAACTTACATTTATATCTTTATTACATTCATTTGTTTGTTCCAAGATAATTCTAAGGGTGCAAATGTGGTCAATGGTGGAACGTTTGGCACGGGTCTAGGAAAGTTTGTCGAGAACACTTCGTCGACGGAAAATTAGTCGACAAACAGTTGGTCGAATGCACAATTCATCGAATGTACAGGGTTATTCACCATATTTTGACCCCCCTGTAAACTCCTTTATTTACAGAATTAGAAAAAATGTAAAATACAAAAGTTATTCGATTTTTAAAATATGATTTTTTGACATATATAACATACTAGTGACGTCATCTATCTGGACGTGATGACGTAATCGACTATTTTTTTAAATGAGAATAGGGGTCGTGTGCTAGCTCATTTGAAAGGTAATTCAATTCTCTATTCAGTAATATAAACATTAAGATAATTATTAATACAGGGTTTCCAAAAATGTTTATTTTGAATTAAATTAATTGACACAAAAAGAAGAATGTATGTAATTTATTTAATTTAAAATACATTTTACTGCTGTTAGAAAACAGAAATAAAATTTTATTGCACAAATAAACATTGATTTTGGTTTAAATTCAATGTTCAAACTGCCAAGAGGTAGAGCTTCACGATACGATACAATATCGATACTTTTTAAGTATTGAGTATTGTATTGGTTATGCCAATGAAGTATCGTATCGAGTATCGATATCGGCAATACTTTCTTATAAAAATATCGTATTCATATTGATTTCGATACGACATCGATACAATACTCGATAAAATATCGACATAAAAATGATTATAAATCTGAGCTGTGTAGGCCCTTTATGCCCACTTTTGCATGGTTGGCAAATGGACATTATTCTAAAAATATTACGAATATATCTTATAACTTATATGTATAATCTTATAAAGATTGAATATGGCTGAATGCTTGTTTAAAAACTACTTTTGGAAATATAGGGAAATCCCCGGAGATTCGGAATAAATCGCAATTCAGTATTTTTGTTAAAAATTATTTTTGAGTCATCATCACTTACTTCTATAATATTGCCACAAATGCCACATGATATAAACGGGTCTACCCCAAAATCCCGACAGCCAAAATCCCGACAGCCACAATCCCGACAGCCAAAATCCCGACACGCCAGAATCCCGACAGGTTTGATAAGTATCTTTTTAACATATAATTCCATTTATTTCTTGTTTTTTGTTTATGGCCATCTGTTTTTTATTTTTTGTTACTAAACAAAAGTATTTTGTATTAAAAGTATCAAACAAAAGTCGGAATTTTTACTTATGCGAGGATTGTTGCATGTCGGGATTTTGGCCTGTCGGGATTCTGGCGTGTCGGTGTTTTGGCCGTCGGGATTTTGGCTATCGGATTTTGACTGTCGGGATTTTGGGCGGCACCGGATATAAACAGTGTAACCATAACAGACGTTTACTCACTCTCAAGAATTTCAAGTTCATGCACTCAAGTGTAAAATATTATAACAGCTGATGCTTGGGTTGCAGATCACTTATACTTTTATGTAATAAATAATTATGATCTAAATACTTATTCCACAAAATATAATCAAACAACTGTGGCGTTTTATTTTTTTCTCGATATCTATATTTTCAATAATATCGAGGCAAGCGTATCGACAATACAAGAGTATTGTATTGATTTCAGATAATGAGTATCGTATCGACATTAATATTGCTAAGGTATGTATTGTATCGGTATCGTATTGGTTTTCGATACGACATCAATACAATGTCGATATTTTTATCGAATATCGTGAAACACTACAGGCAGATGGGTGGCAGATTGAACATTGAATTTAAGTGAAAAGTAATGTTTGTTTGTTCAATAAACATTTATTTCTGTTTTCTGACAGCAGTAGAATGTATTTTGAATTAAATAAATTACCTACATACATTCTTCTTTTTGTGTCAATTAATTTAATTAAAAAAATTTTTTTGGACACCCTGTATAATTAATCATGTTAATATTTATATTATTGAATAGGGAATTGAATAACCTTTCAAATGAGCTAGCACTCGACCCCTATTCCTATTTAAAAAAATAGTCGATTACGTCATCACGCCCAAATGGATGACGTCACTAGTACTTTATATTTTATATTTTTTTCTAATTCTGTAAATAAAGCAGTTTACAGGGGGGTCAAAATTTAGTGAATAACCCTGTACCTGTACAATTCGTCGACGAACATTTGGTCGAATGGATTTTTCGTCGACAAACTGTTATTTATCTCTAGGATAAACGGATTAATGATGACAAACCACGGATTATTGGTTTTTATTTTGTTAACTGGAATATTGTATTATTCATATCTAAATTTATTTTTTTTGGGGGTTTTGTTAATTTTTTTTTTCTAAATCTTTTTCTAAATTTAATGGAAAAATTGTCTGAGGTGGGAGAGAAGACAGCAAATATAAACCGAAACCGATATTTTAATTAGTGATGTAAATTTTTCTTTTTGGTGTCGGCGCACTTGCGAACTATTATTCCCTTTGGGTCTTTGTCAACGAAAAATCCATTCGATTAAATGTTCGTCGACGAATTGTACATTCGATGAATTGTGCATTCGACCAACTGTTTTTCGACCAAATGTTGTCAACTAATTTTCCGTCGACGAAGTATTCTCGACCAACTTTCCGACACCGGTTTAGCACCGAAGCCTGCTTGGTTGCTTCTCAGTTGTTTATCTAGTTCCGGCTTCAATCTTTCCAATATGATTTTGGTCAATACTTTGGATGTGGAAATTTATTAATATTAGTTAATATTATTCAAGAGAGAAGTTATTCAAGAGATAAAAGAATGAAGGCGCTGTTGATATAAACAATTATTAGTATTAGTATATTCGATAATTCGTAGTGTACTGAAGTGTCCCAAAACAAAATCAATCTACGAAATAATAAGATAAAAATGAATAAGTACTTAAGAGAAAAAAATGTTTTTGAAGGGATTTACACCATTCAAAACTTAACATCATTGATAATGGTGTAGTGAACATGAATAGAACCCCATTTTTATTCTTCGAGGGGTGGAATTATAATATGTAGGTTATGTTTTGTACCGTAGGGAATTGATGATGGGTCTCATATATTCCTATCAATTTATATAAAAATACAATTGGACAAATCCGACAGAGCAATATAATGTTACTCAACATTAATCTCAAATTGTTTTTTGTGCCGTTTTAGTTTTTGTGAATCGGTGATTCCATTGGCCTTTTCTTCTTATGCTTCACTTCAAGAATTAGGCTTAAAACCTGTTCCGTCCTTAGTCTTGTTATATTCTTTGGGAGCGTCCCATGTCTCTCTTTCTGCTTGGTTTATATTTTGAAACCTATCTTACCAATCTATCGTGGTTCATTCTTTCAATATGTTCTCTAAATTTCAATGTCTTTATACCTTCATTATATATACCTATTTATACTTTTATACCTTCATTTCTGATTTGGTCCCTCAACGTTTTTTTGGTTTCCTTCATTTCACTTCAAATTCATTTAGACTGAATGATTCTTCAGCTTTCTTGTTTTCGCATCGTCCAAGTTTTACTACCATATAGACCGTCTACTTTCAATACAAAGGTCAACCACGATTTTATCTCATAGGTATGCCTTTTTGTGTACTGCTACGTTTCGATGCAGAGAAACATCGTTCTGTTTCTGCAGTTGTCACTGGCATCGTAACAAGTAATTGAAGAATTCAAATTATTTCAGAAAAATCATCTTGTAAATTATTTTCCATCAAAAATTTACGTAAGTGGACTGCCCCGGATAGTTAAAATCGGATCTTCTATTTTGTTCTTTATGATTCCTCTTCTCCAAATATGTAGGAAACACGGAAAGCGGTAAAAAGTCTTGATACACAACCAGTAAGTTTTTTCACAAATCTCCATGTTAAATGATCTTTTATAACCCAGACCTTTGCTCTTTGGTACATTCGTAATTAAGAAAGGACCAGGCAACACTCCTTATGGGAAAGTGGACCCGGTCAAATTTGATGAAAGTTTGGTCTTGATGTATAGATTAAAAAAGTCCATGGCACCTGGGTTTGAATAACTACTATTCTCGAGTTACAGCCTTCTGAAGTTATTGGATTCGGGTGCTCGGTTTACGTTAAGTGCACTAATTTACGGTCAAGTGAACGAAAATATTTATTATTAGAAGAAGAGAAACTCATGTTCTTCATACATACTTGCGTGTTGTATATGAATTTGCGGTCAAAAATAGTTGGATCGTATTTTAGTCTTCAGAAAACCTCCGAAAAGTCTTTAGAAAACTAAAGAAGTGCGGTATAAAATGTGCTGCTAGATCGATATAAGCATTATCATGTTTTCATGAATGCTTCTCAGTTATGCAATACCAGCAAAACTGCAGTTCGGCTTTATCTTAACTACTGAAAACTACTGAACAGTGGCGGATCTAGGGGGGATAGGGGTAATTCCACCGGTAACATGTTCCAGAATTAATGAAATAACTTTATTTAACGAAAATGAACGAGATGGAGCCATCAAAACACATTTATAACCAAAGAGCGGATAGTGTGACAAAAAGACGTAAGCCCAGAGCACGGGCGCCCATATAAAAATTTTTAGGGGGGTGGCAAACGTGAAGATGTTGCACATTATATTTTGTATACTTTGAATAACCATATATAATTCAAAGCACCCGAAAAGCCAGGGGGGTACCGCCGCCACCCCTGCCCATGGGTTTGGGCGCCCATGGCCCAGAGTACGATTTAAGGACCAGAGAAGATGAGTTACGGGTGTTAAGAGTACGAAATTGGAAAACCAAGGCGGAGGATAGAATGGAATGGAAGCTAATTCTCGAACAGACCGAGGTCCACCAGGGGTTCTACGGCCAATGATGATGAGCTTTTTAATACAAAATATTATGGAGAATAATTTTGTAGGGTTATTTTTATAACAACTATAATATTCATACTTAGGTATAATCATATAGAAGAAATGGTCAATGGAGAAGACTTCATAATCATGATTGTGCTAACTTTTCTGTTTTTAACTTAGACTACCTAAAAGACCTTACGATTGGGATATATCAAATTAAGCTGGCACCATCATACAAGATAAAATAATAAGAGAAAATGACGAAGAGTTTCAAATTGATGAGAATATGGATGAACCGGGATTCATAAGAGTTCGAATATTTTCTAGGTTTCGGCAAGCTACAAAACACAAAGTATTCATTTCCTATACGGTTGATGAATATAATGATGAAGATGAGCCTGTAGAATAACCGATTAACGGGTACCTGTCAATCTGGTGCGAGAACTGTAGGTACTTGTGCTCATATCACCAGTGTGTTATGGTTTTTAGGCTTTGCAAGATATCAACACAATGTTAAGTATCCTGATAGGTCGTTAGTTAACATGACGTATGATGCATCTAACCGAAATCAGCAAAATGTTAACATACGAATAGTCGAAGATGATTTAAACCCGATTTCCATAGACAATTGTAATTAATATTTAGCATTTACAAACTACCATTTACTTTGTTTTTTTTTGTATTGAAATCAAGTCCATGGTTTTTACCTGTCTTATATCTGATATGCCGCACAAGTTTCATATCAACTAATGTATTTTTTTATGTTTCAACAATTTTTTCTTTAATTATTCTGGAACATGTTACGAGTGGAATTACCCCCACCCCCTAGATCCGCCACTGTTCAGTAGTTTTCTAAAGATAAGGCGAAACTGTAGTTTTGCCGGTATTCCATAACTGAGAAGCATTCATGAAAACATGATAATGCTTATATCGATCTAGCAGCACCTTTTATACCGTACTTCTTTAGTTTTCTAAAGACTTTTCGGAGGTTTTCTGAAGACTAAAATACGATTTAACTATTTTTGACCACAAATTCATATACAACACGCAAGTATGTATGAAGAACATGAGTTTCTCTTCTTCTAATAATAAATATTTTCGTTCACTTGACCGTAAATTAGTGCACTTAACGTAAACCGAGCACTCGAATCCAATAACTTCAGAAGGCTGTAACTCGAGAATAGTAGTTATTCAGACCCAGGTGCCATGGACTTTTTTAATCTACACATCAAGAAGTATCATTGACCAAACTTTCATCAAATTTGACCGGGACCACTTTTCCATAAGGAGTGTTGCCTGGTCCTTTGGTTTAGATATTTTTAGTTTTTTTTTCTAAATAGAATGAAGAAAATTTAATTGATGTTAAATATTCCACGCCAACTTTTACATCCACAAATCCCTCCAATCTTATTATTGTTCCGAAATTCGAACTTTTCACAAAAGCAAAATTTAAATGTAGGTACATGTGCGCCGCCGTGCACGTTAAAAACACCATAAGATCACAGTCAATTTGTGCACTTGTGGGCATCAAGACTTGTGGGCTATAGCGGGAAGCGGGATGTGTGGTGAGTTATATTTTGCCCTATGATAAGTCATCGGGATAGCAGCCACCGTAAGAGCAGTGATCGAGACGGTTCTGTCTAAGGCCTCGCATTCGTGAAGTTTCCTCTTCGAAATAGAATAAAAATAATTAAATATAAATATAAACTCCTTGGATCTGCGATTTGTGATTTCAATTACTGTATAGTTAGATTAAAATGTTATTTATAAAATGATAAATTTTAATATGAATGTTTGTGTGAAAATAATTTTGGGGGTTCACGTGCACATGTGCACTTATGGAGAAACCGCCAGTGGTTACAGGGGTGAAAAAAAGAGAAAGTTGAGTGTGATTTTTAATTTTAAATATGTATCTTATTCAAAAGAAACTTTTTATTTATTCTAAGGGACATTCGGCCTTCGGTAATAATGGAGTGGCCTAATAATATTTCATTCGGAGTTTAAATTTTTTTTAAATATTTATTAGTTTTTTGAGGATTCGAAAAAATGAATGCATTTAAAGAACATTGAAGCCGAAAGTTTGCGCCTATCCACTTAATTATAACTCTTATGGTTATCATTTATCATTGCCTCTTCGTAAAATGAAAGAGTTTTGAAAATTTGATTTGTTATTGTGATAAACATGTTTTGTTTGGTGATCTTTCCGGGCCCCATTCAAATACGGGCCCGAGGCAAGTGCCTCACGGGCCTAGTGGTAAAATAGGCCCTGAGTACTTGGATACTCCCTCGTAACCAAGCCACTCCTAAATTAGAATTGCTATAGATCTGCTATATTTTACTCCATATCCGGGAGACATTTTGTATAGATTAAAAAACTTGAATTATTAGTAGATAGAAGTCTACTAAGGTTTTGTTCAGATAATCTTTTGTTTGATAGCTGTAACATTGAATAAAAATAAAAATGGTTTACTCCAACTCTATATAACAGGGGGTAGCCAAGCTCCTCGATAGTCAGAGCCATTTTTCAAAATTTGAAATTTTTCGCGAGCCGCAATTAAGCAATTATTTAAAAAGTGTAAAAAAGGTATTCAATTTTTCTCTCCCGTTTGGATTTCACATATATTAAAGTGAAATGAAATGGTTCACATCGTTGTTTCAAATATGCAAATAATTCTATAAGCAGGCTTTACTAATTCAGGATATGTACTTCGATTCTTCATCATCCTTCCACCTTCTTCTAGGACGGCATACTGATCTTCTACCGTTTCTCAAAAAACATACTCTGTCTTCCTCTGATCTTACCACATGACCTGCCCATTTTATCTTAGCTTTTATATGTCTGACGATGTTTTCAGTACCATACAGTCACCATTTTAGCATTGCGGCGTCTTATCCACTCTCCTGTCAATTGATCACTTTGACGGCCAAATATTATTCTGAGGACTTTTCTTTCATATACCAGCAGTTTATTTTATTTCCCGCTGATATAGAGTTTAACCGCCCCTAGATGTTTAAACTCTTTTACTACTTCGAAGTTGTGGTCATGAATAGTTATGTTCTGCCTAACTCTTGGCCTTAAATTTTTGGATACTAGCATGTTCTGCCTAACTCTTGGTCTTGTATTTTTGGTTGCTAGCATGTATTTCGTCTTCTCTTCACTATTCGAAGGCTCAGACTACCTGTTTCTTCCTCGAGTTATGAAAACACCTACTCTTATAGAATGAGCGACTGCACCTAGATCATGAGCAAAGGCCAACAATAGTTTTGATCCTCGATTCGCAAATCCCCCTGTCAGCTCAGACGATATTATTTTACTTATTACATATTCTAAGGCCAAATTGAATAGCAACAGTGATAAGGGTTATCCTTGTCTAAGTCCTGATGTTACACTTAGTTTTTTATTTGTTGTCAGTAATTTAACACATCTTGAAACACAAAAATAAAAAGTAATGCAGATACATTTCTTGAGAGCCACAAATAATCGTTCAAAGAGCCACATGTAGCTCGAGACCCACAATTTGGCCACCCCTGCGTATATAAGTATGTCCTTAATACAATAGGGCAGTTTTATCTCGAGTAGATATATAGCAAAATTTGGTGTAACACGGTGCTCGTGTTTCTTTTGATGTGTTGAAAATTCCTGAATAAAACAATGACTGCCCATTTATTTGTTATTAACATAGACGACACATCTAGTGAAGCTGATGTTACACCGAAATAATACTTATAAAACAGTCGATGCTACTTCTACAAGGCTGTAATAACATTAGGGAAGACCCAGGGGTTTCATTATAAAAAAATATGACTACCTCCAAAGCAATCAAAGAGCAATGACCTGATCCGGTGAAAATGCCATAAAAAATAAATAAAGAATGAGGCATATATCTAAAAGTGCAAAGACTCCTCCTTGAGAACAGTGGGCCAAAGGATCGCTGTTCTACTACTAAAAATAACAAAAGATTTTAGAGATGGAAGTGTTTAAACGAAACGGTTCCTTCTAGAAGCTGCTACACAATTTTAAGCAATAATATTCTGATTTGATAGAGAAAAGCTACAAAAATGTAGACATATTCATTTCCAGTTTTCCACTTTCCGTTAGAAGTATATGGAGCCAATAAAATAAACAACTGTTTAAAATAAGTGGTTGGGAATAAGATTTATTATAGGACACACTACTTTCGATTAATAAGTCTCATGTCCCATATTCTGAAGCTATTTCTAAAAATTATCCGTAACAGAATTTACAAAAAGTGCGAAGAAGATATGGGTCCGGAACAATTTGGCTTTTGAAACGGTATGGGCACTCGAGAAGCTTTGTTCAGTTTGATTGTTCTCATGCAAAAGTGTCGGGATCAACAAAAAGATGTCTACTTGTGCTTTATAGACTATGAAAAGGCTTTTGACAAAGTCAAACATGATCAGCTAATACGATGCTTGTAAAAAAATCCAAATGACATTAATACAATAAGTGAACTCTACTGGAATCAAAACGACTCTGTTGGAACCGAAATGGGTGATACTGAAACCATAAACATTTTTTAACGAGCTCTAGATGAAGCACAAGAAGGAATAAAAGTCAATGGAAAAATCGTGAACAACATCAGGTACGCCGATGATACAGTACTGATTGCTGGCAGTGAAGAAGAACTCCAAATTCTGTTAACCAAAGTAGTGCGTGAAGGAGAACTATATGGCCTTAAGGTGAATGTAAAAAAAACTAAAACAATGGTAAATAATTTCAAAAAAGCACACACCAGTTATAAACATCCTAGTCAACAACAATCTCGTTGAACAAGTGAAAAAGTTTAAGTAACTAGGACCTAGGATGTTGGATACATGAAACCTTAGACCAAGAACAAGAGATTAAATGTAGAATAGAACAGGCAAGAAACACCTTCTTAAAGATGCGACAGTTACTCACTGCCCGCAATCTTGATCTGTCCCTACGATACCCCCTGATAAAGTGTTATGTATGGCGTGGAATCTTGGACGTTAACAGTCAACTCGTTATGACGTTTAGAGAGCTTTGAGATGTGGGCATTTCGTCGTATGCTGAAAATTCCATGGACCGACCGCGTTAGAAATGAAGAAGTCTTAAGCAGTGGCGGCTCGTCAGAGGAGGCAAGGGAGGCTCAGCCTCCCCATAAATTTTTTACACACTCTACACTGTTTTGTTTATCATGAATCGCGAAAACAACAAGTACAACTCTCACTATTATACAACGTGTAAATTCCATATTATCACTAATTTATCCATACGTACGGAGCATTAGCATTAGAACGCATGATCGCGTCTCAGTTTTATTACATATTATTGTAGGCAGGACCCTGGGTTATCCCGAGATGCATGAACGGAGCACGGAGCCGAGAAGCCCAACAGTCTCCGTTGCTAATGCTCCGTGCAGCGCAGCAGGCGTTTAAGGAGACCCGGTCTCCTAACAGTGGCATCTAGGGTGCCATCACACGCTGCCCGGAGTTATACCAAGGGAGGCAGAATAGCTTCTCGGCTCCGTTGCCTGGTTGCGTGCGTCTCGGGACAACGAATTTTAGGGTCCTGACTAAAAATAATGAAAAATCTAAAAGTGCGAATTTTGTTATGAAATTTGGTATGTGGGGTTATAATAATATTTGGAACAACTTGCTCAAATAACTTTTTCCGATATCTCTAACTCAAAGCAAAATATCGGTAATTTATGGTGTTTTTGAATTCGCAGTAGGCCGCGTTTAGAATTAAAAAAATTCAGTTGAGTATCTTAAAAAATTTGAAGCTTCATTATGTATGGACTGCAAAACTTCAAATCTATATTTATTTTGATATGCGAGGTATCTATTTACAAATAGATGGAATTGTTAACAAATAAACGACACAAACTTTGGTATTAAACTTTTACAATTAGACTAACTATTTTTAAAATGATATGATATCATGAAATTATGAATTAGGATGATATTATGAAATGTAAATAAAAAATGGTCAAAAAATGGGGCCTTAAATTACATTTTTTTGGCGCATTTTTTTGCTAGTGCAAATTTGTCTAGATATTTTACAGTTAGGTATAGCCTCCCCTATTGTAAAAATCACGAGCCGCCACTGGTCTTAAGGCGTATGAATAGAGAACGTGAACACACAGAAATTGTCAAGAAACGTAAAACATCTTATCTTGGACACATATTTAGACACAACAGGTATAACTTCCTTCAACTTATTATAGAAGGGAAAATATAAAGAGGACGCGGCCCGGGTAGACGACAAATGACCTGGCTGCGCAACATCAAAGAATGGAAAGGATCAGACTTTCAAAAGTCTAATAAGAAAAGCCCAAAATAGAGAAGACTTTGCAGAAATCATCGCCAACCTTCGCAAAGAAGAAGAAGATAAGACACACAAAATTGTGGCCAAAAAAATACAAAATATTGTGATTTTGATAACTGATATGAGGTTGGATGGATTCAGAAGTAATCTGGATTTATGTTAATATAATCTTGCATTTTCTCTTTGTCTCTCCAAATTTACTATGGTACATTCCATGTCAAATCACTCAGGCAAAAAATTTTGGATCTCCGATTTGTCTGAAAATTGGTATATAGCTTCTGCGGGACGTAAAAATAAGATATTTAAGGTCAAAAAATCTGCTTCTTCTTTTTTTCTCAAAATGTTATGTTATGCGATTTTACAGTGATTTGGTGTTTATTTAAACAAATTTGCATTTTCTGTCGTAAAGTATCAATGAAAAACATAATATTTTAATAGAAAGGACTCAAAAATGTCATTATATGGCATTATAACAAGTTATTTTGAATCAAAACGAGTTTTTGATCTTTTATAATGTAAAAAACGTTAAAATACATTTAAATAAATTTACATTTTCCTCCATTCCCAAAATACATCATCATCGATTTGGCTGAAAATTTGCCCACATATAGCCAAAAGATAGGACTTTAAGTGGTTAAAAGGATTTGAATTATATTACAATACCAAAAAAGTTACATGTAGTAATATCAGACTCAAAAGTATATATTAGTCCAGTCGGGATAGCATTTTACCTTGAATGCCGAGCTGCCCAAAATTTTATTTTTCTGATCTTTAGGAGAGTCAATAGTAGCCTAAATTTAAAATCACGAATGAATTCCTCCGTTACGTTAGCCGCCATCTTGATTTTAAAGGAGAACCTGTTTTGCTCAATATCTCCGCCATTTTTAACTTTTCGACAAAAATAGTAGGAACTGAAATTGTTCCAAATAAATCGTATTTACAATTTCTTTTTAACAATTTTTGTCGTGAGGTCGATATTTTTGAGTTCATTGTACTTACAGTAGATGCCTATATTTTTGACTATAATATGGCATGTAACTTTTTTGGTATTGTAATATAATTCAAATCCTTCTCACCACTTAAAGTCCTATGTTTTGTCTATCTGTGGGCAAATTTTCAGCCAAATGGATTATGATGTATTTTGGGAATGGAGAAAAATGTAAAAAACGGTATTTTAACGTTTTCTACACTATAAAATTTGATCAAAAGCTTGTTTTGAATCAAAGTAACTTGTTTTAATGCCATAAGTATTTTTGAGTCCCTTCTATTAAAATATTATGTTTTCCATTGATACTTTACGATAGAAAATGCAAATGTGTATAAATAAACACCAAATCACTGTAAAATCGCATAAAATAACATTTTGAGAAAAAAGAAGAAGAAGATTTTTTGACCTTAAATATCTTATTTTACGTCCCGCAGAAGCTATATACCAATTTTCAGACAAATCGGAGGTCCAAAATTTTTTTTGCTCCAAAATTGAGTGATTTGAAATGGAATGACCCCTATATTTTTTGGTTCACATTGTTGTCTTATTGCCTCAATTTATTCTCCATTAGGAAGCCTTATCTTACGGGTTTTCGCGTAGACTAAAAAGATGCCGAAAATTGGCATATATCTCTTAATTCAACTGCATAGTTTGCGCTTTTTATACATGTCTAATTCTTTACTTTTTCTTTCCTTGTATTTGTTTCTCCAAATTATGTCTTGTTTCATTAATAATTTGGTTCTAAGTACACTCTTTTATGGCTTTTTACATTAACTCCTCTACCAGGGAGAAGACTTTATAATGGTATTGCCAATATTTGTAAGCTGCATTCCTGTGACGATTTTATTGTAAGAAAATTCATTTGATTCCTTGAAATCAATGATAACTCAAGAACTCCTGTCAGAAAAATAATAATCGTGGAAGAGTGGTATCTATTAATACTATACAATCAATGTTATACTGTTATATAACCTTGTTTAAAATATATTAGGCCAGTCAATGGGAGCAAGAATAGCATATTACCTCCGAATTCTATCCTACTGCATGGATTTTAATAAAATTTTGGGAAGATCCCCTACTTATCTTCTAATTCAAAGTCTACCCTATGCCGATGTGAGGTTTTATCTTGGGAGTGGTTTCCACCCCTTCTCGGGGGTGGAAAATTTTTTGTTTAAAATTTCCACGGAAGTCGCTAGAGAGCCTAATCCTAAGCAAAAACTGTTCTATAATTTTTTTTGAAAACTCAATACTTTTTAAGTTATTCGTGATTGAAAATTGGCCATTTTCATTGAAACACAACACCTTTTCCAACGGTTTTTTTGCGAATACCTTAAAAACTATGCATCTAACCAAAAAAACATTAATATATAAAACATTTTTGTAGCTTATAAAAAAACGAAGAGACTCGTTCCTTCGCAAATCTTCTAGTTGTAATACAAAAAGAGGTATGGTAGGTGAAAAAGTTTGTTTTTTTGGTGCACGCTCAAATTGATCTCAATAACAGAGAAACGGTCCATTTTAGGTGTATAATGGTACCCATACTTTTTGTAGTGCTTGGAAAGACCTTTAAAATGAGCAATATTCAAGGTCGATTACATTCAAACTAAGCGAGATATGTTGCAAAAAATTTGGCGACTAATGTATTTTAAGAAAAAATGAGAAGTATATTTAACCCCCATCCACCAGAATTTAAATTCATTGTTTTTCTTATACAATACCTTTTACTATAGTGTTATTTATATGTTCAAAAAGTTGAACGGGTTTAAAATGAATGGTTTTTGAAAAAAAGTAAGATCAAATAATTATAGAGCGCATTTTTAAATTTTCTTAAAAAACTTCCTTTGTCTCCATGTAACTTGAAACTGATAAGAGATACATTAATGCAAAGCAAAAACAAAATTTTTATCTAAAAATACCCTACATTTTTGTGCTGTATCTTTTTTCGTATCTCTTATCATTTTCGAGTTACATGGAGAAAAAGGAAAATTTTTAAGAAAATTTAAAAATGCGCTCTATAATCTGATCTTACTTTTTTCAAAAACCATTCAGTTTAAACAGAAATATATTTTTTAGAAATTTTTCTAGAAATAACACTATAATAAAAAGTATTGTAGAAGAAAAGTAAAAGAAAACGATGCATTTATATTCTGATGGATGAGGGGTTAAATACACTTTTCATTTTTTTTAAATACATTAGTCATCAATTTTTTGCAGCATATCTCGCTTAGTTTGAATGTAATCTAGATTTAATATTGCTCATTTTAATGGTGTTTTCAAGCACTACAAAAGGTATTAGTATCACCTAAAATCGACCGTTTCTCTGTTATTTTAAATTGAATACACCAATTTGAGCATGCATAAAAAAACAAATTCTTCTCACCTACCATATCTCTTTTCGTATTATAAACTAGAAGATTTATGAAAGAACGAATCTCTTTATTTTTTTTTATGAGCTACAAAAATATTTTGTATAGTTTTTCCGTTAGACGTATAGTTTTTAAGGTATTCGCCAAAAACCGTCCAAAAAGATGTCATTTTTCGATGAAAATGACCTATTTTCAACCACGAATAACTCAAAAAGTATTGAGTATTAAAAAAAAGAATGTGTGTACTTTGTACGCACGTAAGAAGTTATACTTCTATTATATGATTTCAACGAAATCAATATACTTTAAACAGTTTATTTATATTTAATTTAAATATTAAACTAATTTTAATACTCACTACTTTCCAAAATTTTTTATTAAAATAATACCAAAAATTAAAAAAATAAAAGAATAAAACACACACAAGCACATTGAAAAATGCCACAAAGAAATGATTTCTGAACAATAATTGTTGCCAAAAATTTTAATTAAATACGTATTTTCTGAAAAAAATTATATAATAATATACTTACAATCATAAAATGTATAAAAAAATAATAACTTGCGTTGGGGTTCGAACCCGCTTCCCGTCGATCCCGCCGATCCCGCCGATCGAAAGTCAAAGCGATTTCTCACTGCGCCACCTTGGCGTATATGTCATGTGGGAATATACACCAACTGAATGTTTACACCATAAACTTTTTGACATTTTGTTTATTTATATGAATTTAATCAAATTATTAGTTTGATTTTTGTCGAATTAAAATATTAAAATACAACAAAATATAGACTAAGAAAACGATATATTAGATGAAGATTTGTAGAAAGTTTGTTCGTAATCAGATTATGTAAATTAAAGCATTGCCTACTAATAGGTAAGTACATTATTTTTTTACATTTTCCAAATAGGTATGAAGATAATTTTTTATTGCAATACAACTGAAACATTTAGAATTACGCAACTGTGGCTTTTCAAAACTATTTAAAAAGTCACTACAATTATAAATTTGATTTTATTTCTATCCTCACAACCACAACAATAAAAACTAATACATACAACATTTATGTTTACCGATAAACTCCATATTGAACAATTATTGACAGATCATTTCAATACTCAATCAGAGCCCGTATAACGACTAATACCATACTGTCGGTGTGCGCATGTGCTCAGTAAAATAAAAATTCACCCTCGCGCCTAAAAAAGTATAACTTCAAAAAATTATAGAACAGTTTTTGCTTAAAATTAGGTTCTCTAATCTCTAGTCACATCCGTGGCTATTTTAACCAAAAAAATTTCCACCCCCGAAAAGGGGCGGGAAACATCCCCAAGATAAAAGGACACATCAGCATAGGGTAGACTTTGTTTCTTCCCTACTTACTGTGAAAATATCAAATAAATCGATGTAGTAGTATGGAATTCGGAGCCAATTACTCTCATTGACCGCCCTATAAAATTGAATATGGATTAATACATTGGAAAAATAAGCTCCAGGAAATGCGTATAGCATTGGACAATACATTATCACTCGCTGTTGACCAGATAATACTATCATAATAAAAATATGACTTGAAATATATGTCAAGGAAATTGCGACAGGAATACCAAAAGGCAGGACTAACAATAAATCTGAATATAACTAAACACCCCTATGGAGGTAAAGAGACTATAAAGGAAATTAAAGAAAGAATAACTTAAGAAGAGCTCTAGGCAGATTTAATAATATATTATGATGGACACAATGTGGTAAGAATGTATTGACAAACATGTAGAACTGATTTACGCAGAATGTCACGATGAAAAACAGTCAAAAACAAACAAATCAAAGAAATAACTTATGCTGTAAACATACTCGTAGATGTTGAATAACAAACATGAAGCTGGTATTGATATGTAGTCCAAAAGAATCAGTCAGACTTCCGAAAGCAACGTGGATTCGGAATCCAAACTAGAGGAGAAAACGTGGAAGACCTAAATTAAGCTAGGAAACTAATTTCCAGAAGCAAGGAAACTTTGAAGACGAAATGCACTTAGATTCTTAAATAGATAAGAACACTATATAAGAATATGGTATTGGAAAACACTATTGTATCATCTGCATAACGCAGGTTACTGAGCTTGATTGACTCCATTTATTGAGATGCCTTCATCAATATCTTTTAGAGCCTCTTCAAAAATGTGTTCTGAGTACAAATTGAATATCAGCGGTGAAATCATGCATCCCTGTCTCACTCCCCTTAAGATTTTGACCTGATCTGTATATTCTTTATCTATTCGGAGCAGTGCTGATTGATTCCAATACAGGTTAGCTATTATTATCAGGTCTCTTCCGTCAATCCCTGTCCTCTTCAGCAATTCCATCATTTGTTCATGTCGGACTCTATCGAAAGCCTTTTTGTAGTCAATCAGGCATGCAAAAACATCACAGCTGACATCTCTACATTTCTGAAACAACACCTGCACGCTAAATAAAGCCGTCGTCGCACCAACGGCGTTCACAAATCCAAACTGACCGAAGTTCGTTAACTCCACCGTATACGGTCCTTTTTATGACTTTTTTGGCACTATTCTATGCGTCTTATTTTCACACTCCATTAGCTGCCTCATATCTTCGCTGACAATCGTATCTGTTTTCCGTTGCCTTGTGGAACTCCAGACTGCTAATATTTATCTTTCTTCGCGTATCCTACCACCATTTATTTTCTGTCACACTTGTACATCGAGCCTTCCACTGTGGGGGGGGGGGGGGGGGGGGCTTGGGTACAGAAATTTTTTTGTATAGTTTGTTAAAGACAAGTTACATTTTCCTACTATCCTTTATATACCCTGGGAGAAGTTTTAACCCCCAAAACCCCCTGGGTGCTCCACTGCCGTCCAACTACTTTCATCGATCTCTATCCTGGAGCAACATACTTCCAATTTTCCCAGCTGTTCATTTTATATCATGACATAATAATGATAAGAAAAATCTTTCAAACCATCTTAAATAAAATCTTTTTCTTTATCAGCCCTGATTTCTAATTTTAGAAAATGATTGTATCCGACTCAATTGATTGCAAGCGTTACATAAAATAACTGCAGCATCCACCTCTAATTACATTGAAAAAAACAACTGCATACGGATATTGGTCCGAGTAGGTCTCTCGCCGATGCGCCGCGTTGCGTTTGTTGCGATAACGCGAAGTGCATGCGAGAGCCGAACACTGTTGCCACGTTGTTTGAATAAGTGATAATGAACGACGAACTGTTACACTCCCTGTTAGCTTTATCGTCTTTTTTATAGTGTGCAGTACATACGCTTTGGGAATTACGAATGGAGATTAAAAATCATATTTATAGAGTAGACAGGTTTAAGGAACTCGTGCTAAATAAATAAGGGCAATTTGTGAAGGTGGGAAAAGGTTATCTTCAGAGAAAAATGTAAGGATAAAGCGTAATGTAAAAGAATAAAATGTAAATGAGGAAAATAAATGGGTCCAAGATATAGTACAAGAAAACCACCGCAATTTGGCAGAAAAGCAATATTGTAAAAAATACAAGACGTCTGTTTTTACTTCTTTTTTGTCTTCTTTTCTTTTCTGCGAAAGCTAAATATTTTCTTGTGCCACTTTAATAATACCTATTATACTATCTTTAATAGAATCCAGGAGAATTACAGAAGAATTAAGTTATTAAACTCAACACTGACATAATTAACAACCAAAGTGATAACAAATAAACTGAATGAAATTATAACACTAGCAAAAGAACAAGGTTTTAGGTCGGGAAGATCATGCACCGACGCTATATTTATAATGAGGCACGTTTAAGAAAAATCATTGGAATACAACAAGCCGGTATATTTATAAGTATTTCGTGGACCTGAAGAAGGCATTTGATTGGGTCAAATTAAAGAACGTCATCCATGTATTACACGCAAGAGAGTTACCTCTAGGTATAAATAAAACGATCAAAAATATCTACCAGAATAACATAATAAAAGTAAAAGTAGAAGAAGAACCAGCTGACCCAATTAAACATGGAAATGTGTTAAGACAGGGGAATTCCCAGAGTCCTCTATTGTTCACCCTGATCATGAATGAAATAATAAAAAATAACTAAAAAAGGACACCAAATAGGAGAAGAACAACTTAAAATAATCCGCTCACTCAACGAAAAAGTTACGTAATATTAATAAAAATCTTAATTCAGACAACAAAAGCAATACTTAAAATTTGTCCAATTCTTGGTTTTATTGGAACAACAAAGAGATGTTCATCAATTCATTATTTTCGTTAGTTGATCCAATGTATTACGTTTATTGAATGGATGAACATTCATTTATTAATATATAATACTTTCATTATGTATACCATAATATCACTTTATTGATATTACGAACACTGTTCACTGAGTCAACGAACACTATTCATTGAAAGAACAACGTCGTTAATTGACCGACGAAGACTATTCGTTGTGTCAATAACAGTGTTATTTCTCCTAACGTATTGGGACCGTGCAAGTTCGGCAAAGCGACCTCTATTTCTACGCTCTGTACTTTTATTCGCACTTTTAATTATATTGGCCAATTATATTAGTCCTGGTTGCTGGATAATTGTCAAGACCATAGTCCAAAAAAATAACAAGAAGAAAAAATAAGATGCAGGTTATGCTATGCAAACGTAAACAATTGTATGTAGTAAATAAAATTAGTTATTAAAATGCAGTACTGCAAGCAAAATACAATTAATTAAATTTACCTCTATATAATAAGTGCATATCATATCAATATTGTGGAGCAATATATAATTTTTCTGCTTCAATGACAGAAGGTATGAAATCTACGTCAATTTGACAATTTCAATTGACAATATGAATTATTTAAGATAGTTGAAATATTCTCCGCGACTCGCGCACGGTCGTTTCTCGTTTCCCTTCCAAGTACTTGCACACCGCGAATAGGTACTGCTTCATGCATCCAATCAATTTCGTTTATTTCTACAATTATTTCGGTTTATTCTTACAATTAATTCCATTCATTCTCACAATAAATACGGTTATTCTTACAAGCAATTCTATTCATTCCTACAATCAGTTTCGTTCATTCCCACTATGAACGTATTTTATATTAATAATTACTGAATGCATTAGCTCAATGTATGCTATTAATTGATTAATAATAAATTTTGCAAATCCCCTTTTTTGTCCTAAACCTAATGGACTTTACACTGTGTGATTTCACTTATACAGTGCGTTGGAATAAGTGTTACCCCCCCCCCTTATTAACTTATTTATATATAGCACATAAGCAACACGCTCGGAAAGGTCGATTTTTAAAATAATCAAAGTATATTATAACATCAATGTTTCGAACTTTACGCGATCCCTCTTCAGGCGACAGACACAACTTTAATTTTTTTAAATGGGAAAGTACATCATGTAACAGCTTATTTAAAAGCGTTTGAGATAGTGATTCCAAAAATGTATAACACTTTAATCGTTTTTGAGAGTGCAGGTGCAAAATTTCGATTGAATTCTTTTTAAACGCATTCATATTTTTTGGCAATTTTTTTTGGAAAACTAATAAGTATTTTTGAAAAATTTAAACGAAGAATAAAAGATTACATTATTACCGACGGCTGAAAGTCCTTTAGAATAAACAAAAAGTTTCTTTTGAATGGTATATTTGGTATATTTGAAATTAAAAATCATACTAAATTTTCTCTTTTTCACCCTTTGACTTATTAAAATAACCATAGAAGTTCTCAGGAACTTCAGATCCTCGATAATACTGTAATATTTTATTCTGCGTTTAAATTTTTCAAGAATACTAATTAGTTTTCTCAGGATTCGAAAAAAATGAATACGATAATAGATACACGAAAACCTCCTTCCAGTACGGACTACACTTGGAAACGAAATGAAATTATTCGGTACTTCGGCAAATAATTCTTTTTTAAACAATAGTAACACAGAGAAGCTCGGGGTATCACCATAAGGAAAAGCCGTTACATTTCAGATGGTCAAGCAAAACATTTATTGTTTCAACAACTGCGTTTATTGTTACCATGAACGCATTGATTGTGGTTATTAAACGCAGTAGTAGATTGATTAATGCATTCGTTGTCATAACAATCAGTTTACATCTATGGAATAATCATATATTATTCTATATTAACAACATTGTTTTAATGAAATCTGTACATTGTCACGATAAACCAAGGTAATTGCTTATCATCTACGAAATCAAGTATTTTGCTGTCAGAATTACTATTATTTATTCAATATACGAAACTAATTTATTGGCTGAATAAATTGAGTGTAATTGATTATGTACTCTAGTTATTTTGACAATTATTATTCAATCATTGTGACAATAACCAAATACATTCATCAATGTCTAAAAGTTCGTTGAAACAAAAAATTAAATTGTGGTTACAACGAAATACTATTCAAGAATCACTGTTAATCAATATTACGAACTGAATTTTTTTGAATGCTATATAGACGATGCAATACTAATCTCTCAATGTGAAGATGATTTACAACGTATTCTGCACCAATTTAATATAACCTCCAGAAAATTTAACACCTTAATTTCCCCAAAAAAAGACAAAATGCATGGTTATAACTGCAAATCTCTCCTATGGCGCTACAGCCCAAGCCGGGCCCTGGCCTTCCCCAGCATCCATCTCCAAGTATCTCTGTCTCTGGCTGCTCTCCTCCAGTTGTCCACCCTCAATATTTCTTTAGCATCGATTCTCACTTCGTCTATCCACCTCTTTCTTGGTCTTCCTACTGGCTGACGCCCACCATAGTTCCGCTAAGTGTTCTACTAGGTGTTCTGTCGTTATCCATTCTTATAAGGTGGCCTGCCCAGCGCAATCTTTGTATTTTTGCATAATTTGCTATATAGAGGGTTCTCTATAATATTGTTAAAACTCGTGGTTGAACCGTATTTACCATATACCAATGCAGCAAATGGGCCCTTAGTATCCTCCTTAATATCTTTTTTTCAAAAATATTAATAAGGTTTATTGTCTTTTCAGTCATGATCCATGTTTCTACACCATATGTTACTATTGGCCGTATGATGGTTTTATATATTTTAAACTTTACTTCCCGATGGACGTCTTTGCGTCCAAACACCTGCGACAAAGATAAGTATGCTCTGTTAGCACATTATCCATTTCCGTATTTCTTCCTCCTCATTGCCATTCTCAGTTATCTGTACACCTAAGTATGTGATTTGTTCTACTACTTCTATATTAGCGTCGTCTATTGTTAAATTCTGCAAGTTTCGTTGGTTCCTTGCTTGTATTAGGGCTTTAGTTTTATCTACGTTGACGGCCAGCCTATTTCTTTCGCATTTTCTTCAAGCTCCACATATAGTTCTGTAAGTACAGAACAGCAAATATACTAAGATGTAAATTAGAGCTGGAGGGTTAGATAATAGAACTAGTGACTGAGTTTAAATATCTAGGCATCACAGTATCTAGCTATGAAAAGCTTAAAACTGGAGTTAGACTAGGACGGATCTGTTTTGAGGTGGATGTGAGAGGTGGCATTCGGATTTTTGCAGATAAAGTTAGGTGATAACTTCAATAATTATAATTGACTTATGCTCCTTCTCAAACATGCCCGGAACATTAATAAAAAAATTTAAATATTTAAAAATTTCGATAAACATCGAATTTTTTCTATTTTCTTTGCTTATAACTTTAAAACGATTCATTTTGGAACAAAGTCGTAGGGAAATAAAATAAAGATAATTAAATTTTGTATGATCTACTGGTTAATGTATGATGACTGGTTAAAAAATGTCTTAAATTATTACCCTTTCTGCAAAATAGTAATAAATGCAAAATAAGGGTTCAAAATAAGCCTATTTTTGTTCAATGTTTTTCAACAACTTTGGTTGCACTTAGTACCTTCGAAATTCGCTTAAAAAATTCTTATAACATACTTAAACCGTCCACCAAATTTCATTAAAATCGACCTAATAGATATTGCATATAATAATTTTGCAATCTAAATGTTTTTAAAAAAGTTCAAATTTTTGAACAAAAAGTAGACCATTTAAAAGTTGGCTAATTTTTTTACATATAAACAGGCGCCCTATCTATCTAACACACCTTACAGAATTAAAATTGGATTATTTAGGCAGCGTTAGCAATGTTTTAAAGTGATAATAGTAGATTATACCACGAGTCAATAATGATGGCTATTATTCCCGAGGAATATTTACGAACCGAGCCGTGTTAGCGGCGAGGGAGTAACATTCCGAGGGAATGAGAGCCATTATTGCGAGTAGTATACTCTACTTTATCTACGACAAATTAATTAATTTAAGATTTTTAATGAACAACTTTATTTGTTAAAAACATTAAAATTAGTAATAGTACAATTAATAAACTGAATTGGTTGAGAATCATCATTAACTTTAGTAGAGTTTTTAATACAAATATTTGGGATCTCGATTGCTGTAGAACAAGAAGATGGTACATTACTGTTTATCTCTTTAGCGATAGTATCTGCTGTAGTTGCCTTGTTTCTCATAGACTGATCAATGTATCCTTCAGCTACCTGTGTTGACTTCCAGCCCCCATGACGCTTTAATCCAGTTAAATTGCCTCCTCAAATATACTATTCGTTTGACAGTGACACTTTTTGAGGTTGATTATTTTGTTTCCGTGGTGAATTTTGTGATTGTTGTGCCAGAGGGATTAATAGCTATTAATCCCGCATTATTAATCCCTAAGGGATTATTATATGGCATTATATTGCAAACACCACAAGTATAATACATATATTATGTATCAGTCGTAGATAAACAATTTTTTTGGCTTATAAACAAATTAGTGCTGTCGCCAGGAGGGGATGCAACGGCCTCCTGTATTTAGATGGACTTATCGGACTTATCCAAGTTTTTTATGTATTTTGACCCGTAGAACACGAATTTTTTGGGTAACAGTTGATCCGGATGTCGATAAGATTGTTATAAATAAAGAACTCGAGAAATTACATAACAGCGATTTCTCGCAAAATAAAACATTTTTTTGTATTTCTTGGGTAATTCTAAGCAAAAAATGTTCTTACAAGTTTTTTCGTAGGATGCATAGTTTTCGAGATAAACCCGGTTGAACTTTCGAAAAATTGCAATTTTTGAACCCGAATAACTTTTGATTAAAAAATAAAAAACAATTCTGCTAACAGCATTTGAAAGTTTAAGTCAAATTATACCGGTTTTCATTGTTTGCATTGCTAAAAATTAATTTTTTTTATTTTTAAACAAAGGTATTTGCTTATAAGACAAAAAATTGTTTATAATTTTACAACATTGCTGAGGCCCCTTTTATAACCCGATTTTAATGCTGTAAAGTGTATTAGATAGGCAGAGAGACTCTTTATATGAATAAAAATTAGCCAACTTCTAAATGGTCTTCAAAGAGTATAGATATCATTCTATATCTAAAAAAATATTATCAAAGTTTTACAGTAGGTGCCATTATACAGGATGTCCCGAAAAGATTGGTCATAAACTATACCACAGATTTTGGGTCAAAAATAAGTTGATTGAACCTCACTTACCTATATACAATAGTGCACACAAAAAAAGTTACAGCCCTTTGAAGTTACAAAATGAAAATTGATTTTTTTTCATACATCGGAAACTCTTAGAGATTTTTTATTGAACATGGACATGTGACATTCTTATGGCAGCAACATCTTAAAAAAAATTAAAATGAAATTTGTGCACCCCATAAAAATTTTATGGGGGTTTTATTCCCTTAAACCTCCCAAACTTTTGTGTACGTTCC
The DNA here is from genome assembly GCF_917563875.1 of Diabrotica virgifera virgifera. Lineage (NCBI taxonomy): Eukaryota > Metazoa > Arthropoda > Insecta > Coleoptera > Chrysomelidae > Diabrotica > Diabrotica virgifera. The sequence goes on along the minus strand of NC_065445.1, from coordinate 202,607,348 downwards.
AATTAAATTATTATTGTGGCACCATTAGTTAAACACAATGTTTTTAAAACTTTTTTGCCTCCTAGTACTTTTTCGATAAGCCAGTGTTTATCGAGATATTTTGAATATTTTTCGAATCCACCACATAAAGTGCTCGTCAAAAGTTAGGGATATAGAAAATTGTGCTGATTTTCATAGTTGATTTTTTCGCGAACAGACGGATTCCGCTATTTTTTCTATTTTAGATTTTTCTTTAGTACCTATTTACACAATTATGAAAAGGTTTACTCAAACTTATTTTTTGTACTTATTATACCGGGTGGAAGAAAAGAAATGTTTTTCTTATGTTAAGTTTGACACACCCTGTAGGGAGAACGAGGTACAAATGTGACTATACATCAGAATCGTATTGTAGTCTTATGTTTTGTGAACATGTTGTTTTTTGAATGTCCCTGATATATTTAGAAACAAGAAAAATAGACGGTTTTGTAATTTAACACGTGTTTTAACCGAAACAAAAGTTTGAGACACCTTGTAGGGAGAAAAAAGCACAAAGGTGAGTATACCTCGATATTATGTTGTAGTCTCGTATTTTGTGAATAATTTGTTTTTTTAATTTCTCTGAAATCTTTAATAACAAAGAAACTAGACGGTATTACTCTTTAATATGTGTTTCTATGTTTCACATATTCACAAAATATGAGACTACAATATAATATCGAGGTGTACTCACATTTCTGCCTTTTTCTCCCTAAAAGGTGTCTCAAAATTTTGTTTCGGTTAAAACACATGTTAAATTACAAAACCGTCTATTTTTTTGTTTCTAAAGATATCAGGGACATTCAAAAAACAAGTTGTTCACAAAACATAAGACTACAGTACGATTTTGATATATACTCACATTTATACCTCGTCCTTCCTACAGGGCGTCTCAAACTTAACATAAGAAAAACATTTCTTTTCTTCCACCCGGTATAAGTACAAAAAAAAAGTTTGAGTAAACCTTTGCATAACTGTGTAAATACTAAAGAAAAATCTAAAATAATAAAAAAAATTAGCCGAATCCGTTAATCTGTTCACGAAAAAATCTACTATGAAAATTCAGCAGAATATTTTCATATCCCTAACTTTTGAGGGGCAGTTTATTTGTATATGGTTAAGTACGATTATAGACACCTGTTAATAATAATCTGAAAATGTATTTATAATTTACATTTTTAGGTGTATTTTGAAAGAGTAGCACATCTCGATAAAAGGTGACTTATCAAAAAAATACTAAGAGGCAAAAAAGTTTTAGAAACACTGTGTTTAACTAATCGTACCACAATAATAGTTTAATTGTAACGTACACAAACATTTGGGGGGTTTAAAGGAACAAAACTCCCATAAAATTTTTATGTAAATATATTAAAAAAGATGCCGCATCTCGATAAAAACTGGCTTATCGAAAAACTACTAAGAGGCAAAAAAGTTTTAAAAACGTTGTGTTTAACTAATGGTACCACAATAATGAATTAATTGGAACGTACACAAAACCGCTGTATCTTTCAAAATGAGTTTAAAGTTTAAAGGAACAAAACCCCCATAAAATGTTTATGGGGTGGACAAATTTCACTATAATTTTTTTTAAGATGTTCCTGCCATAATAATGATACATGTCCATTTTCAATAAAAAATATCTAATAGTTTTCGATATATTGAAAAAAATCGATTTTCATTTTGTAACTTCAAAGGGCTGTACCTTTTTTTATGATCACATTTGTACTAACATAACTTAGGTTCAATCGAACTATTTTTGACCCCAGAATGTGCGGTATAATTTATGACCAATCTTTTCGGGACACCCTGTATATTATATCATTCTATATACCTATTATTCACAGTTCTCTCTCAATATTTTGTCGATTTTATTTTTTACCAGGGGAAAATTGGATGAATAAACAATACGTAAATACACACATTTACCTCAAACCGTACGGTTAATTAAGTATAATTTTTAAAGGTCATATACCCACCATATATCATTGGCCATATAAATTTTAATACCACAAAAACACGCAACGTCAATTACGTTTATATTTTGTCCAATATGTGTAAATTAAAACCGCTGTATCTTTCAAAATGAGCTCGTTTCCATCAATAATATTAATTAAAAGATTTTTCAGACTCTATATCTATAATATCTGGACCTAATAATATAGCTTAACATTAGTCTCTAGTTGAAAATCTTGTGACATTGCAACCCACTTCTCCAGTGAAGAGTTGGCCAATTGCTCTATTGTGTCTATTGTTTCTTCTTCTTCTTCTTTAAGTGCCTTGTGCATCCTATTGCAAAACCTTTTGCATCTTCTTAAATGATGTTCTGGCTTGCTCTATTCTGCTTTTTATTTCCTGAGTAAATCTCACTTTTTATTCACTCAATAGCCCAAATATTTGTATGATTGTACTCTCTCTACTCTCTACTATTTTTCTATGTATCGTGATATCAGTTAGATTTTAGCTACATTTTTGTTTTTGCTGATGACTGTTCATTTGGTTTTCTTTGTATTAACTTTAAAACTAATTCATTTATTATAAAGAAAGACTAAGTTTTCAATCTAATAGCATATAAAATAACACCAAAAATATTACTCTACATCCCACCAGACTGAAAACAATGGGAACCTTCTCTGGTTACACCTCCGAGGCTTCTAAAATTTGCAAGCCATAACGGATGCTGAGACTAAAGAAGATGAGGGAATTTTACAATTTATAATTCACGTCCCATCTGCTCAGCTCGGTAAAGTTCCAACGAGAATGGTTCCCTTCGTACTCCAATCAGAGTAAACATGTAAATCAAAAATGAATACATAACCATTTTCAATTGCGTTGCAACACGAAACTACAGCCGCATAATATTCTAGTCCAATCAGAGAGTGCAGCAAGCATCTCAAGGTGCTTGCTGCACTCTCTGATTGGACCAGAATATGATGCGGTTGTAGTTTCGTGTTGCAACGATGCAACGAAATTGACTTTTTTTCAATTCGGAGTGCGGGGCCTTATTTCTTGTTTTTTTTAAATCTCTTGAACAAAAGGTAGACAGAAAAAACTTTTAGCTAAACAAGGATGGAAATTCAATTGACAATCAAATATGAAAAAAATTTTCAAAAATAGTATATTACATAACTAGGACTTATTTTATTTACGAGTGTGAAGTTTGTACACAGAGGCGAAGATTTACAATCATACGAGTAAATATTATATTTGTTTTTTTTTTTCTTGACATTTTTATCAAAAAACTACAACTATTCCTATAATGAAGAAAAAAAGTGGAAAAGTAAAAAAATGCCTGAACACGTGTGGACAACTATTGGAGAATCGAAACCTGTCAGTTTTGACGACTTTATCTCGAATTCGAAAAACTGTACTTTTTCCCGGTTCGAAAAATTATTTTAAACTATATTTTTCAAAAAAGGTGGACAAAAAAAACTTTTTGTTGGACAAGGGTGGACATTTGACGGACAATCAAACGTGAAAAAAATTTCCAAAAATTCTCATTTTTTGGCATTTTACTAACAAACAATAATTATTGCTAATTTAAATAAACAAAAGGTGAACAATTAAAAAAAAATGCCTGGACAAGTGTGGACAACAGTTGGACAATCAAACATCAGTTATTACGACGTTTGTTTGACTTCGGGGTGTTGGGCCTTATTTCACGTTTTTTTAGTATCTCGTAAACAAAAGGTGGACAAAAAAAATTATTGCTGGACAAGGGTGGACATTCGATAGACAATCAAACGTAAAAAAAAAATTCCAAAAATTCTCATTTTTTTTTTTTGGCACTTTTACTCATTTTTTGGCATTTTTACTAACAAACGATAATTATTGCTAATTTAAATAAATAAAAGGTGGACAATTAAAAAAAATGCCTGGACAAGTGTGGATAACAGTTGGACAATCAAACGTATCAGTTTTTACGATGTTTTTTTTTACTTCGGTGTGTTGGGCCTTATTTCACGTTTTTTTAGTATCTCGTAAACAAAAGGTGGACAAAAAAACATTTTTGCTGGACAAGGGTGGACATTCGATAGACAATCAAACGTGAAAACAAATTTCCAAAAATTCTCATTTTTTGGCATTTTTACTAACAAACGATAATTATTGCTAATTTAAATAAATAAAAGGTGGACAATTAAAAAAAATGCCTGGACAAGTGTGAACAAAAGTTGGACAATCAAACGTATCAGTTTTTACGACGTTTTTTTGACTTCGGGGTGTTGGGCCTTATTTCACGTTTTTTTAGAATCTCGTAAACAAAAGGTGGACAAAAAAAATTTTGCTGGGCAAGGGTGGACATTCGACGGACAATCAAACGTGAAAAAAAATTTCCAAAAATTTTCATTTTTTAGCATTTTTACTAACAAACGATAATTATTGCTAATTTAAATAAATAAAAGGTGGACAATTAAAAAAAATGCCTGGACAAGTGTGGACAACAGTTGGACAATCAAACGTATCAGTTTTTACGACGTTTTTTTGACTTCGGGGTGTTGGGCCTTATTTCACGTTTTTTAGTATCTCGTAAACAAAAGGTGGACAAAAAAAATTTTTTGCTGGACAAGAGTGGACATTTGATGGACAATTAAAAAATAAAAAAAAATTTGAAAAAATCGTATTTAGAGGTGCCAACTTCACACGGCTGTTCGAGTGTATTATGAACATTCTCAGTGAAAACTACTACTGACATTAATCTGCTCTGCTAGATATTAATTGCATGGATCCCATGTTTTTGTTTTGAGTTACACAAGTATTTTCATAGCTCATTGCAATCCACTATCAGAAATTTTTAGAGCAATATTTAAGAGATTGTTATTCTGAGTTTGTTCTAAAATATCTATGGATCTATCAGAAATTATTTTATACTGTTCAGTCCGTTTTAAAAACGTGTTTTCATTTTTTTATTTAAATAATAATTATACTACAATTAATTTCTAGTATTAGGATTAGGTACCTACCTACGTCCTTAATACTTATTAAAACAATTAATATTTTTCAACAACCTTTTTATCAACAAAGCTTCAAAAATTTCATTATAAATATTTAAAAAGATAAATATAACAAAATTATGAGCATATGTCATATAACGAATTTAACAAATAATGGATTTAGATGCTTGTTTTCATTTTGTATACTTCAATAAAAATTTTTTGAAATCTAAACATCTATTTTTGTGATATGGATTTAATTGCTTTTAATAATTCACGATCTTGTAGTAGTTGTTTTTATGCTTCAATACTCTGCAACGGAAATTGTTTCATCCAAAAATAGCCAATTTTTTACCTAAACGAATGAAAACGTTTGCATTATTGCCAGAATAATTTTGCGATCGTGTACGATAAAAATAGATGTATTGCAATGCGCTTTGGGTCATAAACATTAAAAGCTGTTTCTTCTTCTCGGACTGATGGACTAGCTTTTGTGCGTCTAGTACATATTTCTATATTTAAAGGTGCCACTGTTCAATAAGTTGGCATGGACCTGCATGTATCTTTCCACTGTGCGAAGCAGTGCTGCAGGTCATCCTCTGATAGGTTGTTGAATATCCGATATCCTTTTTTGCTTTATATCAGATAAGACTAGTACGGTTTTTAGACTCGTAAGAGTTTTTTGCAATACAATATCGAAAACCCCTTTGTTTTTTAATTGCCAATAGCCAATCAAGCGGGCGCGACACTGTAGTATAAGTGAGGACGTTTGAGTTTGCATAAATTCATTATCTCGAGAATGGACAAATTTGAAGAGAAATCCTCAGACAAGTCGATTTTTATTTTTAAATTAGGACTTTTTGACATATATATAATAGGGTCTAGGACGTTTCATCGCCGCCAGTTCATCGCCGCCGTTTCGATGCCGCCAGTTCATCGCCGGCCGATTCATCGCCGGCCGTTTCGATGCCGCCGGTTCATCGCCAGTCAGTTAATCGCTAACTGATATATTTCCGAATTTTCGACCAATTTTCCACAGTTACATTTATTATTTATTTTTTGTTTTAATTAGGAATTCTAGGAAATGCGACATATGACCATTCCCGTTGCCATACTTAATCTTTTAATAGACTTTTAAACTTTTATAATATAATTTAACACTACAAATTTAATACTGTTTAGTATCAAATTTAGGGGAAGTAGAAATAGAACAGTAAATTAATATAATAATATTTTTTATCTATTTATTTGTCATAAGTTTTGAACTGAATTTACCGTCGTGTCGTGTCATCTCCCATAATACAAGATCAACTGACTAACTGGCGATGAAACGGCCGGCGATGAAATGGCCTGGCGATGAACCGGCGGCATCGAAACGGCGGCGATGAACCGGCGGCGATGAAACGTCCCATTCCGTATATAATACTAGTGACGTCATACATCTGGGCGTGATGACGTATTCGATGATTTTTTTAAATGATAGTAAGGGTTGTGTGATAGCTCATTTGAAAGGTTATTTAATTCTCTATTCAGTAATATAAACGTTAACATAATTATTTATACAGGGTGTGCAAAAATTTTGTCTTCTTTTTGTGTAAATTAATTTAATCAAAAAAAATTTTTGTGCACCCTCTATAAATAATTATGTTAATGTTTATATTACTGAATAGAAAATTAAATAACATTTCAAATAAGCTATCACACAACCCTTACTCTCATTTAAAAAAATCATCGATTACGTCATCACGCCCAGATGGATGACGTCACTAGTATTATCTTTCCCCTCGCCTGGCAAGGTCTTATTCTGTTCAGAGTTCAGAATCGCCTGTCATTGTATACATTTCTTCTAAATAACTTACTCAAACACATACTTAAATTTAAACTTTACAGAAGAAAGTTTATTTTACCCCCTAAATTTGCACTTTTCGATTCACCTGGTAGATACACGTGCATGGTTAATGCCTGCCAGGTCATGGTTTTTAGTCTTGGTGTGCTATGAATTATCACTAGAAAAATTTCTAGCCTTACAGGAAGACCGTTACTCGGAGGGTTCACTAGCTCTTAGACTAATAGGTATTCGTAATACTTCCCTTATTTATCAGATCTGGCTCCATCCATTCGACTATCTATATCTTTCGTTAATTAAAAAAAAGTTCTTAAGTTTTCTTCCAATGAAGAGGTAATAGAAGCTGCGAATGTCTGGTTTCCAGAACAAGATCATTTTTTAAGTCTAGAGTCGTTGTAAATAGGCGAGCGGCACGCACACCCAAAATGACCACTGTGTGGTGAATGGCTAATTTTGGTCATTTTGTTTTTGATGGTGCTGAAAACGAAAATGAGGTTTATTTTGAATTTTATGTGGGGAAACATGGTCATAATCGCAATTTTACCCTAAAAATGATATCCCGTTTTTTGCGTTTAACTCGCTATAACGCTGTCCCATTTAAATATTTTTTTCTGAAATTTTTCTAGTAGGTATATATTATATTTCTCATCTTTATGAAGACAATGGGACCGGTTTCAAACTGTCACTCTTATTCAACGGGTCCCATAGTCTCCAGAAAGGTGAAAAATATATGCTGTAAAAATTTCAGAAAAAAAAATATTAGAACTGAACAGAATTACAGCGAGTTAAACGCAAAAAAAAACGTGATTTCCTTTTTTTTTATTTTTAATGTTCACCCACATAAAATTCAAAAGAAAACCTCATTTTCGTATTCAGCACCATTAAAAACAAAAATTACGACCAAAATTGGCCATTCACCACCCGTGGTCAGTATCTCGAGAAATAAGTGTATTGTTTTGGGGTGTGTCGCTCGTCTAAAATGCGCTGTAATAAGTGGAAGCATCTAATTGGAGATAAGATGGACAGGGTTTGGAACAATACACATGGAGAAGTCATTAGTACTGTGGTCTGGACATGAAAGAGGATGTGCTTTGTCTTACATGAAAGACTACAATCAGAGTTATTAGAATTTAAACCAATAAACGAACGAATCTGCATCATAAGATTAAGAGGTAAATGGTCCAATTTAACTAAGTATATTCTCAGTGTATGCACCCACCGAAGACGTATCAGAGGATGATAAAAATGAATTCTACGACTCTCTAAATCAACTATACACAGAAGCTCCTAACCACGATATTAAAATAATACTAGGTGATCTAAACGCAAAGGTAGGCACAGAAGACTACGTAATACCGGTGACAGGAAGATATAGTCTTGACATGAAGTTACAAACCATATATAAAAGTTTTAGTAGGATTGGGTAGAATGCGATCTTACTCTTCAAAAAATATGTCACGTATTTCAGCGCCACCTGATTAATTGGAAGGGTACCATAATCTAGCCTCCACGCTAGGTACATAGCCTCCATACGGGACTTCCAAATACTTCCAATATTTTTAATATTTTATTCAAGTGGACAATAAAGGTAAAACACAAACAACTTTTGTTTCTTAATTATTTATTTATATAATGTGGCATTTTACATAGAAATATGAGTATTTAATTTGGATTAAAGTATGTTTACTTGTTGAACTTTTCCACCGTCTGCACACAACAGCTGACCGGAGCCATTAGATCTAACAACAAAACGCGAAATAAAATATGTTTTTTAAATCCGTTGTATGAACAGTACAGTCAGAAAATATCTACCTTACAATCAGAAAAACTTACCTTTATGTTTAAAAAGGTACTCGATTACAAAATAACAAAAATATCAAAATACAACTGAATAATATTATTCTTTTTATGGTGACACAAACAAACACTTAAATAATACCGACCATAATGACTGAACACTGACAGCCCAGGATTTGTCAAAAGTCATGTTCCACCAATCACGATGCCGAAATCAGCGCCTCGCATACCCTCTGATTAATTGGAAGTAAACTAAATACTATTACATTTTTTTTTACTAGAGTGCGCGGGGCATGTTTCAAACGATAATGGATCACGTTTGGTCAATTTTGCGACAGGCTGAAACTTAGCCATCAAAAGTTCGCTAGAAAAAAGATCCACAAGGCAACATGGAGATCAAACGATGGAAGTAAAAATAATCAAATAGATCACTTATTGATTGATGGGAGACATTCTAGCAGCATAACAAGCGTAAGAACTATGAGAGGGCCAGACAGCGGCACGGACCATTTTCTCGTAAAGACTAAGCTCAGAACAAGAATTTCAACACAAACAATAGATAACCACACAAAGATCGAAAGATGGAATGTGGCGAAGCTGAAAGAAGAAAATAATCAAAAACTGTACCAAGTAGAATTAAGAAATAGGTTTCAGGTTTTGAAAATAAATGAAAATGAAAGTGAAGATGTAGATCAGCGATGGGACTTCATAAAAATAACTTACAGAATCAGAAGAGAAATCTATCGGAAGAACGAAAAAAACAAAAAAGAAAAAATGGTTCGACGAGGAATGTGAAAGAACACTAAAAGAAACAAACAAAAGAAGAATTGATTATCTGTCAAACCCATCAGAAGAAAAACGTATACGATTCCACAGAGAGAGAGCCGAAGCTAGAAAAACACTTAGGGCCGGTATTTCAATAGCTACTTAAGCTATTGTTACTTAGCTAATTAGCTAAGCTTTTGCTTAGCTAAGCCTGTGTCAAAAGTTAAGGAGAAGCTTAAGCCGGGTGCCGTATTTCCATCATTTCCATAACTAAACTAATGCTCAACTGTAAAATTAATTGGTTTGGTACCTCTGAATACGTCAAAATGCCAGAACTAACTGTTCTGAGGTGAAAACCACTACTGTTGACGTTTAATTTTATATTGTCATCTGTATCAATGTCAATTACTTCACTTAATTTTGTGTATTATGGTACATATGTTGTTAGTTTATTGTCTATATTTTCTCTGGTTATATTTTTATTGTTATTTTGCATAAGCAATAGATCCGTCTTTGTAATTTTGTTTATTGGATATATTCCTTAAAATGTCAAATTCGAATGTAAGTTTATTTTTGTTAAATAAATATACTTACCAAGCATTGTAGAAATAAATAATTTTCATGTGCCTACACCTTCCAAAAGTAGTAAGAATTTTAATGTCTAATCGTTATTACGATTAATGAATTAATAGATTAATAGATTATTATTTAATAATCTAATAATAACGTTATTACATTACTCAAAAGTTGGTTTTCAAAATAACTTTCTAATTAATAATCTATAGAAATAACCTCAAAAAACAGAAAACAAATTTTAAGCAAAGGCTTAAACCAACTCCCGCGCGAGCTTAAAATTATTTGGTTTAAGCCTAGGCTTAAGCCTCAAATTGAAGTGGAAATACAGGCAACTAAGCTTAAGCAAAGGCTTAAAGTAAACTTTGGCTTAAGTGAGGTTGGAAATACCGGCCCTTAGACAAAAAAAGAGATAATATCTGCAACAACAAATTGAAAAAGTAGAAGGCGAACACAGACGCAATCAAAGTAAAAATTTCTACAGAGAGGTAAGACAACATAAGAGAGGCTTGTATATAAGGACACGAACACAGACGCAATCAAAGTAAAAATTTCTACAGAGAGGTAAGACAACATAAGAGAGGCTTGTATATAAGGACACCCAACTTCGTAAGAGATAAAAATGGAGAAATGCTGGCTGCCGAAAACAAAAAAAAAGAAAGATGGGCTGAATATTTTGAAGAGCTCCTGAATATCCAAAACTTCACTGATGAAAACAATGAAAGTGGTGGAAACAACGGAGAATATGAGTATCAAACGGCCGAAATAGAAATACCCCCACAAAGCATGGAAGAAATTAGGCATGCCATAAAAACGCTTAAAAACGATAAATCCCCTGGTCTGGACAATATTGATGCCGAGCTAATTAAAACAAGCGGTCATGAACTCATAAGTAAAATCCATCAATTAATAGAAAAGGCCTGGCAACAAGAAATAATGCCGAAAAAATGGTGTGGTGGTATTATTGTACCAATACACAAGAAAAGAAAAAAGGAATTATGCATGAATTACAGAGGAATCTCACTAACCAACACTACCTATAAAATATTGGCTTCGTTATTATTAAAAAGATTAGTACCATAAGCCGAAGAAATAGTTGGTGACTACGAGTGTGGTTTCAGGCCTGGCAGATCGACTATTGATCAAATATTTTTAATAAGACAAATGCTTGAAAAGTATTGGGAATATAATCAGGACGTGCACCAGATCTTTATAGACTTCAAACAGGCTTATGATTCAATTAATCGTGCAACATTATGGAAGGCAATGATCGAGCTCTGCGTACCCAAGAAACTAGCTGCGGTAACACAAATGTGTGTAAGTAACTCTTTTGCACAAGTTAGAATAGGGGGGAAAATATCAAATGCTTTCTGCGTAAATTCTGGACTGAGACAGTGAGATCCGCTGTCCCCATTGTTGTTTAACCTGGCCTTAGAATATGTCATGCGAAAAATGTATCCCAAAATCAAACCAGACATAACTGCTCGGGCTCGGGGAGCAAAAATCATACTCGCCTTTGCCGATGAAGTAGACGCAGTAGCACAATCAACATTAGAAATTAGGGATATTTTCTCGAGCTTTGAAGAAGCTGCATTAAACATCGGTCTAAAAATAAATAAGACAAAACAAAAGAAAATACATGGTCGTCTTAAAACAAGAACGACTGCGAATAAGGCAAAACATTACTATAAACGATCACAACTTCGAAGTGGATAAAGAATTCAAATATCTAGGAGCAACAATCACAAATGACAACAAATTAGAGCGAGATGTTGAAACGAGAATAATGGCAGGGAACAGATCTTTCTTTGCAATGCAACATCTAATGAAGTCAAAACTTCCCTCACGAGGTGCAAAAATCCAGATATATAAGACCATAATACGACCAGCTGTCGCGTATGGAAGCGAAACATGGACGCTAACAAAAAGGGAAGTACATAAATTGCTGGTGTGGGAACGTAAAATCCTTCGAATGATATATGGCCCTTGCAGAGACAGCGTGACAAACGAATGGAGACGCAGATACAATAACGAGCTATAGAGTCTCTATTCGGAAAAGAAAATCTAGTCAGATATATGAAGGCGAATAGACTCAGATGGGCAGGGCATGTGATAAGCAGAAACGACAATCGCCTTATAAACAATGTGTTCTGGGAAAGGCCAGATGGAAGAAGGTCTGTAGGACGGCCTAGAAAAAGGTGGAAAGATGAAGTCAAAGAAGATCTAGAGAAAATGGAAGTGCGACAATGGGAATTAGTGGCACAGGACCGACAAACATGGAAGGCAATAGTAAACGCGAGAAAGACTCGCGAAGAGTTGTAGCGCCATTGATGATGATGATGATGATGATGATCTAATTAAGAGGAGAGTATGCTGAATATGACTTTCAAATTTTGTTTGCTTTTGTAGTAGACTAAAAATATTTCAATACATTCTCGTACAACATATACATAAATAATAAGACCTTTGCTACCCATATTTCACACGAACGAACGTGCAGCACGACACGCCGGTTATTCAGTTAAAAATAAATATTCTTTGAGTCAATTGTGGTAATTGTATTCTGCGTTCGCGCTTAAAATAACCTTTATCACTGAAATGCATAAAAAATAATAAGGACGATAATTAAGCGAGCGTCTGTGTTCGCGATAAAATATTATTACCAGACGAGATATGTCCGCAAAAACAACTCGCAAGTATAATGTGGAATTATTTATAGAAGGAGAGTAACCCCGTTTTGTTGAATACTTCGAAATGGTTCGTACTTTCATAGTTGAGGTATGAATTTGCGTAGAAACACTGCATTACACAAAAGAAGTATACCGGGTGGTGAATCGTCAATCAAACCGTCAAACAGGTCGTAGTAAACTCAATGGGAAATTCTAAATCGTTGAATTCTTGTTTCCAGGGCCTATTTTACCACTAGGCCCATGAGGCACCTGCCTCCGGCCCGCATTTTAATAGGGTCCGGAAAGATCACTAAACAAATTTTTATTGCGATAACAAAATAAATTTTCAAAATTCTTTCGGGCGGGAAGAAGACTGAAAAGGACATGGCCAGAGGACCTAACTGATTAGGTGTATTGGAGAGCCATCGATGGATGCCCAAAGCATGCCAGGATTCAAGACTTTGCTACTATTTGCTAAATACTCTGTGTTGTAATTGGAGTAGATTGTAAGTTTGCACTTAATAAAATGAAAAAAAATATTCTTTCATTCCATTCATTTAAAATTGCCTTGGACCAAACCAAAAAAGTATGAGGTCAGTAGAAGCAAATGATTTTTCAGGAAAAATGAATACGTTAGAGTTAGAGTCTATTCTTATGACGACGATTTGGAATAAAATTTGGGACCGAGTAAATGCAACCATAAAAAGTTACAGTAATGTGTGAACTTTGCTTAATCAAATTATGTATACAGAAAAGAAGACAAAAATTTTCAGAAATTGAAAATAAAGCTAAAAAATTATAGTCGATACCTTAGCCTTTTATATAAAGATCAGCTTTCCTGAGGACGGAAAACAATTTTTCCGTCCGAGGAAAAGTTCTTGAAACGATTTTTTTAAAAGAACTTGAAAATTTTAAAATAAATATTTGTGTACCTATTTGTGATACCTACTTTAATTACGCAACTATCTATAAGAGAAAATGCTTATAATTCTGGAAACGATATTTTAAACATCTTGTTCACAGACAATAGTGAAACAGTAAACTTAAAAACTATTACCGAATATTAGGTATGAGAATTATATCGATGTTGATGATTTAGTGAAAGAAGTGGCACTGTGGCACATTTTAAAGAACTTTGCAGCATTGCAGCACATCTAATATCTTACAAAATCCGCAAAGTATGATGATCTCTTTTATTGAAAATAACATAATATCGACGTTTACAAACGAAGAAACGTTGCTTACAATTTATTTAAATATAGATACCCATTAGCAATAGCAACGCTTCAGATGAAAGATCTTTCTCGCTACTAAAAAGAGTAAAGTCGTATCTAAGAAATTCTCTAAATCAACAAATTCTGTCGTTTTTGGCTATTTTAGATATAGAAAATTATATATTACTTAAAAAAAATTAATACAAATAGTAGGAAAGCCTTGGGTGCTAAATTTGCAGTTACTAAAGCGTTATGGGGACCTGTTGGATTGTAAAGATTAGGTTCTAAAACCAAAAAAAGTTAAGTTTTCCATTTTAGTGGGATTTTCCATTTTTTAATTTAATTTTCCATTTCCAAAAATCGTTGTTTCCGATTATAGCGCCATCTATCCATAATTAGAAAAAAATTTCTCGAATATAAGTTACTTATTTTTTTGTAAGGAATCCAAATCTGAAAAATAAAAATGGGGGTTCCTATTTCATATTTTAAAGTAACTTGTGTCGTGTTTGGTGTCATTCGATAGATTTTTAAAAAATATTGAACACGCATTTTTTAGTTTTTCGATCTTATGTTCATTTCGTCCATTTCGTTTCATTTCGTTTATAGGTACATATTTAGGGGCTTGAAAAATGTGTGGTGCCTCGGGCCTGATTTGAAGTGAAATAGGCTCTGCCTGTTTCCCTAATTATTCCCATGACAAACTATTTGTAGAGAACTGAAATCTCTATTAAAAACAAATGTTAGATTTGTTCGACTAGTTAAACAAATTCCAAAATTTTGCAAGAATAGAATACATTTGCCAGAGTAGTCCAATCCTGAGAGATTTATTTGATCTCTAGGCTGAATTTTGCTGAGAATATCAACTTATGCGGACCCCATTAAGAGGCAAAAAACTTTGTCACTCTTGAAAAAGTTTATTTGAAGAAAGTGAATTTTTTTGTCTTTCTTAATGGCGGTACAGGCTCCTTTTTTCAATATTATATTTAGTTATAGAGTAATTTCAACATACTAACATATTTTTGAAATTGGGCTCTGTACCTCCATTCTTTATTATATTACGAATATGTGTCCAAATATCTCGACAAAATATTCAAAATTAGAGCCGCAATCTTGGAACGCGTTTGTTGTTACCTGTTGATTGCTACTGTTTGCTCTTAAAGATCACCGGTTTTCTCCGGCGTTGTTTTAGGGAGAACGGTATACTTTTTACACAAAAAGTACCAATAATCATTTTTGGTCAAACTATCTCAGCTATATTTCTTGTTTGAAAAATTTTTTCTACATGTACCTATATTATCGCTAAATCGATGTTTTTCGTTCCCCCCTTCGTGGCTTTAGGGGGAAGCCCGGGGATAGGAGTGGCAAACTTATTTGTATCTTTTTTGGGGCCCAAAACGTAACATTCTCAGTAAAATTCAGCTTGTTCGTATGATTTTTGGAGGTCAACTATTTAAGGATAAGACTAATAATACTCTGGCAAATGTATTATACAGGGTGTCCAGAAACTCTACTGACAAACGAAGACAGGAGATTCCTCAGATAATTTTAAGACAATTTAACTGCATTCACCTATAAGTACGAAAATGCTTCCTAAGGGAGCTAGAGCGCTTTGAAGATGGCGTGTTGAAATTAGTTTTTCTTAAATACCTCCAGAACGCTTCTAGTTAGAAAAACGAAAATTGGTACACATATTTATTTTCCAGAGATAAATCGATTCCATCTATTGTGAATTTCTAGTAACAGTCATAGGTCTACAGTCTAGTCATAGGACTTTCTAGTAACAACAGACTCAAAAATGCTTAAAAATTAAAAACAAAAAAGTTATGCGATAATATAACTGTTGTCCTACCCAAAACGGACGCCTATGACCGGTACTAAAAATTTGCAATGGATGGAATCGATTTATCTCTGGAAAATAAATACGTGTATCAATTTTCGTTTTTCTAAATAGAATCGTTCTGGAGATATTTAAGAAAAACTAATTACCAGACGCCATTTTCAAATAGCTCTAGCTCCTTTAGGAAGCATTTTCGGACTAGATGAATTGGGTTAAATTGTCTTAAAATTATCTAAGAAATCTCTTGTCTTCGTTTGTCGGTAGAGTTTCTGGACACACTGTATTTTTGAAAATTTTGGAATATGTTTAATTCGTAGAACAATTTTAACATTAAATGTTAATACATTTACATGTTTACATGTCCAAATGTTTACATACAACAAATTTTGTTTTTAATACATATTTCAGTCCTCTACAAATAGTTTCTCATGACTTTCGATGTAAACTAATTAAAGGAAGCAGGAATTCAAGAATTTAGAATTTCCTATTGAATTTCCTATGGCCCTTTTGACGATTCACCACTCTGGTATATGCAGCTACTATAAAGGCTGTTAGATATATACACTATACACTCACTCACAGAAAAAAATATTGCATATTTTATTTTGAGTCTGTTTTTGAAGTATATTGTTTTCCTGTTGAAAAGTTTTGTCGTTTTTATTACTAAATACGTTGTGCTGGACTATTCTACTTATATTTATTGTCAAATAACTTGCATATTGAAGAGCTACAACAAGTTTGTAGAGAAATGAATGTAATGGTCTGATTTTGCTTATAACATTTAAGTAGAAAGAGACTCAATAACGACAATAGAACACTCTCTTATGACAACATTGTAGCAATTTAGTACTTAGTATTTCCTCCTGTAGCTCTAGTTATAGCCTGCATCCTTCTAGGCGTGCTTCGCAGAAGGTATATTAGATGATTTCTTACGGAAGTTGAATTTTCGAGGGTTGTTGGCACCAAATTGATGCAAATAGATTACTCGGGGATTTTTGGGGTCGCTGAACAAGAATATGCAATCAGAACCGACCCTCCGGTGCACCTGGTGCCCCAAAATGCTCCAAACACCAGAAGATAACATGCCTTACTAGTGGCCGTCGGCACACGTGGTTAGGGGGTCTGTTCTGATGGCGTATTCGTATTCAGCGACCCCAAAAACTGCCTAGTAATCTATTTACACGCATTCAATGCCGAAAACCTTCGAAACTCCATAAGATGACGTGCCTTAGCAGTGACCGTGGGCACCAGGTGTTCCGGGGGTCAGTTCTGATGCCGTATTCGTGTTTAGTATCCCCAAAAACTCCCTCGTGTAATCTGTTTGCATCAATTTAGTGCTGAAATCCGTCGAAACTCCAGAAGATGACGTGACCCTAGGCACGAGGTACTCTGGGTTCTGATGGCGTATCCATTTTCAGCAACCCCAAAAGCCGCCCTAGTAATCTATTTGCATCAATTTAATGCCGAAAACCCTCGAAACTCTCGAAGATGACGTGCTTTAGCAGTGACACTGGGCACCAGGTGCCTGGGGGCTGGTTCTGAAGGCGTATTCGTGTTCAGTGATTTCAACACCTTCAAGTAATCTATCTGCATCAATTTAGTGGCAAAAACCCTCGAAACTTCAGATGGCGACGTCAACATGACGTGCCTTAGCTGTGACCCTGGGAACGTGAGAAACCAGGTGCTTCGGAGGTCGGTTCTGTTAACGTAGTCGTGGTCTAACAGCGACCCCAAAAATCCGCGTGTGACAATATCTGGCCCTTAGTATACTTGGTTTGACATGTTTATGCAGTTTTGGATGCATTTTATGCAGTTTAAAATGCAATTATGCATTTCCACCCATTTTCCTATTGTAGGCTTTTTCCTGACATCATCCTGAACACGATGCAAAAAGATGCAAGTTTGTAGGTACTTTATTTAAAAATCGATTTATTCCGGTGTTTTTAGTGCTAAATGGCCTGGTCTAGAGATATTCGATTTTGGTTGTTTTTATTGTGGTTATCAGTTCTTTTACTTTCTAACTGCTAACTTTGCTATATTCTTCCTTGTTCTATGTCAAAGATTCAAAAATAAAAAATGCAGGAAATTAGTTGTATCTATTTCCGCAGGTAAAAATTATGTGATGTAAATTTGACATTAATTCAATTGTATACAATTAGACAAGGCGGAAACGGCGGGTTCGTTGGGGAAAATATTCCCATGAGATATTTTTGCATAATCACATTCGTGAGACATCCCAGAATAAGGTTCAAGAAGTCGCCCACGTGGAAAGTGGGCCAATTTTTTTTAACAATTTTTTTTTATCAAATTGCAAAAATCAACGTTTTCGGCCAGTACTAATTTTTTTAGGTTTTTTTGGAGCATTCTGGACAAAAAAGGTTTCTTATAATTTTTCTCTAAAGTTGATATTTTTCGAGTTATAAGCAATTTAAAATTTGAAAAACGCGAAAATGGCCATTTTTAGACTTAATAACTCGGTCAAAAATTATTATTTTGAAAGTCAGAAACTGACTAAATCAAAGTTTAAAGTCGCCGTTACATGATCCTGAAGAAGTCTGTGTCATTAATTTACTACTAATCTGTTATTTTTAATTAATAACAATGAGTGGTTAGATCGTATTGACGCTGCTGTAAATGTGAGTGCGAGTAAGATGCACAATTGGACTGCTGGAATGGCTTCTCTCTCGCACTCAGCATTTACAGCCCCGCACACGTGCATGGCGCTTATTATTATTACTTAAAAATAACAGCTTAGTAATAAAATAATGACAAAAATTTCTTCAGGATCTTGTAGGCGGGGCTTTAAACTTTAATTTAGTCATATATTGACTTTCATAATAATAACTTTTAACCGAGTTATTGTTATTAAGCCTTGAAAATCGCCATTTTTCGTTTTTTTTTCAATTTTAAATTGCTTATAAGTCGAAAACGATCAACTTTAGAGAAAAATTATAAGAGATTTTGTTTTTTCCAGAATGGTCCAAAAAATTAAACAAAAAATTGTTCGGGGCAAAAATATTGATTCTTGCAATTTGATTAAAAAAAATTGTTAAAAAAAATTGGCCCACTTTCCACGTGGGCGACTTCTTGAACCTTATTCTGGGATGTCTCACGAATGTGATTATGCAAAAAAATCTCATGGGAATATTTTTCCCTTCGAACCCGCCGTTTTCGCCTTGTCTAAATGGAATAATAGATCAACATGAATTCAATAATACGCCAGTTAATGGGAGCAAGAATATATTATCTCCGAATTCTATCCTACTGCAGGGATTTTAATGAAATTTTTGAAATAGCCTCTGCTTATCTTCTAATTCAAAGTCTACCCTTTGCCGATGTGTGCTTTTATCTTGGGGGTGGTTCCCAACCCTTCGCGGGGGTGGAAAATTTTTTGGTTAAAATAATTACGGAAGTGGTTAGAGAACCTATGTCTAAGCAAAAACTGTTCTATAATTTTTTTTGGACACTCAATACTTTTTGAGTTATTCGTGGTTGAAAATTGGCCATTTTCATTGAAACGTATCACCTTTTCGAACGGTTTTTTACGAATACCTTAAACATTATGCATCTAACTAAAAAAAAAAAACTGTATAAAAATTTTTTGTAAGTTATAAAAAATCAAAGAGACTCTTTCCTTCATAAATCTTCTATTTATAATACAAAAAGAGATATGGTAGGTGAAAAAAGTTTGTTTTTTTTTGGTGCATGCCCAAATTGGTGTATTCAACTTGAAATAACAGACAAACGGTCGATTTTAGGTGTATAATGCTAGCAATACATTTTGTAGTGCTTGAAAGGACCTTTAAAATAAGCAATACTAAAGGTCGATTACATTCAAACTAGGCGAGATATGCTGCAAAGAAAATTGATGACTAAAGTATTTTAAGAAAAAATGAGAAGTGTATTTAACCTCCATCCACCAGAATTTAAATGCATCGTTTTCCTTCTATAATACCTTTTATTATAGTGTTATTTCTATATTCAAAAAGGCGAATGGGTTTAAATTGAATGGTTTTTGAACAAAGTAAGATTAAATTATAGAGCGCATTTTAAAATTTTCTTAAAAATCTTCCTTTTTCTCCATGTAACTTGAAAATGATAAGAGATAATGTAATGAAAAATGAAAACAGAATTTTTATCCAAAAAACCCTACATTTTTGTACTGTATCTTTTTTCGAATCTCTTATCATTTTCGGGTTTTTCATGGAGAAAAAGGAAGATTTTTAAGAAAATTTAAAAATGCGCTATATAATTTGATCTTATTTTTTCAAAAACCCATTTTAAACCCGTCCAACTTTTTTAATGTAGAAATAACACTATAATAAAAAGTATTGTAGAAGGAAAATGTTGCATTTAAATTCTGATGGATGTGGGGTTAAATATACTTCTCATTTTTTCTTAAAATACATTAGTCATCAATTTTTTTGCAGCATATCTCGCTTAGTTTGAATGTAGTCGATATTTAATATTGATCATTTTAAAGGTCTTTTCAAGCCCTACAAAAGGTATTAGTATGAATTATACACCTAAAATCGACCGTTCCTCTGTTATTTCAAGTTGAATTCACCGATTTGAGCATACACCAGAAAAACAAACTCTTCTCACCTACCATATCCCTTTTTGTATGATAACTAGAAGATTTGTGAAGGAACAAATTTCTTTATTTTTTTGTAAGCTAAAAAAATATTTTATATAGTTTTTTTTCGTTAGATGCATAGTTTTTAAAGTATTCGGAAAGAACCGTCTGCAAAGATGTAATTTTTCAATGAAAATGTGTAATTTTCAACCACGCATAACTAAAAAAGTATTAAGTTTTCAAAAAACATTATAGAACAGTTTATACTTGAAGCCATTTCCATGGCTATTTTAACCAAAAAATTTTCCACCTCCGAGAAGGGGTGGGAACCACCCCCAAGACAAAAGAACACATCGGCATAGGATAGACTTTGTTTATTGAGCTATTCCCTACTTACTGTGAAAATATCAAGTAAACCGATGTAGCAGGATGGAATTCGGAGCCAAATACCCTCATTGACTGCCCTATAAGTAAAATTCAACAAAACCATCTTCACTGCACATAAATATGTAGGTGTAGGTACTTATCAGAAGTGTTTACATATTTCTCAAGTTCATACTTTTATTATCGATAGTGCACTATTGTTAATAACGAAATAATCAATAAAGTCATAATATACTTAATAACTTACAATGAAATATATAAAGGTTGTTGCTTTACATACATCACTATTTAATTTATGAGTAATACGGTGTTTATTTATAGACAATTAAGTAAATGATTGCATTTCGTAACTGAAGTTTTTAGATGCATGTAATTGTTGCAATGACTCATTTATTGCATTGCGTTGATTTGAAATCAAACAAAAAGTAAAATTAGCACAATCAATGAATCGTATAAGTTTAAAGTTATAGATATTTTCTCCATATCGTCGCCTTAATACTATAACTTGATAACTCGAAATTAGTAGTTCTGAGATAAACGGGTTTAAAGTTTAAAGATTTTAAAGATATTTGTGCTGCTACCATGATGTTGGTAAATAAGGAATTCACTCTGCAGCTCTAAGATACTGTTCCTTAACTTTTTAGCTATTGATCTATTTAGAA
The DNA here is from genome assembly GCF_917563875.1 of Diabrotica virgifera virgifera. Lineage (NCBI taxonomy): Eukaryota > Metazoa > Arthropoda > Insecta > Coleoptera > Chrysomelidae > Diabrotica > Diabrotica virgifera. The sequence continues at coordinate 202,586,079 of NC_065445.1, read as the reverse complement.
ATACGATGAAAATTTGTTTTCCAATATGGAAAATAACATAAAAAAGTTAAGGTATCAACTTTTAGCACTACCATAATGTTAACATTTGGTAAGTCGCATGCGCATGTCGTGCCAAGTTGCATCTAAGTGAACTTTTTAACAAAACTAATATTTTAAGCATTATTTTGGTGCCCTTTGCCATGGAGATTGCCAGAACTGCTAACAATTCTCGAATTTTTTGAACATGAACCGAATCAACAGTAGCAATTACGTGGTAGGCTCAATGGTTTCAGAAAAACACGTGCTACAACTAGATAACTAGAGTTAGCTAGTTTTAGTATTCAGTGTATGTCGCATTCACGATTATTTCGATTAAATAATACCTTGATAACTCATCTTGTCAAGTTTTAGCACTGAATATTAGGGGCATTTGAGTTTTATCAACTTTCGTCAATCATAAATGAATACTTAACCCGTTTGGAGCGAGTTACCAAGTTTTGTTTTTACACAATATGGAGGCAAATAAAATACATCTTGTGAACTAGTTATCCCAAAAACGTCAATTTTGGAGTTATCAAGTTATAGTACTAAGGCGACGATATTATCTTTTTTTTAAGAATATCCGTTAAATTTATATTTTTTATAAAAAATTCCGTGTTGTGCCTTAATCATTCACAAATTTACTCTCAATTCTGGATTAAAATCACAGTCTGACCACCTACTAGAAGACCAATATCTACTTAATTACTTCTTATCTTTTAACGAAGGTCACTGAGGATCAACCGTAAGTCATCTTCATCACAAAGATTTATTTTAATTCAAACACGTTCATAATGAATCTGTATTCTCTCTATCGTTTCTTATTTTATACATTTTTGTGAATAGACCTTCCATCCTATCCTCAACTAGTCTTGATCATCTGCTATTTATTTTCTTCCAGCATATTGCTTAAGTCAACCTCCCAATCTTATTAGATTTTCTCCATCTCTTGTATTTCCACTGTCGCCAATACGTATTATCTGGTTACTCCATCTCACATAATTTTGTCATTGACATTATATTCCTGATCTTTTCCATCCAATTTTTATTTAGTGTGTGTGTATAGACCGTCGGATTTTAGACGAAGTTCAAATACGATTTTATCACTTATGCCTTTGAGAGTACTGAAAGACGAAATCAAGGAGGGTAAGATATGTGAAAAGTTGAAAGACTGATACATTTTGTACACACTTGAATGAATAAAGGAAATAAGTGCGTAAAGGTATTTTATTTTCCTTAGCTAAGCGCTTTCGACAAAATTGTCATCATTGTAGCTAATGGTCAATGTAAAAAAAGAAGTAGGTATATACCACTACTTCGAGTGGTGTGTGTGCGCATCGTGTTGAACATTGGATGTTAAAAATGTACTACAATATGTAGCTCAAATGTTGCAGTTGTCTGCTGTGCAACTCCGGAGGAGGAAAATGTTTGAGTGGCTGTTTTACATGTTTTTGTTTTTTCCTCCTCCAGAGTAGCACAGTAGACATCTGCAACATTTGATCTACAATCTACATATTGTAATACTCTTTTAACATCTAATATTCAACACGATGCGCACACACACAAGTGTGTGTACTTCTTTTTTGTACATACTTCTATTCTAAGTAGTACTACTACTACTTTTAACTAAGGAAAATAAAATACCTTTACGAGTACACACTTAATATACGATTTTTTTTCACTTCCTTTAAGAGGATCGGTACGTATTTTCGGCTGCAATGCTATTCAAATGGGGATTCATTTTTTTCGAATCCTGAGAAAACGAATAAGTATTTTTGAAAAATTTAAACGCAGAATGAAAGATCACGTTATTAGCGAGGGCCGAAAGTCCCTGAGAACTTCTATAATGTTTATTTTAATAAGTTACAGGGGTGAAAAACTAAGAGAAAATTTAGTGTGATTTTTAATTTCAAATATATCATTCAAAATAAACTTTTTATTTATTCTAAGGGACTTTCGGCCCTCGGTAATAATTTAGTCTTTCATTCTGCGTTTAAATTTTTCAAAAATATTTATTGCTTTTTTCAGGATTTGAAAAAAATAAACACAATGCCGTGGTAATATTTTCCAAATCTATCTTTGTCTTACAACGCACTCAGCCGAATATAATATTGTCACCATATATTGTCAGTCAGACACTGACAATCAGTGACAATTTTAAATATTTGACATTGCATCGGGAATATGTTGAGTTATTGATTAAATATTATTGAAATATAGTGTATTTGATAAATAATTGATTTAAGACGTGAATTTAATAAAAAGTTATTTATTGTGTATTATTTGTGGAAGATCCAAGCAGAGAATACAAAAGGATAATATATTCTGTGATCCAGGTATTTTGTTGTTAAAGATGTTCAAAATTGTAAGCGTTCCATAACAATATATTATTAAAAAATCACTTTAACACTTTTCTTCTTTTCTCGATTGAGTATTAGTCTTTGTTGTACAAATAAATTATTACAATCACTGAATACATAGTTAGTGAAAAAATTATCACATTTATTAACTGAATTAATAATTTCCAATTATAAAAATAACAGTTATCCAAGAACATTCAAAACCCATCTCTTTAAATTAATGATGACATTTTCAAGTAGAATGACATTCTAGTAATGTTTACATATCCATACCAGTGTGAATTTTACTACAAGTAATTTGCCGTGTAAAGACAGAAAAAGTAGGGATACACGTAAAATATTTGCGAATTATGTACCCATAGCCTTAAATATGTGAAAATTGTGAGACTTCGTAGGGAATTTTCCTATCACAATTGAATTTTCTTTTGTAAATAGAGCTTCACGATACGATACAATATCGATACTTTTTAAGTATTGAGTATTGAATTGGTTATGCCAATGAAGTACAGTATCGTGCATCGATATCGGCAATATAGTCCAAGTAATGAAGCTTAAAATAGGACAAAACCTTGCAATTTTTACAGAATTGATCGATTTGCTTGAAAATTTGAGAATAAGTAGTGGATAGTCCAAGGATCAAAATCTGTATGATGGCGAAAGGCTCTTTTGCCATGGGGTGGTTGCCACCCCATCTCGGGGGGTGGAAATTTTTTATTATATTTTGACCGCAAAAGTTGCTAAAAACATTCATTCTAACCAAAAAACGTTCTATACATTTTTTTTTATATGGAACAGTTTTCGATCTATTCGCTATCGAAAGTGTTAGTTTTATATCGACAAAATCAATGTTTTTAATAATTTTTCTGCAAATAACTCAAAAAGTTTTCGTTTTATCAAAACAACTTCACTTAACAAAAATGTACCCTTTGAAAAAATAAACAAAACCATTTTTTTTTTAATTTTCTTTAAGACCAATAGTAATCGAGCTATAGTTTATTATATGTTAGCTCTTCTTCGTCGAATGCTAAATATTGTAGTTTCAAAGTCAAAAGACGGGAAAACTGTGCATTTTTCGAGGATAACTTGTTCAAACTAATTTAAAGTATTTAAAAATATCTATCTCTAGAAATAAAAAAAGTCTCTAGCTCAAAAATTAAGTGACTTATTTATAATGAAAACAATGTCAGTCGCTATTTTTTTCAGCGAAAAAGTGATCGGAAGCAACTCCCTAATCACCACCCTAATTAAAATTAGTCATTGGCCTTATTTAGTCTTCTTTATTTATGTATTATTAATAGGTTCTAGAATTTGACCGGCTTAGAATGATTAGTTTTTAAAAAAATGAAGTTAAAAGCGAATAACGAATTTTTGCAGTTTGAAAAAGGCCTTTTCTTCAAAATAGAAAGATTAGCATCAGAGATACTAAAAAATGTTTAAATATGAAATTGTAGCTTATTTAATTCCCAAGAACATGGTATGCAAAAATTTTTCTACGGCAAAATTTAGTGAGTTATTGACAATTAAAACTTAAAATAACATGCAAATACCACCTTTACCAACCCTTTCAAAGTCACCTCTTCTTGACGACTGAGGATTTTAAAAATGTTTAATATTAAAAGAGTTATAGACCTTGCAAAAACCTAAAAAATTATTTTTCACCAAACTGTATAAGATAAAAAAATAAAAAGTTACGGTTAAAAAATCAATATATTTTTTTGAAAAAAAAAAGAAGAAATCCAATTGGTAGCATACTAATGTAAGTTGGCGATGTTTTTAGTCATTGGCCCTTTTCATTCTTCTTTATTCATGTATTATTAATAGATTCTAGAAGTTTGAAATGATTAGTTTTTCAAAAACTGGAGTTAAAAGCAAATAACGAATTTTTGCAGTTTGACAAAAATGGAATTTTCTTCAGAATAGAAAGATTAGCATCAGAGATATGAAAAAATGTTTAAATATAAAATTGTAGCTTATTTAATTCCCAAGAACATGGTTTGAAAAAAATGTTTCTACGGCAAAAATTTAGTGAATCGTAAATGAGTATATCGAAAAACATTGATTTTTTTTTTCGATATAAAACTAACACTTTCGATAGCGAATAAATCTAAACCTATTAATGTTATCAAAAATATGTATACAACATTTTTTGCTTAGAATGAATGTTTTTATCAACTTTTGCGGTCAAAGTATAATATAAATTTTCCACCCCCATAGTAAAAGCGCCTTTCGACATCATATAGATTTTGATCCTTGGACTATCCACTACTTATTCTCAAATTTTCAAGCAAATCGATCCATTCTGTAAAAAATGCGAGGTGAAAAGCTTCGGTTCCTGGACCAATACTTTTTTATAAAAATATCGTATTGATATTGATTTCGATGCGATATCGATACAATACTCGATAAAATATCGACATAAAAAGGATTAAAGTAATAAAAAAACCGATTTATTAAAAAAATCTCCTAAAATATACAAGAAATAGGATAAATTACATTGTAACCTCACAAATATTATCCTTTAAAGAGCTCTTCATCCATGTGTTCACACAAATGAGCTCTTTGATACTTTTATCTTTTAAAGAGCACATTTTATTCGTTAGTACTAGCGCTGCTTCAGAAAAAAGCCGCTCGAGTGGTACGGACGTCGATTGGACACACAAAATATCCCTAGTTAACCGAGATAAAACGGGGAAAACCACAAATTGATTTCCACCATAATAAAATATTTGTGTCTGGTCCAGGTCTTGGAGATTGCAGGTAGTTTTCAATTTCCTTTTCAAAAACATCGATATTATCTGATGATTTTAAAAATAAAATATCGAAATTGGGTTCATCGTCCTTCTCTCTCGCACTAGCATACGCTTATAACTCTATACGCTTATAACTATACGCTTGTGCGTCTTATAACTCTCATAATATTTTAACTGTATAATAGGCCTTCCGCAGCACACACGCGGCGTTTTATTATTTTTTCTCGATATCAATATTCTCAATAATATCGAGGCAAGCGTATCGACAATACAAGAGTATCGTATCGACATTCATATTGCTAAGGTATGTATTGTATCGGTATCGTATCGATTTTCGATACGATATCAATACAATATCGATATTTTTAACGAATATCGTGAAGCTCTATTTGTAAACAAAATCGCATGTGCTGCGACGATTTTCTCTTTTATGCCATTTTATGAGTCGATTGTATTGAAGAGCTCTTTAAAGGATAGCTTTTTAAAAATAGAGCTATGAAGAAAATTGCTCTACAATACCTAGAAAGCCGAGAAAATACATTTTTTTAAGGTATACCGATTTTGAACTTTGAATGATTTTTATGATGAATGGTGATTACTCGTACCTAAAGTATCATTTTTTGCAATGTGATAGCAAAAGAATAAAGAAATTAAATCTACCGAAATTTGAAGATTTCTACCGAGAAAATAGGAGCAGTCTCCCGAAATTTTATCCAAGACCTGTGGCAACACTGCTCAAATATTATATTTTCCAGATTTAGCCATACGACTCACACTTACTCTAAGGATAAAATACGCTATATAATCCCAGATACCTACGGTATCAAAAGGATTGATAGACAATTCATGACTATTAATCTCACTAGTCGTTCTTTACCATAAAGATTAACCTTTTTACCATCAATGTGTAGGTACGCATGGATTATCTAGTAAAATACAAATTTTTATAACTTTATTGTAACGCAAATTTGAAACGTGACTTTTCATGAGATAAAGTTTATACCCAGTGTAATTATTTGCATTTTAAAATATCATTTTTGTTATTTTTTGAATTAAGAAAAATATTTCCGTTGTTTATGGTTCCACCGGTACCCAAACAAATGCGCCTGCAGATTATTTTTCAGAGAAGGGTGTTTTATTAGATTTTATGGCTTCTTCCAATTCTTTGGAAGCGGTTGTCGTGTAATTTAGTGTTGTACTGATGGCTTAAAGTTTAGAGTTAACAGAAAAAAATAATAAATAACAAAAAAAATACTTATAAGACTAAATACAATAGGGGGGTCCATGGACCCGTTGACCCCCCTCCCTGTATCCGCGCCTGGAGGTCAGTGTATTGGTTATTTTGAACGTTGTTTTGATGTTGTACTTATTTCCTACTCTTTTCAATTTTTCTGATGTCTTTTACAATATGGTATTGTTCTTATCTTTGAATCCGTTCTGATGAGTGTTTCTGGATTGCTTGTGGTGTTTTGTTGTCTCCTTTCTTCAATCTTGTGGACTTCTTTGTTTATGTATTACAATGGGCAGTCATTGTTTGTCGAAACCTTTTGTTAGCCGGTTTTTTCTTCCTGAAATGCATTTTCAGTAGAGCAGGTATTTCGGCCTCTATCGTAGGATGATTTTATAATTCCTTTTTTGATGTTTACGTTGTGGTTTGAGTGGTAATTTAAATATCTGTTAGTGTGGGTTAATTTTCTGTAAACTTTGGTTGTATATCATGTCTCCTCTTTTGTGATTAACACAGACAAGGATATTCATAAAAGAAACTGAATTTTTGTTGTCTAGTTCCATGGTGAATTTGATTGATTCTTATTTATTGTTGATATCCTATCCATCAGAAATTTGTTCAATGCTTCTGTCCCGTGAGGCCAAATGGAGAACACATCACCTACATGTCTCCACCGTTCTGTGGGTTGTTTATGTTGCTTGTTTACAATGTTTTGTTCGAAATCCTCCATGAATGTATCTGCTAATGATGTCATACTGGCGATAAGGTGCTTGTAGAAATCACAGCAATGTAAGCAGTTTGGTTTTTGTTATCAATGGATTATCGATCATCGCTCTCTAATTTTCGTTTTGTTATATTTATAGTTTTCTTCAATGGTAGGTTTATAGTTTTCTTCAACATTGGTGAAAAGACGTGATATCAAAACTAACTAGCATATTATTGGAGTTGTAATATATTTCTGCTAGTTTTTGCAACAATTATGTGAGTTTTTAATCAAAGTTGTTGTGTTGTTTGTTGTGTGCTAAAGGTTGTATTATATCTAAAAAAATGTCTATGTTATAGACGGAACTTTAACAGTCTGCTGCAAATTGGTATGAGGGGTACATTTTCTTTGGGAATTTTAGAGACTTTTTGTGTGGTGTTAGTGTTCCTTTGTACTCTGTCTGGTATTTCTTAAATATGTCTATTTTTTATGTATTTTGTTTGCCAGTGATTTGGTTGGGTCCATTTTTAGTTTTGTTAGTTCCATTTGTTACCAATTACAAGTGCATTATCGGACTGTTTTAAGCTAGCAATAGGTACATATTTCCAAACCTTTGTTCTTACCCATAAATGTCGTAATTAAATTTTCTAGTGTTCCGTATTAAATTACATTTCGGAAAATATACCAAAGTTGTATGCGAAACGATTTAATTACATATAAGTAGGAAGGTGCATGCATTTGCAAATGTTTCCCTAACAACGGCCCGCAGAACCGGGTCTAGACATATAATGGAAATCGCTCGATCTCTAAGACAACTTTGATTGCAAAACAAAGAACACATAATATCGCAGTAAAGTAGCAACACAATGTTCGGTAGGCCAGCTTGATACAGAGTAGGTATACGGACACGAAGAGAAAGAACTTTAGTACTGATGTTGACTTATTAATTTAGTATAATTTCTTTTTCGTCTTAGTTAATAATAAATTTAGTACCTATGTATTTACATAAATAACTTGTTTTATACTATAATCTAGAAGAGAATACATTTTCAGTATTTTTTTGTTATTTAAAATATTTGGAAATATTTTGGAACAATAAATTAAAATAATAGGCCTGGATCCCGCGTACCAAAAAAAAGTTGATTAATAGCAAGCTGAAAATTTGTTAATAGCTTAACGGTGTCTAGTCGGACAAGCTTTGATGTACGGGAGCACTGGAACAGGGGAAGTTTTAATTGTGGAACAGGTTACAGGTTTCGAACGTCAGATTACGAAAATGTCCCATGTATTGTGTCGGACAGAACCCATTGATTTGTTACCCTTTCATAACCCGGAAACAGTCGCGCTCTATTCTGTCACGTAATCGGTCGCGCGTTAGATTTTGTCTAACAATACGAATTTAGACGCGAATTTACAACAAATCTTTTTGTTATAGTATTTTTATTTACTTGTAATGTTAGAAACATTATTTCTAACAATTATTAAAGCTAATTTTTTCTCACCAAAGCCACCAATTCCGAAAAAAAGAAGAAGAAAAAAAGAGAGAAAAAAACTTACGCATTACTACACCCTTCCCCTCGAAGCACTTACGAGTGGAAAGTTATGTTGCAAAATTTTTCATAAAGTTATCACGAAAAAGGATAAAATGTTAGATTTTTTCTAACGGTGCGACTGCTCGCGGGTTTTAAACTCTCGTGCAAAAATCAGACTGCTATGTACCACCAATATAATTCCTGTCATTTGACATGTTCTACGTGTCGGACTTATTAAAATGTCCAACATATTTTTGTCAGACAAACATTTTTTGATATATTATACATTATATTTGCTATTGAATAAACTTAAAAACAATCTGCTAGTTTTTACATTCATAAACTTGTCAGAATGATACGTTCCACAATTAATACTTTCCCTGTTCCAGTGGTCCCATGCATCAAAGTTTGTCCGACTAGTCACCGGTAAGCTATTATAAAATTTTCAGCTTTCTATTAATCAACTTTTTTTGGTACGCGGCATCCAGGCCTATAAGTTTTGTATGTTTTTATGTTGCTAAGATTATTTTATCTGATATGTCATTAGTTTAACATTGTTTTCCTTTCTTGAAAGACGTCTGGTCAAAATTTCCTGTATGTTATGCATCATCTTTTTCTTATATAAGGCAAGACACTACTTGTTGACAACAACTTTCTTGCCGACAATTTTAAGCATTTCTCCTGGCTAAATTCCTATTTTGTCGCTGTAGATGTACATCATCATGATATCATTAAGCATTTTGCTTAGGTGAATGTTGATGTTGCTAAAGATTTTATTCAGGTGAATTTGCTACTATAAAGGATCTTTATTCCTTGTCTTGCTCTCTTGAAGTTAATTTTGAATTTCATTTCTAGCACCCTCTTTCGTGATGCTGCACATACAATACACACGAGGCATCTACAAAGCAATTTTAAATCCAATATGGACCTACAGATCCCTGCTCTGGGGAGGCGCCTCCAACAGCAATATAGAAATAACCCAAAGATTTCAAAACACTAAGAATGATACTGAATGCCCCTTACTATGCACCAAATGTTGTGATCCAAAGAGTTACAGCAATCCCATTAGTCAAACAAGTACTGATAATACAGTGTAACATACCGAGACAGAGTCTCAGCAGTACATCCGAAGGTGTTAGCCACAGGATTATCTGAAGTGGTCAACGAAACAAGAAGAGTAAAAAAAATCAAACAAAACACAAAGCAGTTGTAGGTACTCCATGGCTTTCTCCATTATCTGAAAAATTATGACGATAGCATATGTGTTGTCTGGTTGGTTGGCATGACTGGTTTTACCCAAGGTACTCATTTTATTCAGGCTTAGTCGACCTGGGGCCTATAGACATTTTTAAAAATATCTAGCTGTTCTCGACGGCGCTGGGTTTCGAACCCCGGCCTACCAGCATGCGAGTCAGACATCATACCGCCTTAGCTACGCCGGTCGCTTATAGGCATTCTTCTTCTTGTAGTGCCTATCCATTTCGGATGTTGGCGACCATCATGGCAATCTGTACTTTGCACACTGCTGCTCTAAAAAGACTTGTGGTTGTTGTGTTGAACCATGTGCGTAGATTCTTCAGCCAGGAAATCCTTTGCCTTCCTGGTCCTCGTTTTCCCTCCACTTTTCCTTGCAAGATTAGTTGCGGTAGTCCATATATTTCGCTGTTTCTCATGATGTGACCGAGGTATTCGATTTTGGCTACTTTTATTGTGGTTAACAGTCCTTTTTCATTTTGCATTCTCAACAAAACACCCTCATTAGTAACGTGGTCGGTATAAGATACCTTCAGGATTCGACGATAAAGCCACATCTCAAAAGCCTCAATTTTCTTGCAGGTGGCGTCTGTGAGAGTCCACGACTCAACTTCGTAGAACAGTATAGGAAAGATATAACATCGCAGTAGCCTGACTTTTATGGGCAATGATAAATCGTGACATTTGAATAACTTAGCCATTTTTTGAGATGCAGATCTTGCTTTTTCTATCCTACATTTAATTTCTATGGAATGGTCCCAGTTTTCATTGACGTTCGTACCAAGGTAGGTGTGTTTTTACTCTTTCTATTTGTTGACCGTTCACACTGATTCGTCCAAATTGCTGTTCGTTCTTAGAGATCATCATACATTTTGTTTTCTAAGTATTTAGTGAAAGTCCGTATCTCTGGCTGACTTCTGTGATTCTGTTCATTAACTCCTGGAGGGCTTCAGAACTGTCAGTGAATACCACCGTGTCGTCTGCGTATCTTATGTTATTGATACATTCTCCGTTAATTCTAATTCCGGCTTCAACATCATCCACTGCTTCTTGAAAGATTTGCTCAGAGTAGATGTTAAACAGCAGTGGTGATAATATACATCCCTGACGGACCCCACGTTTGATTTTGATATCGGCTGATTCTCCTGCCTCTGTCCGGATAGTCAGGGCTGCTTTATCCATTAGGCAATATAGGCAGTTGCCTAGGGCGGCACATTATGAGAGGGCGGCACAAATACTGTACAAAAAATATTTGTATAAAAAAATTATGGATCTGGGTTCTGTCATTTAAATGTATGAAGCTATTTCAAATTACTTTACCGCAAGGAAGCCAAAAAATTGTGCCCAAATAAAACATATAAAGAAATAAGAAAGAGAAAAAGAAAAATTCAGTTTGACGAGGGGGCCGATGATGAACTAAACTTTTCAGCTAGTGATGAGATGAAAATCCACACATTCTATATTGTAATCGACACTCTGATAAGAGACCTGAATAGATGTTTGGAATCTTATCCACTTTTTCGTGTTATTAACAGATTTGCCAAAATTAAGCAATGAAGAAATTATTAAAGAAGCTGAAAATCCGGTACAAAATAAAGACGACCAAGATACATAATTCATGCATGAATGTATTCGGAATGCATTTGGATTATTTGGATATTTACCACAATAAAATCACCAATTGACATATCTTAATATTTAAAAAGAGTTAGTGCAGTCCCTGAAGGTGGGTATGAGCTATTACCTCCAATTTCGTTGAACCTCCATCAATTTGTATGAAAATTGGTGAGTGGTTAGAGGATATCTCAAGGGACAAAGGTGACATGGTGTCAACTTACGCTTTTACCCTGGGGGTGGATGCCACCCCTTCTCGGGAATGAAAATTATTTTATTAAAATATCCCCAGCCCAGAATTCGATAGAGGGGCAAATTCTAAGTAAAATTTGTTACATAAAGTTATTAAAATAAATCAAAACTTTTTTAGTTATTAAAGATCAAAGATTTTAATTTGTTGTGAGAAAAATGCATGTTTTAACCGATTTATTTTTCATAAATAACTCAAAAAACTAAGTATAAGATTTTACAAAAAGGTTATTACTACCAAAATTGAATCTAATAAAAAATGAAATAAACTCCTTACTGAAAAGACCTTAACTAAAAGTGAGTTATAGGTAATTTAATGTTTTTTCGGCGAGTACCCAAATCTAAGTATTCAAGCTTATATAATGGGAAAATTATGCATTTTATAACACAACCCTATTAAACATTAATTTGTCAAAGTACTTAGAAATATCTATCAAATGAGCTCCCGAACAAGTTGATAGCATTAAAAATTATGCACCAAATATTTTTCAAAATTTATCTTTTAAGAATTTTTCCAAAAAAGTTATTTTTTTAAATAACTCAGTTAATTTTTACGATAGCAGGTTTGCCTTAACGCCATTTGAAAATTAATTTTATTGACTATTAAAGCACGTTGAATTAATTCTTTTAAACCCTTACTTTTTTAAAAATAAAAGGTTAAATGACCCTGTAAGTACCCTTTTGTGGCCTAAATATACCCTATAGTTTTATATAGTTATATAAAGTTAAAATATTTGATACGGAGAGAACTAGAATTTGGTTATACATATATCACTTTTGACGTATATTGAGTATTTTTGGAGTTATTATCAAAATAAAATGAAAATTACGATACCTTTAAAAATTCTGATTTTTTAAAAGTACATCTTTTTTTTAATATGCATTCTAAACCAGTCAAAATTGTTGAAATCGTTATTTATGCAAATAAAGAAATTCTTCTAAGGATTACTATAAATTTTAATTTTTGTGGAAATGGCGTATGTTTTATTTTTCACTTTTTCCTAAAAAGTTCTAAAGGGTTCTCTTATTTTCATCATAACTTGCGATGATACTGACTTTTACTGGAGCTCATTTGATAGGTACTTCGAAGTACTTTGACAAGTGTTTAGTAGGTATATTTTATAAAATGCATCTTTTTCCCGTTATTTAAGCTTGAATACTTAGATTTGAGTACTCGTCGAAAAAAATATACATTCAGTTAACCATAATTCACTTTGAATTAACATTAGTTTAATGCTTTAAGCAAGAAGTGTATTCAGCTTTTTATTATCTTCAATTTTGATAATAATAACTTTTTTGTTAAAGCTTATAGTTATTGAGTCCTACGTGAAAAACAGCTTTAAAATATGCATTTTTTTACGAAAAAAAAAATCTTTGATCTTTAATAATTCCAAAAGTATTAATTTATATTAATAACTTTATATAACAAATTTTGCTTAGAATTTGTCTCTTTATCGATTTATGAAATTATTAAAGAATAATAATTTTTATTCTCGAGAAGGGGTGGCATTCACCATCACGGTAAAAGCGCAAGTTGGCATCATGTCACCTTTGTTCCTTGAGGAATCCTCGAACTACTCACCAATTTTCATGAAAATTGATGGAGGTTCAACGATATCGGAGGTGAAAACCTTCAGTGACTGCACTAATTGGATTGAAATATATTTTCCCTAATTTTTACATTGCTTTGCACATTTACTTGTGCATCCCAGGTGTCAACGTATCCGCTGAAAGATCATTTTCAAGAATTAAAAATAATTTCTCATCAAGTATGACGCAAGAAGGTGCAATTTGTCGATTTTGTCAAGAAAAAAATTTTTTTTTCAAAAGTCTTTTTTGAAAAGACGTCTCTGATGTGATCGAACTGGAGTGACAATTTTTTCTGTTATAGGTATATACATATGGTAGTTTAAATCTATTTTTAGTGTTTTTGCAAATTTCTGCAATTTTTTTTCGCAAAAATGGTACATGGTTGAGGGGCGGCTACTAGAGAATTGCCTAGGGCGTCAATTGACCTAAACGCGGCTCTGCGGATAGTTGATGTTTGATTCCAGTACAGATTAATACTTATAGGCATGCTTTTCCTTGTTTCTTCGGCCATTATTTTCGTAAAATTGTTCGATATTGTTTCCGGGATAGTTCTGTGACCTTAAAATAGTCTTCGATAGCCTTAGTGGTTTCTTTATTAGAAACACACTTGATTGTCTGATGCCAGTTTATTTAGTGTAGATCTCATTTTTTTACCAGGTATGTTTTAGGTTTTAGCAAGTGAGTTTTTTATAATGGTCTAACTGTCGATAAAGATATTTTTAAACTCTAGGGCCCCTAAGTTATATTAGTTATATCATTTTGGAACACTTGGCGTTCATAAACAGTCTGTACTATTAAATGCTTACCATTCCTTAATTGAGAGCAAGCAGATCAAATTTCCTGTAATTTCTGACAAAAAGGGTTTAATATCTGCTCAGTAGTTTCGTTTTGAAGAGCTGATGGTGTATAATTTTTAATAGCAAAAATGGTTCTTTATTTATTATGCAATTAACTCTTTTTTATTAGAGAAGTTCTGGGTCGTCTATTTCACATGCCACATTACACATTAATATGTTCTGCAATTCCTTTCTTAATGTTCTTTAATATCTTATTAATTGTTACCAACGGGGAATTACAATACTTACCGAACTCATATTTTTTTATTAAACACCTAAGCTGTGTTTATTCCACTGAAATCTGATCACAGTTGACCAATTATCAATTCTTCTTTGACTTAAATTACTAAATCATACATAAATCCTAGTCCTAGAGCTTAACCCTACGGTCTCCCCTTATTTCTTTATCTAACAAGTAGGCACAGTATGCACTATACCTAGCACACAACATATCACTATGCTCTGCTTTTACTCTAGTTAACACTTTACATTAACCCAAATCGTTTTCTTCATTTGAGTCTTCTTTCTAACCCAAAATGATCGAGGACCTGGACGATCTCGATGTTTACATGACTACAGAGCCGTTGTTCGTGACTACCTCCATCTTCTTGATAATTTAATCTAGATCTTCTATCTCAAGGACATTCAAGGAAGTCGAACATACCAAGGAGCATTAACGATGTTCGTTAATACTTTATTCTGGAATCTCTGGATGATCTGGATATTACTTAAATGAACATAGAGTTAGAGTTGGCAACCATAAGTACCTACGTCCATACTGGTCTCAGTATTTGTTTGTATAGCAGTTGTTTAGTATTTATGGACATTGGACAATGCTGAGTTTCTTCCCATCAGCCAATACATTTTTTTGTAACGGATACATACGGTATCATTTATTCTAATTGGAATGTTTTGGATTTTTTTATTTGTAAACTTAACATGAACTGATTTAGATTCATTTAGTTTGATTTTCTATATTTTTGTCTAATTATGGATTTTATTTATTAACTGAGATGTTTCTCCCTCTTCGCCACCTAAGTAAAATTAAATATTTCCTCTAATTTCCGATCAAATGGTTTCAACTCGCTTAACTCTACGTCAATATTATTTAAATTTGTCTAATAACTTTTTTCTTAGTCTTTAGCTATTTTAAATTACTTAAGCAAATATGCCCATTTCTTTGTATTTGATATATTAATTTATCTCGTTTTATTAAGATAAGAATACGTGTTCAAGAATAAAAATCAAAATAAATAGAAATTCACTTTCAAATTAAAAATAAACTTTCAATTAAGTTTGTCTGTCAAACGTCATTCAGTTGCAGTAATTCTCACCGGGTTACCAACAAGATAATTTGCATTTATATTATTTTTCTACAACCGTGTTAAAAATGCAATTTTTAGCACTCCATACGAGCGTTAAAAATGCTACTTTAAGGCACTAGTGCTTTAAAAAATTTAAGGCACTGCAGTTCGTATTGACCGTATAGGCAATTTTGATGTAATGTCAAAAAAATATAAAAATGAAATGTCAGTCAAGTTCAAGTAAAAGTTTTTGTAGATATAGTAATATAGTCCTGTAATTACGTTTGTAGAAAAATATTTTATGATATGCATGTTAAAATAGTTATTTATGAAAAAGTTCGTGAAGTATGCTTTTTTCGAACGCACGCGATATTTAGAGCACGAGCGACATCGGAGCGTATATCGGAGCTATACATCGCGTAAGTTCGCAAAAAGTACTTCACGCACAGTTTCATACAATATTTTATCTACTCTGCCATAAACAAATAAAAAAACTGTAACTCTTCGTCACTGGAATTCATTTCTATTCTACAATTTTTAGAACTTTGACATTTAAAAATTCTAACTTCTTTCAAACCACAAAACTGTCAAAACTTTTGTCGTAATTTATTGCTCATTATGTCATCACCATGACAACGCGAAAGTTAAGAATATTTGATTATATGAAAGTGTGTTAAAAACAGTACGAAAAAGTAAGTCCCATTTAAAATACATTGTTACTTCACGCACACTTTAAACACTTCACGCACTGCTATCTATAATGACAGTTTTCACAAACTAAAAACTTACACATAATAATATGACATAGAGTAGATAAAGTACTCGTACATTTTTAAGGCACTCTTGTGAATTGCAGAACTCGCTATCGCTCATTCTGCAAACTTTCACATGCGTGCCTTAAACGTGTACTTTTAACATTTTTATCATAAATAACTATTAAAGAGGGCGACTTTGGGCGTTGCCAATTACTATCAGATATCAGATAAGCTACAGAAATGAGTTGTAATCGTTAAGTAGTATCACCCTAGTTTGTTTGTTTGGAGGTTAAAGTCTATATTGCCTTATCATTAATATTAGTTGCTACATGAGACTAAAAATTGTAACTAAATTACCAAGCTTTTATTAATTTGATCACTGTTTATCAGTCATCAAAGTTGCGCATAACTGATGAACTTTTTATAATTTATTTAGATAGCACAGAGTATACGTACCTACCTAACTGTGGTTTTTTTTTGAAAATTATAAAACATGTATTTAAAGATTTTTACGTTTTTCTGAAATTGAAGTCGAATATCGACGCATTTCATAATATTTTCAAATATTATTTTAAAAAAATCTGTAAAAATCGGATGAAAGGACTGACAAAAACTGCTAAAACTTTGATACCAAATTATCCAACTAAGTGGTTAAGATGGTAAATACCTAATACCTACATATCTACAAAGAAGATTTTAAGCTGGTTGCACCAACAGATCTTAAGCGTACCAGCAGATCTTTTTAGACGTACCTTAAGCTCAGCTTATGAAACATACGCGTTGCACCATTGAGTCTTAGATCAATTTTCAGCTTGCCCCAATGGATTGCCACGTGGATTGTATCTTACTTCTTCTCAATTAAGACGTGCTTAGATAAGAATCGAAAATGGAGTAATGGAGCAACGTAAGTGAGACTTAAAAGCTGAGCTGGAGCATAAGATTTGTTGGTGCAACCACTCATAAGTGTCCTAACATTGTAGATGTCGTTTCACCTCGTAGAACTTTTTACACTAAAACTTAAGAACTCAAAAGGTTTGATCCAAAACACATTGAATTTTAAGAAATGATATTCGTTTGGGACATACTTTTGTTATCATGTTCTTAAAAGAGCTATTCTAGATATTTATAACATTGGCAAATAATTACCCTATTCGCGGTGTGCAAGTACTTGGAAAGGGAAACGAGAAACGACCGTGCGCGAGTCGCGTGGAAATATTGCAACTATCTTAAATAATTCATATTGTCAATTGAAATTGTCAAATTGACGTATATTTTATACCGTCTGTCATTGACGCAGAAAAATTATATATTGCTTCACAATATTGATATGATATGCAATTATTATATAAAGGTAAATTTAATTAATTGTATTTTGCTTGCAGTACTGCATTTTAATAACTGATTTTATTTACTACATACAATTGTTTACATTTGCTAAACATAACCTGCATCTTATTTTTTCTTCTTATTATTTTTTTGGACTATGGTCTTGACAATTATCCAGCAACCAGGACTAATATAATTGGCCAATATAATTAAAAGTGCGAATAAAAGTACAGAGCGTAGAAATAGAGGTCGCTTTGCCGAACTTGCACGGTCCCAATAGTTGCAGTTGCAGATAATCTGTTCAGCCATTTCGCCGGCATTTTCGTATAATCTTTTCATCTTTTGCTTTATTGACCTTAGTTCATTTTACAAAACTGATACTGGAGTACGCAGTATACATAAGAACATATGAGTGAGTGAGTTTACTTTTTTGAAATCCTGAGTATTTTTACATGACGAGCAAAGAACTTTAAAAACCTTTGGCCTCTAATATTTTACCAAGTATACCACTAAGCTTTACCTGCTACATTAGTTTTTCC
The DNA here is from genome assembly GCF_917563875.1 of Diabrotica virgifera virgifera. Lineage (NCBI taxonomy): Eukaryota > Metazoa > Arthropoda > Insecta > Coleoptera > Chrysomelidae > Diabrotica > Diabrotica virgifera. The sequence goes on along the minus strand of NC_065445.1, from coordinate 202,568,021 downwards.
ATTTTCGAACATTAATTTACCGTTGATTCTGCTCAGATAAAAAATGTACTAGCTCTTTCTTTAGCAAGGGTATAAGAACTCTGCGGTTAGAAGCAATTCTTTTGTGTCATACATCCTATTAAAGTTACTTTGTTGTTGCATAAAAGACTGTTTCTAATTCAAAGTTGTTAGATAGGAACATTTGTCGATGATACCGTCGTATTAGAACAGCACAATGCTTCAAATATCTTACAGGATCATCTAGGAAATCCTCAAACATGGGTCCACAAGGCACAAATGGAGAATAAGAATTAACAAAGCCAAGACAGTCCAAGTAATCTTCACTCTACGCAAAGTGCTTTAAAAAACTTCACCTTGTAAACATAACATACCTACTTACATAGGCGTAACCAGGGGGGGTTTTGGGGGTTGTAACCCCCCCCCCATTGGGATGTACTTTGAGCTCTATACGCTTAACACCATAGCCCTCAGAGACCTTCCAGTAGTTGTAACCCCCCCCTTTCAGGTAGTTGTAACCCCCCCCCCTTAGGATCATCCTGGTTACGCCTATGCCTACTTAGTTATACACATGGACAGCAAATTGACAAGGAAAGAAATAATATAAGCAGAAAAAGAAAACAGAACCACCTTCTTTAATATAAAACTACCTTCAAACCAGTTTATGGGGTGCGGGTGCGCAATCGAAATTTAGGGTTGTTCCAGGGAATTTAATATTGTTAGTATTAAGAGATGCCAATCTAAGATCCTACGTACAGTGTATTCATTCACGAATGTTCTTGAACCAAGAAACTTGTGATCTTCCTATACACTTCTACGGCCCTCTATTTTACTTTTAAGGATCAGTTGTAGTATTCTAAGTATATCTATTTCCTCTCACTATATGTCCCACAAAATCCTACGACAATGGACGATTATGACCTCCATAGAACTATTCAGGGCGGCTGCAAACAAGATTAAATGGGCAAATATAATGGTCAACGTCCTTAAGGATAAGGCAATGTTTGTTGACCCTTTTAGTATTTATTCATTTGTTTTTCTTGCTGTACAAGGTATCTTCAGCATCCGTCTATAAATCCACGTTTACAAGGCTTCAATTCTGTTCATGCTTGATACTTTTAGTATCCACATTTCTGCACCATACATAAATGAAGTAAAGACATTGAACGGAGCACCTAACTATTATTTGTCTTATCTCTAATCTAGGTTATTATTGCAAAGAAATGTCTTAATTTTCTTAAAAGTAGTTTTAGGCATTGCTATTTTGCGTTTTCTTTCTATGTTTGGATCTAGTTGGTCCGTTGTGACAGTTTTTCGATATGTAACTTTCTGGACTTTTTTAATTTGGACTCTGCATCTGGGTATGGGTTACGACTAAAGACTAAAAAGTTGGTTTTGTTTGAGTTCATATTAGTGCCCATTTCCTCTCCTACGTCGTGAATACGAATAAGCAGAATTTGGAGACCTTTAATATTTTCTCACAGAATTACTGTATCGTCCGCGTATCTCATTACATTAAGTAGTTCCCCATTGGCTTTTATTCCATATGCCTCTCAAGTACCTTTTTGAATAACTGGTCCGAGTAAACATTGAATAATGTTGGGGACAAAATGCAACCTTGTCTGACTCCTCGTTGTATGGAGATTTCGTCGGTGTACCTAGTTACCTCCAATTTTGATGACAGCAGTTTGATTTCAGTACAAATTTTTAATAACACGAATATCTTTGTCATATATTCCCATATTTTTTAGTATCTCCATTAATTTTACCTGCTTTACTTTATCGAATGTCTTTTCAAAATCTACGAAGCATGCAAATAGATCTTTTCTTTGATCACGGCATTTTGTAATTGGATACTTACCGCAAAACGTGCTTCCCATAGCATTTTTATAATACTTATGTATAACCAAATTGGACATCTTCGAGATCTTCGCATTTGCGTCAATTCTGTGGAGTATTCTTAGAAAAATTTTATGAGTGTGGCTCATTAGGCTAATTATTAATCGATAGAGGTTTCATCACGTACCTACCTACTACAAATCAATTCTACATTGTTCTCGATATACCTACATATATACTTTCAGATTTTCAGATATAGGTACGACTTGGCTGGCAAATCTATTGGTAAGATCCTACTAATCTTTTTAGTAGCATCTTAAGCTTTTCATGCCCATTAGCTTCTCTTGCTCTAATCATACTTCAAACCATTTGGAATACTACGATCTGATCGGTGCCATCTCCGGGTCGGAGATCGACAATCATCATAGCTATTCGGATTTTAGAGACGGCTGCTCTGAAAAGTTCATTTGATGTACATCCGTACCACAATCCACTGTGCGATCTGATCACAAATGACCAAATATCAGTTCTTTTCTGACTTAAATTAATAAATAATAAACAACAAATAATTAAATCTAAGAGCTTGCCCTACAGCTTATGCAGCACTATGCTCTGTTTTTTACACTAAACTGATATACATTATACATTTACACTAACTCACATGGTTTTGCCCTTATGAGTCTTCTCTTTAGTTTAGTGGTATCAAGAAGCTAGATTGTCTCGACATTCACATGACTATATGCAGCATCTGCTCGGGACTTTCTGCTATTCTCTTGATTACTTCGGTCACAGTTTCCATACCCAGGTCCTGGTGGAAGTTGCCGTTATGGATATACTAAGGAGCATCACACTGGCCTCAGTACTTGCTTGTAAATGGATCATTTTTATTGTGAATGGATAATGTTGAAATTTCCAATCAGCCAATACAATTTCTTATATGTATCTAATATCAAGTTCCCCTCTTTTCTTTTGACATGGACTTTCAAGCACAGCCTCGCATCTAGGGTGATGCCCAAGTATTTTTCTGATATTGCATTTTCTATGGTTTTATTTGTAAAGTTAATGTATGCAGATTTAGTCTCATTTAATTTTATTCGCCATTTTCTGGTTCATGTGTCATGTGTGTATTGTATTTACTGATAATTGCAACGTATCAGTCGCTTCTTCACTAGTGTAGTGTATCCTATCGCTAGTATGGCTGTATCATCCGCGAAGGTGGCAATAGTGGCAGAGGCAAACAACTTATGAACGAAACTTATGCATTCAATCTAATTTTTTGTGCTTTGCAATCTTCATAAATACTAAAATATTATAGATCAAAATGTATAAGTACCTATGCATACGAAATTTTTTATGCATAAATTTGTCAAATTATATACAGAAAAATAAAATATATTTTTCCCATAATACTTCATATCTTCCAAAATTGTATATTTTTATATGTACCTATGCATTAATTTTTTGTATGGGACGTGTGTTACATACATTGTCGATTATTTTTATTCTACGGAGCCTCTCGCTAGTACCGGTCTAAAAAGAAAAGCAACGCTCACATGAACTCATGCAGAGTTTCGTTTATTCCTGCTCTGATGGCAGTAGACCTCGCCGTAACCTTGACGACCGGGCTAAATAAAGTATGTCGTGGAGGGTGTCGCTTAGCAACAACAAGCAGTGGATGAACGTGGGCGTGGCTAATGTGGCACCCACCCCTCCTCTTTACAGCAAGGACGTGAACCCGTCGCAGGAGAAAGTCAGAAGTTCACGATGCGACCGTCAGGGGTATTACAGGAAAGATGTGGAAGTGCAAGTGCACGAGACGCGCAGGAATGCGTTTCGGTCGCACGCGCATTCAATGAGCTGCATACATGAAGTGCAGCGTTGCCTAATGCAGAATATATTCAACAGTTCCTGTGTTGTGAAGCATCGACTCGCCGTAATGAAAACATAACATCCTCAAAAAAGTTACAAAAAAATTAATAAAATGAATTAACAATGACTCAATGCTCATTAATAACGATATTATAATTGTTTTTATTAATCAAACAGATGTTGTTTTTATAAATAATAAAAGGTATATCTATGAGTCATTATCAATTTTTTAACAAATTAATTTAAAACTACATAATGTTCTTGTCTGTGTCAATGATAAAAAAAGTGTCCTGATATCAATGATAAGAAAAAAACTATTTGAAGGAAAAGCTAAGGAATGTAGACTAATTATCAAGGACATGAACGCATATTTAAAAATTACGTACATACCTATAATGAGAGCAAATAGATATTATAATAAAATTTGGCTTCAGATCTTATGGGCAAGGGGTGGAAATAGTATCGTTGATACAACCAGCTTAATCAGCGATCCAGTGGCGTAACCAGGGGGGACTTGGGGGGTTATGACCCCCTCCCCTGGGATGTATTTTGAGCTCTATACGTTCTGATCTGGGTAGTATTCCATAGATACTCCCCAGAGACCCTCCAGGGTAATGGTTAAACCGTTCGCACAGCGAACGGTCTGCGGTTCGCGAAACAGCTATCTGCCGCTGTCTAGAACACAATTTTGTGAAATTGTGAGCCAAGTGAACGGTCGCCCAAGAAAACGTAAGATGGGGCTTCAACGATGGGAGATTGCTTCTCAAGATCGGTAGGAGTGGAGGAAAATAGTAAACGCGGCTAAGACTCACTTAGAGTTGTAAAGCTGAGAAAGAAGAAAAACGAAACCCACATTAAAGCGTTGTATGAAAATCCAGGAGTGTGTAACGAACAAAATTTTAAAAGCATCATCATCATAAAGTTATCCCTGATTTGTTCATTTTTGAAACATTTGGCACTGACACGTTTATTTCTTCGGCCATTGCGATTGTTGAGCTTCCTGATTATTGCTATATCTTTTTATTGACTTTTTTCTGCTTCATGATTTAGATTACGTCTTTCAGTAGGACTCTGTCAAACGCTTTTGCAAGATCTACAAAGGACTGGAAAAGGGGTTTGTTAAAGTCTATGAACTTCTCTACCAGCTGCTAGAATACGAAGTTTGCTTAGTTGTAGTTCTATTGGTCCTGAATCTCTGTTGTTCTTCTAATAAGGCCTACGGTGTTAAGGGGGTAGGCGCAAAATCTTGGTCCAATGCTTTTTAAATGCATTCATTTTTTTCGAATCCTGAGAAAACCAAATTTAATTTTTTGAAAAATGTAAACGCAGAATGAATGATTAGGTACATCATTGCCGAGGGCCGAAAGTCCCTTAGAATAAACAAAAAGTTTCTTCTGAATGAGATATTTGACATTAAAAATCACACTTAATTTTATCTTTTTTTTTTCACCCCTGTAACTTATTAAAATAAATATTATAGAAGTTTTCGGTTCTCGATAATAACGTAATCTTTCATTCTGCGTTTAAATTTTTCAAAGATACCTACTTATTAGTTTTCTCAAGATTCGAAAAAAATGAATACATACGGTCCATTTTTTCAGGTTTATATCTCTATTATTAATATTCCTTCTGCATTTTTCAGTTTACTTGTTTCACTACTTATTCCTGTTATTACTTTGATTTTCTTATGCATATTCAAAGAGTTCTATTTTTTCTAGCTTTGTACTGGTTGTTCGACCTTTCTTCCTTTATTCGTTTTGTGATTGGCTTTTCTTTCAATTTATAATTGTTGGGTTCTTCATCCATTCTTTATGCTTCCTTTTTGGGGGTCCTTTGGTTCACCTGCCGTGGTCAATTTTATTGGGTTATATTCTGATTTTTTCCTGATTGTTCTTATATATTGTTATATTTCTATTTGATATAAAAATTAAAATTTGATAATTATAAACAAAATTCACTTTAATATAAAATATTTTTAATTTTCTCAACCTCGGGCATATAAATTTAGAACAACCTGTATACAACAAATTGTTATATTTAATTTTAAGAAGTGATTAGAATAAGCGTACGAAACTCGGAACAATGTGCTTAGATAAACAAAGTGAATGACGCGTACCATTATCGTTCTTCTCGGAAGGTCGATCATTAGCCTATGCTAAATAAAACTCAGTGAAATAGATGATAGTTCATTATCGTTTCTCGCGGAAGGTTTCGATCATTAGCCTATGCTAAATAAGACTCATTTGAAAGAGAGAATAGGTCATTAAAATTTGTAAATAGTTAGAAAGTATTTTAGAATGGGAATTAAATATTTTCTTTGGAAATCCATTAAGCATATTTAGAAAGTTTAAAAATTGGTTTTGAGGAATACTGCGAATGAGAGTTGGTGGTGGAAGGTTGATTTGTGAATCTGGAAGGGATATTTAGAAAGTAGGGGAATGAATGAGAAATAGAGAGCAGAATGTTTTGAGCTGTCGAGAAGTGAAGTCGAGTAGTAGACGGTAGTGTACGGAGAGTGAGAAAGCCGATGTAGTTCCGTGAGTGTGGAGTATCTATCGTGGAACGAGAAGTAGGCCAGGTCGAGAGTAAAAGAACCTCCTTGAGCCAAGAGTGTCCCGGTAGCTGATAGCAGTTTCGAGAAAGGTAGAACACAGCATCACGACAGACGCAGGAACGAGAGCTATACGAGCTAGTTTTTCAAAGGAGAACATTACTGGAAGCCAGGACGAGGTTTGATCGCAGCCAAGGATAGCAGGAAACGGGTCTTGTGTGAGGACATTTTCAGTTCACCAGGAAAAGGTCAGTCTCATTTGTTTGGACATGAATGTATGGGTTTTTCGTATTAAATTCCACATAAAAAAATTGAATAACATAATCAATAATATCAGAAAAGCTTCATCAAACTTAAATAGAGTTGTTCCTAATAACTCCTAATAGTTAAATGTTAATAAAAACTTTCAATTGAAAACCAAAAGGAAATAAGATTCCCATTTGTAAATGTTATGTTTAAGAATAATAAGAAATAGCAAATATTAAGCATTGATTGCCTTTTAAATAAAATAAAAAATATTTTGATTATAATTGTAACCCATATGTGTATTTTTTTTTACTCTTTTCTTTTCTATCCCGATTAGGAACCATTAAGAAATATTTAGAAGCCACGAAAGTAAGTAATTAATTTATAATTCGCCCTGAGATTGAAAACATATTGATATGTGATCTGGTTAATTAATTAGATTAGTATTAATACATTGATTAAATTAAGTGACATATAAGAATATTATCTCATATCAATAATCAAGATCACATCAACTGTCGTCCAACGTGGAAAGCATTGTAAAGTATTTCTAGTGGCAAATTTGAAGAATAGAAAGAGTAAAGCCGGTATTTGAAAATTTATATGCCTGTGGTAAAAAGTGAGATACTTACATTTGATAACATAAAATTTTAGATCTCTTTAGGTACAAATTTTACATAACTGATTTAATATTTTATTTTTACGATATTTACATTTGATATATTTATTGACAATTTATAATATTTGGGTAAAAAAAAAGTCGTATTGGTAACATACTAGTAAAATTTCATATTTGGCGGGGATAATACTTCTTGAAAACAAATGTCTGTGACAAGAAGCCAAAGCAAGGATAACAAAAAACAAAAAGAACATTCAGACCAAGAAGATATTTTAGACACGACAATCATGGCATCAGAACAGCAAGAATTATCAGGAATAGATAAATTATTACAAATGATGCAACTCCAGTCACAAAGAATGGAACAGAAAATGGATGAAACACAACAAAAACTGGATGACAATCAAAGAGAAACAAAACAAACAATGGAGAAAAATCAGGAAGAAACATCAAAGAAAATGGATAAAGTGGATCAAAAAATGGAGGAAACACAACGAAAAATGGATGAAACACAACAAAAATTGGATCAAAAAATGGATGAAACAAAAAGAATAATGCAAGAAAATCAGAAGGAAACAAAACAAGCCATAGAAGAGAACAACAAGAAAATGGAGGAACGCATAGAAAAGTATGAAATGAAAATTCAAGATAAAATAAAGGAGTTAACGAATGGCCAGAAAAAGGAACTAGAAAATTTGGAAAATAAGTTGGAAAATGCTATTCAAGTAGACAGAGAAGAAGTGGAAAAAAGAATCACAGAAATAGAAAAACAAGTCACCGAAAACCGGACGCAACAAAATGTCGGAGAAAGAAGAGAAATGGTTATACATAGCACAGATGACGTGAAGATAAGGTTTGGCGGGGATGTAAGAAGATTACACCCAGTGCCGTTCATAAATAGCCTGAAAAAGAAAATACAGCACATCGGAAATTTCGAAACAGCAAAAGAAACTATCAGAAACCATCTCAAAAATGAAGCAAGCCTATGGTTCGATTGCAAAAAGAAGAATTTGACAGTTGGCAACAATCTGAACAAAAATTTTTGAATTATTTCTGGGGAAAAGTCCAACAATTGGAAATTAACAAGGAATTGCAAAATGGGAAATACAATGATAGGATGGGTATATCAGAAAGGACATATGCATTACAAATTTACTATAACGCAAAACATTTACAATATAATTACTCATCGGAACAATTAGTCGAACTGATTGCAAGACATTTCGAAGAAACGCTGGAAGACCATATCACATTGCAAAACTACAAAGACATAGATAGTTTATGCCAATTCCTACAAATAAGAGAATTACGTGTAAGAGAAACAAAATCAAGAAGGTCGCGAGAAGATTACAGGCCCCGAGAAACACAGGATTACAGAGATAGAAATCAAAATAGGAGGGACTATACAAGACGAGATTTTAATCCCAGAAGGGAAAACGAAAATAGAGACAACGGAAGAGGAAATTATGAACAAAGAAATAGGCAATGGAATGAGGACAGAAATCGAGAATACCAGAATAGAAACACCACACGCTCAAATCAAGAAAACAGAAATAATGGTAGACAAAATGAACAGGGATATCAAGAAAACCGAAACAGATCCGACAGACCAAGAGAAAATAGAAGAGAAGTAAATAATACCCAGACAGATGGATATGACGGAGAGAGACATTATGACGAAAATATAAACAACGATGAGCAACCGGCGTTTTTTCACGACGGCGCTCACTAAAAACCAAAAATCAAACAGGAATCTTTTGTAACCCCAAGGAGTTTATTAAATTGGCAAGAAACAACGAAAAGAAAAATGGAGTTAATTTAAAATTTGTGGATGGATTTATCAACGAGAAACCAATTAAAATTATGATAGACACTGGATCTGAAATAACATTGGTCAACAGAAAACTAATAGAAGAAGTTAACTTAACAAATTTAATTTACAAAATACCTAGGGTAAATTTAGTGGGCGCAAACAAACGGACATTGGCAACTATAAATGAAGGCATACGAGTAATGGTACGACTGGGTAAGAAGATGTATGCACTACAATGTGTAATAATGCCAAACATGTCACATGACATGATAGTAGGAGTTGACGAATTGGCAGAAAAACATGTAGTGATAGATTTTAAAAATAATACGATGAATCTAACAGAAGAAAAAGAAGAAGAACAGGACAAGGAACAGGAGAAACAAAATACGGACGAATCAGGTAAAGAACAAACAGTGGAAATGAATTTGGCAACGAAGCAAGGACAAAGAAGAAAAGGGAGAAAAAGTCAGAAAAAGACAAAAGAAAATGAAACCTGTGGCTCCTCAAAAGAAGAGTTGAGCCCAGAAGAAGAAAATTTGAGAGTATCAGAAACAAAGGAAACCTGGGATTCCTCAAAAGAAGAGACGAGCTCAGGAGAAGAAGAAATAAAGCAAAAAAATGAAAGCGAAAAAGATATGATCGAAACAGTGGCATTTGAAGAGGAGGCATATGAAAACGAGGATGCAGAATACACGATAAAAGTATGTGAAAAATCTGAGGAAAAAGACAGAAGATTAATATGGGAAAAAGGGAAAGACAACATAATAGCCGACACTCTAACACAGGATGAGGACACTGAAAATAAGGAAACAATTACTCTACAGGTGGGACTAATTAGAGTAATACAAGAAGAAGGGGTATAAGACGTAGATTAAAGTAAGGAAATATACAGGGAGTTGGTTTTGCCTCGAGAAAATTTATTTAAAAATGCAGATAAATTTTATCGAATACAAGGCGGGGATTTGTTATATTTCTATTTGATATAAAAATTAAAATTTGATAATTATAAACAAAATTCACTTTAATATAAAATATTTTTAATTTTCTCAACCTCGGGCATATAAATTTAGAACAACCTGTATACAACAAATTGTTATATTTAATTTTAAGAAGTGATTAGAATAAGCGTACGAAACTCGGAACAATGTGCTTAGATAAACAAAGTGAATGACGCGTACCATTATCGTTCTTCTCGGAAGGTCGATCATTAGCCTATGCTAAATAAAACTCAGTGAAATAGATGATAGTTCATTATCGTTTTTCGCGGAAGGTTTCGATCATTAGCCTATGCTAAATAAGACTCATTTGAAAGAGAGAATAGGTCATTAAAATTTGTAAATAGTTAGAAAGTATTTTAGAATGGGAATTAAATATTTTCTTTGGAAATCCATTAAGCATATTTAGAAAGTTTAAAAATTGGTTTTGAGGAATACTGCGAATGAGAGTTGGTGGTGGAAGGTTGATTTGTGAATCTGGAAGGGATATTTAGAAAGTAGGGGAATGAATGAGAAATAGAGAGCAGAATGTTTTGAGCTGTCGAGAAGTGAAGTCGAGTAGTAGACGGTAGTGTACGGAGAGTGAGAAAGCCGATGTAGTTCCGTGAGTGTGGAGTATCTATCGTGGAACGAGAAGTAGGCCAGGTCGAGAGTAAAAGAACCTCCTTGAGCCAAGAGTGTCCCGGTAGCTGATAGCAGTTTCGAGAAAGGTAGAACACAGCATCACGACAGACGCAGGAACGAGAGCTATACGAGCTAGTTTTTCAAAGGAGAACATTACTGGAAGCCAGGACGAGGTTTGATCGCAGCCAAGGATAGCAGGAAACGGGTCTTGTGTGAGGACATTTTCAGTTCACCAGGAAAAGGTCAGTCTCATTTGTTTGGACATGAATGTATGGGTTTTTCGTATTAAATTCCACATAAAAAAATTGAATAACATAATCAATAATATCAGAAAAGCTTCATCAAACTTAAATAGAGTTGTTCCTAATAACTCCTAATAGTTAAATGTTAATAAAAACTTTCAATTGAAAACCAAAAGGAAATAAGATTCCCATTTGTAAATGTTATGTTTAAGAATAATAAGAAATAGCAAATATTAAGCATTGATTGCCTTTTAAATAAAATAAAAAATATTTTGATTATAATTGTAACCCATATGTGTATTTTTTTTTACTCTTTTCTTTTCTATCCCGATTAGGAACCATTAAGAAATATTTAGAAGCCACGAAAGTAAGTAATTAATTTATAATTCGCCCTGAGATTGAAAACATATTGATATGTGATCTGGTTAATTAATTAGATTAGTATTAATACATTGATTAAATTAAGTGACATATAAGAATATTATCTCATATCAATAATCAAGATCACATCAATATGTTATAGTCAAAGCCCGAATTTCAGGCACTCCTAGGTTTGACAAGGCAATCCTCAGGTCTGACTGACGGTCTTAGTCAAAGCCCGAAATAAATTACAGTTTCGGCTTTTGACTAGTCAAACCTAGAGGAGACTAAGTTGGTCAGGCAAAGGTCGAAATTTAATTTTAAGAAATTGGGGTTTGACTAGTCAAACCCCTATCAGCTATTAAAATGTCGCAATTTGTTAAATTAAGTTTAATAAGACGTATTTTTTTAATTTTAATGTTTATTATTTTTATATTGTCATACTTAAAATCAAAAAATAGTGTTTATTCTCACATGTTGAGCCATTATGGCATTTAGAGTTGCACAATACGTTAGACCTTGTACACTTTCATACTTTTGAAGGCATTTCTTATTGCAGTAGCATTTTATAAAGTCTTATCCTCCAAATTTAGAATCTTTTGTACCTACTAATTTCTCTTAGAGACAGCTTAACGTCTGGAACATCTTCGAAATTAAGAAAATTCTCTTTGCATTCTCTTATTTGACTTCTTGAAAAAAATGTGTTTATTGTTTCGTATTTCATACCAACTCTATATTAATCTTCAGTTGTTTTATCTTGTATGATACCCAAAATATTTCGAGCACCTCCGTATTTTGGTTTGACTTAGTATATGAATTTTATTTTAGCACAAACAGATGAAATGGGAATGCCATTGTCAACTGTGAAAGAAGATATTGTAATCTGAGAAAAAACTATGGACCACCATAACACCAACGAAGCCCCTGGACCGTCGTCACTAGGAGAGGAATAAATTGTCAAACAATTCAGATTACTTCTTCATATATCGCACCTTGAAAACCATATGGCAATATCTGCAATTTTTTCATGAAATGACCTTTGAATGCAGTCTAATAGGAAAAAAAATCTATTTTTTAATGCTATATAGCAGCGTCTGCAAAAAATTTTAAGTTCGGCACCAGAAAGATACATCTCTATGGCTTTTGTCAAAAATCGATTCTTCTTTTTATACCATCAGGCATTATCTGCAGTAGTTGATGCTCTACGGTTCTAAAATTGGAACAAAACCCCAGATCTATATGGCAATATGTGCAAAATGTGACCCACGCTCGTAAAATGAAAGCAAGATCTACTCAGGAAACATCCTTTGAATGCAACAAAACATAGAGTGCTGCATAGAGATTTGATTGCAACACTGGAAATAAGCGACAAGACTATAACAAATTGATACACAATGTCGTACTGCAGATGGGTTTATCCCAAAAGAAAAGCGAAATATAACCGACAGACATTATATAAGCGACAGATTATAATATGCAAGACTTTGATTAAGTGTTAACACTAAAAATTTGTAATAAATAAGTACAATCAATAAAAAAACTGTTATTTTATATGAATTTTTACTGTATCATGTGCGAAAATTGATATATTTTTTAAAACCATATGGCCGTATGTGCTAAAATACCTATTTCCTGGGGGAAATTTTACGTACTTTTAATTCATATAAAAATATGTAAAATTAAAGACAATTGTGCCAAATACCAGGTTTGCAACTTAATTTTTGGAATTACAGTAAATAAAATTAACTTTACAAAAACTTAAAATGCTCATAACTCAATATTATGATTTTTGCAGTTACTGCCCTATGGTTTTCAAGGTGCGATATGTGGTTTGTTGTATTTGCAAAAAGAGAGCTATGACGCACATACGTGCATAATTTGTAATCAGGTGGTACATGTTGTGTGCGCTGACGTTGTGTGTGATGGTTTTGAAAGAAAAGTTACATGCATGCGTTGTGCACACACAGAAAAGATTAAAATAAATACAGGAAAGGCGATTGATGATCTTCATGCGCAGGCTAATGCTATGAAACAATTAAGTAAAAAAAAATTCCCCCAATTTACATCGGAAAAATTGTAACAATACCTATTTGTTTGTATGTTTAGGTATCATACAAGATAAAACAATTGACGGTTTATATAGAGTTATTGGTACGAAATACAGAACAATAAACATACTTTTTTCAAGAAAACAAATAAGAGAATGAAAGAATTTTCTTAATTTCGAAGATGTTCCAAACGTTATGCTGAATGAAGGCGCGTTGTTTAATCCCCGTTTAGGCCTAGGCCTCTTCAGGGTAGACGTTAAGCTGTCTCTAAGAGAAATTATTTAAAAAATTATTTTAAATGTATCAAATTTTTCTATTTTAATTACGTCAATATAAAACTAATAAAAGACCGTCAGTCAGACCTGAGGATTGCCTAGTCAAACCTAGGAGTACCTGAAATTCGGGCTTTGACTATATATATGAAATTACTAACAAGTGAGTTTTGTTGTCATGTTTGGATATAATGAATTATTGTATAATAATAATGAAAACCAATAATTACATGCTATTATTACTTGTAGACTCTTGAATTAAAATTAATTTCATTTAATGAAATTGATTTTTCCTCGAATAAATCGTCTCAAGATCGCACCTTAAAAATATTGACAATACCATTTGAAGGCCATGCTTTAACATGTGCTATGGCATGGCATGTAATGCTAAATGGTAGTAGGTACAGGTAATGCAGGAATTAGTTCTGTTTGTTTCCAACATTAACAATAAGACACATCAAATAAAAAAATGTTTTTTGAAACTGTCTTCCGATCTGTAAGCCGAGACGTCAAATAAAAAGTTTATTTTGTATTTGTGGTTTATATTCATTGACATGTAAAAAATTAGATTATCTCAGTAAAAAAAATAGAAACATAGCAATGTTACTAGAATCTAAGAGATAATGATAATAGAACATTTCTTTACTTAATTCGCGTTTAAGGAATAATGCTCTAGCTAGAAAATGCTTTTAGGTTTAACGAAGACTCAGAATTTAAAACCAGGCAAGCTGAGTGGACATCTTCATCTTCTTCTACGGCATTACAGCCCAAATAGAGCCTTGGCCTCCTTTATTTTTTGCCTCCACCCTTGTTTGTCTGTGGCTGTTCTTCTCCATACACGAACTCCTAAAAGGGTATGTGCGGCGCTGTTTACCCTGTCTTCCCAGCGCTTTCTTGGCTTTCCAACCGGTCCCTTTCCCTGCATTCTAGCGTTCAGTGCTTTTTTTTGGTAGCCTAGAGTTGCCTACAGTGAACATCTAGGAATTCTAAGAATTGGAACAACGCAATCCATAAAGATAGCTACATTACGGATATAAAACAAGATTTTGAACTCTCGCTAAATGTCTTCATAGTCAATTGGGAATACTTAACACAAAACGAAATTGCTCAAATCACAACAGGTGCCCTTTTTTAGACTTCGGTCTTATCATCAAGCTAGGAAAAAGTAATCAAAGTCTAAATGATGAAATAAAAAGAAGATTCCTATAAATTTTAAAGAGTACGACTCTTGTATATTGCCGGTTAAAGAATTAAAGACCACGCCCCTTACCAGAAAGTTAACAAAAAAATTAAAAAGAAATATTTAAAATATATGAAAAACAATAAGGCACCAGGAATAGATGGACTTACTATAGAAGTGGTAAAATACTAAGGAAAGGTTGCAATCAACAAGAAATGGTAAAATACTAAGGAAAGGTTGCAATCAACAAGACTTGCTTACTGAATAAAATTCTGCAAGACAAAACGATACCAGAAGATTGAAATGAAGGGATAACCCTAATAATGCATAAGAAAAGTAGACAAAAGCAATCTTAATAATTACCAACCTATTATTTTAACTAATTTAATACCTATACAAACTATTTACTAAAATAGCAACCAATAGATTAACAACGAAAATGGATAACCAGCAACCAAAGCAGGGGAGCTATTCCAGGTTAAATCAACACACTTTGAATTCATTTTTTCCTGACCTATTTAGGTTTTGTTAAAATTTAGAGTACTCATAGTGGATAATTAGGTGAAGAAAAACACAAAATTTTAAATTTTTATCTCAAGTCGTTTCCGAAATATGGTTATGTAAAATTTTCCAAAAAAAATCAAAACACCGCGACCATACTTTATTGGAATGGTTGTAGAAACTGTCCTAATTGAGCTAGGGAGCTGGGAGAGGTGTCATTTTGCAGCATTTTTAAAGCTCTTTATAGTGATATAATATATCACTGTAAAGTATGTAAAAAGCTTAAAAAATGCTGCAAAATGACACTCTCCCAGCATTCTAGCTCAATTAGGACAGCTTCTACAAATATTGCAATAAAGTATGGTCGCGGTGTTTTGGATTTTTTGGAAAACTTTACATATTTCGAAAACGGTTTGAGATAAAAATTTAAATTTTTTGTATTTTTTTTTCTCCCTTATTAGCCACTATGATTATTCCAAATTATAACCAAATCTGAAGAGGGGTGGAAATTAGGTGTGTTGAGTTGATACGGAATGACCCATTTAGAAAAAAGTATAGTACAATAGACAATAGACCATCTGGTACCCATGAAAATACTAATAGAAAAATCATATGAGTACAATATACCATTGTATATCGCCTTGATTTCCTTTGAAAATGCGGTCGACAGTATTGAACATTGAGAAATAAACAATTCACTCAGATCCGGAAGAATACACCAAAAATACATAGATTTATTAATAAATATCTAGGAGAAAGCAACAACAAGAATCAGAGTATATCATGACAGAAGACAAGTAAAAATCAAACTAGGACTAGGAATCAAACAAGCAGACACAATATACCCACAATGTTGTCAAATTCTGCTGTTTTTTGTCTTTCTCAGCAAATTGTTCGAACCCAAGCCTGTCCAATCTCATTTTTTGTTTTTAAGGCAACTTCCAAGTTGGTGGTGTGGGAAGGCCAACGTATTCGTAATACTCGTCTATAGGTATGCCCAGGTTTCAAATGCTTCAGGTCTGTTCAAACTGGCAACTTTTCCACGCTTCAACTCCATATGTGTATAAGTTTAGCACTTCACAAAATTGTATCTTAATTGCATATCGAGTGACCTGTGGCATAAAAGGCTTCACATTTTCGAAAAGTTTGCCTGTCAATTTCAATTCGGCTTCTGATTTCCAAGATTCCAAGTCAGGATTCCGATCTTCACTGATCCGGCTGCCAAGAAATTTTAAACGTAGAGACTTTGATTATTTCTGTACCGTATATATTTATGTACATTGGTTGATTCAGATTCCGATTTACCACTAATATCTTCGTTTTTGTGTTGGTGATTTTTACGTCCTACAGATCTCCTTCAACTGGTATCTTGTCAAGCAGGGGCTGTAAGCCTTCAGGACTCTCTGCAATTATAATTGTATCATCGGCATATCTTAAGTTATTTGTTAATTTACCATTCACTTGAATGTCATCTTCTGAGCCTTATTTCAATTTTAAATAGCATAGGTACGCAACTCAGTACGCAGCCCTGTTTTACTCCACGTTTAATTGGAACAGCTTTTGTTAGTGTTTTTTCAAACTGCACTGTTGCTACCTGTGTTCTTATAGATACTGAATGATTTTTGGGTCTTAGTAGTCTAGGTAATCCTTTAATATTAGGTATATAGAATAGATCTAGAATATTATATAGAATCCTAGAATATTTAATAGCGCACTATATTTGTCAGTCAAATGCTAAGAGTAATACAAACAATAACTACACTTAAATCGAGATTTGCAGGCGACAACAGTAAAAATAAAGATGAAACGGACAAATCATTTACTGGAAACCATAGACATATAAGCGTGGAAGAAGAAGAGCGCAGAAAATATGGTCAGATAGTCAGATGACATCAGAAAAAATGTAATAACAAGATGGATGAGCATAGCCCAGGAAAGAGAAAAATGGAAACAGGAAGGAGAGGCCTATGTCCAGTACTGAATGAATAGGGCTCTAGATAGATATTGCGTCCTTATCTTCAGAAATCTTTACTTAGAGGAATGAGTCATTGACGTTTCAATTATAAATTCTTCTTTCCGGACCTCGCTTTCCAAATATTTTTCCTTGCATGATGGCTTGTAAGAGAGTATTGTAACTTACGAAGTTTGATGTGGTCAGTACCTCTCGGCTCTTCTTCATTCTGCTGTAGACCTCCTCATTTGTGCCTCGGTCAGTTCACGGGATTTTAAGAAGTATTCTCCGATATAGCCATATCTCAAATGCTTTCAATGTTCTGCAAATATCTTCGTTCAAGGTCCACGATTCAACACCATAAAAAGGTCAGAGAAGACGTAGCTTCGCAGAATTCTTACTTTTATACCAAGAAAGAGGTTGTAACTCTTGGAGAAGGCCCCATCCGGTTGAAGCTGGATTTAGCTTTTCCGATGCGCACTCTCTCTTGGTTGTTGGATTTTTATTATTCTTTTATACGTCATTTATTATGGTGCTGGGTAGTTGTAGTGCGTTACTATTTCTGCAGGGGATTTGGTTGACGTAGAGTATGGTAGAGTTGACCTCCTGTCATCTTTTTCTTGTTAATGATTCTATAGTCCTGTTGCTAGGGGGGGTATAACGGCCTCCTTTATTCAGATGGACTTACCCAAGTTTTTTTATGTATTTTGACCCGTAGAACACGAATTTTTTGGGTAACCGTTGATCCGGATGTCGATAAGTTTGTTATAAACCAAGAACTTGAGGAATTACATAACAGCGATTTTTCGCAAAACCAAACACTTTTTTGTATATTTTTGGTCATTCTAAGCAAAAAATGTTCTTACAAGTTTTTTTGTAGGATGCATAGTTTTCGAGATAAACGCGGTTGAACTTTCAAAAGATCGAAAAATTGCAATTTTTGAACCCGAATAACTTTTGATTAAAAAATAAAATAGGAATTCTGATTAAAAAAGCTATAAACAGATAGTGTTTCCCGTGCCCAATGCATACGTTTTATTGCCTGCTACGTAGAAATTGCCTGTTTGTAGGTGCGCCTACTCGTTCGATTTTAAATGAGAGATGCATTGAAAACATCACGCAAGCACTATGTGTTTATAGCTTTGTTTAACAATAAAAATAATAATTTTTACCAATGCAAATAAGCAAAACCGATAGAATTTGACTTGAACTTTCAAATGCGGTAAGCAGAATTGCTATTTTATTTTTTAATCAAAAGATATTCGGGTTCAAAAATTGAATTTTTCGATTTTCTGAAAGTTCAACCGTGTTTAACTCGATTATTTCATTCATAGGAGATTCTGACCAATAGAAAGCTACAGAAATCTGAATTAAATCGATAATCTTTGATAATCTCCCGTCGTTAAGTATATTACGTCAGATGCCCTTCGTTGCTACGAAAAAAACATTCAGTGACATTAATGAAAATTAATGTTTTAAAAATTATAAAAGTGGTGACTTTCAATCGTCAAATATTTATAAAAACTGTG
Source organism: Diabrotica virgifera virgifera (assembly GCF_917563875.1). NCBI lineage: Eukaryota > Metazoa > Arthropoda > Insecta > Coleoptera > Chrysomelidae > Diabrotica > Diabrotica virgifera. The sequence continues at coordinate 202,549,385 of NC_065445.1, read as the reverse complement.
TGTTTAATGGTACTTACATAAATAAATTACAATAAAATTTTGGTTTTGAACAGTTTTATTCATGAAATAATCCAACAAATTAATATAGAATTTCAGAGCTGTTGTGCAATTACTACTGAAAATTATGCATCCTACGAAAAAGCTTGTAAGAACATTTTTTGCTTAGATTGACCCAAAAATACAAAAAAATGTTTTGTTTTACCAAAAATCGCTGTTATGTAATTCTTCAAGTTCTTTGTTTATAACAATCTTATCGACATCCGGATCAACTGTTACCCAAAAAATTCGTGTTCTACGGATCAAAATACATAAGAAACATGGGTAAGTCCATCTGGAAACCATCAAGACACGAAATATAGACACGACATAAGACACGACATATTGGAAACCATCAAGACACGAAAGCTGCAGTACCTGTGGCATGTTATGCGTAATGAGAGATACAACATACTTCAGTTAATTATACAGGGGAAAATCTAGGGCAAGAGAAGTGTAGGAAGGAGACGAATCTCGTGGTTGCGTAACTTGAGGGAATGGTACGGATGCACATCAACCGAACTATTCAGAGCAGCAGCATCTAAGATCAGAATAGCCATGATGATTGCCAACCTCCGTCGCGGAGATGGCACTTGAAGAAGAAGTCCATCTGAATAAAGGAGGCCATTGTACCCCCCCTGGCGACAGGACTAATAAGCTATGTCTCTTTTATGTTTATATTGAGTCCATATTGTTGACTGTAATCCGTGATTTTGTTCATAACGACTTGTAGGTCTTCTAGGTTGTCCGCATGTAGGTACTATGGTGTCATCTTCATCTGCATAGCTGATGTTGTTTAGCCGGCAGCCGTTTAGTTAAATACTTTTTACAGTTTCGTGTAAAACTTAAATATTCTTTCAGAGTGGAGATTCGAGACAAAATACAGCCTTGCCTCACTCCACACATGATTTTCTAATGCCGTTAAAGGTTAAAGGATCTTAATTATTTTCAGATCTGTGTTGTTAATTCCTACTTCTTTTAGTACATCATCTTGGCATGCTGTACTCGATCAAAGGCTTTCTCGTAATTAACCAGACATGCGTATACGTCGTAATTGGGCGTCTCTGCAACTCTGGAATAAGACTTGTATTGAAAACAAAGCCTCTCTCGTATTAGCATTTATGAACCCGAACTGGTTGGGCGAAATTTGACTTTCATAATATAGCTTGTAAATTCTCGTATGGATTATCTTTAGGAACAATTTCAGGAGATGACTCATCAGGCTTATCGTACAGTAATCTTCGCATCTTTTGGCTCCTGTTCATTTTGGAAGTGCAATAAACTCTTCTGGAATGACTTCAACCATTCTGTTGGTATTTCTCCAGAGTTGTATATGTTGTTAAGTAGGTACCTACCTGTCTTTGTGATTATTGCTATCGATTCGTTGTCCATTAGTTTGAGTAGTTCTGCTTGTATATTATCGGTGTCTGCTACTTTGCCATCTTTTAGCTGTGTTATTGAAGAATAAACTTTCCGCGGTAATGTTCTTCATTCATCATTTACCTCTTCTTCTAGCTCAAAAGTGTTATCTCTTTGGTAATTCTTCGCTTAACTGTTTTTAACATTTTCTTATTTGTATTCATTCTTTCCAGCACTCGATCATTTGATACTCTACCGATCTATGGTATTTTTAATAACCTCCAGTAATATGTTATGTAGGTATAAAATTAGCATTATCAAAGATTTTAGACAATGAGTAATTTTTTTGTCGTTCTCCGCCGAAACCGTAAATTTTTTGCCATGCAGTAATTAGTTTAAGTGCAGCTTTGTGTCTCTTTTATATCTCGCAAATTCCCTCTTCGTTATCAATTAGTCTCTACATTTTCTAGTAGCTCCCTATTTAGTACGAGGTTAATAATTAATGGGCCTCTCATTACCGGTTTCAGCAAGCAATTAACGTTGTCGTCAATACTTTCTATAAAATCTCTTTGAAAATTAACGGGGTTTTATAAATTTGGTGCATTAGACTTTACCATTACGTTAAACAATAAATTATGGGTCACACAATACTTCTTCTAATTCATGTGCCTCATTCTTTATTAAGGACATTGGCGATCATCATGGCCCATTTAACTCTGTCAGCGTTTCTGAAGAGTTCTATTGTTGTTTTTGTAATTGAAACCGTAATAAAAGTTAGTTTCCACCAGTGGCGTACTGAGCATGGTTCCGCGGGTTCTGCGGAACCAGGCCCCGGGCCCCGCAGGGCTCGGTCTATTACGCTGTTTGTTTCTTTTTTTTATAATTTGATAAGGAGATTTTGAACTACACAAGTACACAATAGGAAATGTAACTGCTTAGGTAATACATTTTTATTTTTGTGTAGGTAATTATAAATAAAAACGAATAATACTCATTTATCAAAGAATTTGAAAACAAAATTTATTAAGAAATATAGGAAACGCTTTTGTCAGCTTCTGTACTCTTTTTACCTGCTTAAGCCGAAGCCGTGGTTTCAACACTTGTTTAAAGATTAACCGCCTGTACCTACTAACCCAAACACTTGTGTTTATATCAGCACGATCCATGAATAGTTGTTGTAAACTACAAAGTTGTAGAAATTTGGAAATTGAGATATTCAATGTAAGTTTTATACGAGTGGTTATAAAAATAATCCCAAGACAATAAATTAGACGCTCGATGCTCCTTTTGTTCGAGTATTTATAGCACCTTCATTCTTCAGCTTTTACCTACTTTTAGGTAATTCTTAACAACTGAAATTAAATTCTTATCATAGACAAAAATGAGTACAACTGAACTAACAGGTACGTCTCAGAATTTTCGGCCTTCGTGTGTGGAAGCAGTCACTGCAGTTAGTAAGTTTAATCAGTACAGTTACAGTTTGAAATCTCTAAGAACTAAGACCGTGAAGGCTGTGGTCTCCAATACACGCTTTACGGCGTCTATTGGATACCACCGGCTATCTTATTACCGCCAGCTTATTACCGAGGGCCAAAAGTCTCTTAGAATAAATAAAAAGTATCTTTTGAATGAGATATTTGTAATTAAAAATCACACTCAATTTTCTCTTTTTGTTTTCACCCCTTTTAGACCAGGGCGCATCTGTAAAAATATTAGTACATTTGGACGTTGAGAGGTGACTCAAATTTTTTTGCAGAAATTGTTTGAAAATAACTCAAATATTAATATTTGAGTTATCCTCCCTCTCAAAAAGGTCCGGAACATTGTTTAAATAATCAAAATGTCAAGAAATTAAGGAAGAATTCGATTTTTTTCTTCGTTTTTTGATTATAACTTTAAGAGTATTCATTTCCGAGAAAAGTTGTATTGACATAAAAGTTGTGTAATTAAATTTCATACAATATAGAGTTGGTTGAAAATTTAAAAAATAGTCACCCTTGTTGCAAAATAGCAATAATTGGGAAAAAAACTATACAACAACAAGTATTCGCATTTTACGTTTTTCAACTATTTATGCTAAACTTAGGACCTTCAAATTTCACCCAGAAAAACTATATGATACAATTAAACAATACTGTAAATTTCATTAAGATCCGTTCAATAGATTTTGCAAAATAAATTTTGCAATCCAGCTTTCGCAAAAAAAAATTTTTTTTCAAACTGTTACAGGACTGAAAATAAAGCAGATAGCAAGTTGAATTTTTTTTTGCTTATAGAAGTGTACTGTACCTTTTATTTGCAATTTGCAAAACTAAAATCCATTAACCACCACGGCCTCAGGAATGTTTTTAAAATAAACATTAATTATTGGTGTTGCGCGCAGGACACCGGATAGTTTGCTCTGATTGGGCATTCCAATGACCTTTGATAATTATTGATACATTTTAATTTTTATTACATTTCGATATAAATAAATAAATTTGTTTATTGCAAAATAAAAACCCATACTCTATCCTTTGAAATAACACGTTTTTTAGCAAAAACTTTCTTTGTTCATATATTTTAACTTGAGAATAAAAGTTTATTATTTTTAAACATATACAATTGTTTAAACAATATTTCACAAACAATAATAAAATTAGTTTGATTTTTGTGGAATTAAAATATTAAAATACAACAAAATATAGAGTAAGAAAATAATATATTAGATGAAGATTGGAAGAAATTTTGGTGGAAATCAACTTCATGTGAATCTAACACCGCTGTCCTGTGCGTAGCACCAATAATTAATGTTTATTTAAAAAAAAATTCCTGACGCCGTGGTAGCTAATCGATTTTAATTTTTCAAATTGCAAATGAAAGGTACAGTACACTTCTATATGCAAAAAAAATTTCAACTTGCTGTCTGCTTTACTTTCAGTCCTGTAATATTTTGAAAAAATGAATTGTTTTTGCGAAAGCTGGATTGCAAAATTTATTTTGCAAAATCTATTGAACCGATCTTAATAAAATTTACAGTATTGTTTTACTGTATCATAAAGTTTTTCTGGGTGAAATATAAAGGTCATAAGTGTAGCATAAATGGTTGAAAAACGTAAAATGCGAATACTTGTTTTTGTATGGTTTTTTTCGCAATTATTGCTATGTTGCAACAAGGGTGACTATTTTTTCAACTTTTAACTAATTCTATATTGTAGGAAATTTAATTGCGCAACTTTTATGTCAGTACATCTTTTCTGGGAAATGAACACTTTTAAAGTTATAATCAAAAAACGAAAAAAAAAAAATCGAATTTTTCCTTCATTTTTTGACATTTTAATTATTTAAACAATGCTCCGGACCTTTTTGAGAGGGAGGATAACTCAAATATTATTATTTGAGTTATTTTCAAGCCATTTCTGCAAAAAAATTTGAGTCACCTCTCAACGTCCATCTCAAAACAGATGGGCCCTGGACTATTTAATTTATTAAAATAAACATTATAGAAGTTTTCAGGGACTTTCGGCCCTCGGAAATAACGTAATCGTTCATTCTGCGTTTAAATTTTAAAAAAATACGTATTAGTTTTCTCAGGATTCGAAAAAAATGCTTTATTAATTTCTTTTTACAAAAATCTCGTCGTTTGATTAAATATATCTACCCCACCGTTATCCAAGGTTTTATTTTTGCTATTTTTTATTTAATCGTTTTATCTCCCTACTCCTAGAGGCTTGTTTGTAAGTATTTAACTTATTTATTTGATATACTTATGATATATTATGTGCAACTTGAGAATCTATTTTGTTGATATAAATTGCATCTAATGTTCATTTTGTAAAAGCTGTTTTCCGATATTCAGGTTTTTAATTACGGCTGGACAGCTGAAAATTTGTTAATAGCTTAACGGTGTCTAGTCGGACAAACTTTGATGTACGGGAACACTGGAATAGGAGAAGTTTTAATTGTGGAACAGGTTACAGGTTTCGAATGTCAGAACGTCCCATGTACTTTGTCGGACAGAACTTCCAATTGATTTTTTACCCTTTTATTTAACTCTCATGCAAAAATCAGACTGCTATCTTGCTATCTATCACCAACATAATTCCTACCATTTGACATGTTCTACGTGTCGAACTTATTAAAATGCCTAACATATTTGTCGGACAAACATATTTTGATACATTATATAAAGTTTGCTATTGAATAAACTTAAAAACAACCTGCTAGTTTGCACAATCATAAACGTGTGAGGATGACAAGTTCCACAATTAAAATCACATTCTACAATTAAATCTTGCCCTGTTCCAGTGTTCGCATATATCAAAGTTTGTCCGAATAGATACCGTTAAGCTATTAACAAATTTTCAGCTTGCTGTTAATATACTTTTTTTTTGGTACGCGGGATCCAGGCCTTAGATGTAGAAAAATTATAAGTTTCATTATTTAGGTATAAAAACGGCTGGAGTAAAGTGATCAGTCATGTCAGTTTGAAAAACGATAGGATTAATATTATTTTACTGTTTTAAATTAGCTTGAGCTTTTATAATATGTTGATTTATATTTAATGTTTATTAAAAACTTTTGATATACAATGTGTGTTTTTATTGGGAGGGGCCCGCATTCCAACTGGAACCAGGGCCCGCTGATCTATCAGTACGCTACTGGTTTCCACCTTAACAAAAATAAACAGAATAATTCAATTTTGGTGTTACGAACTATGCCGTTACGAACTGTCGATGTTAGAAGTGTCGCCGTTACGAATTGACGGCGTTACTGATTGTCAGTTACCATTTGTGGGGTTACAAACTGTCGCGTTACGAGATGTCGGGTCACGAAACAATACTACATGGATAGTGAAGATGATGAAGCAATGTAAAAATCATAACCGTGGACACTACCGTATCAAAAATTGAAAAACTTATTACCGAATAGAAAGACGAAGAAAACTACGGAAACAACACATTAAATAAAAAAAGTGCCAAACTGTATGTTCTAAATTGTAGACTTCAGAGGGGTTGTTTCTTATACCCTAGGGCTAGGGTATACCAAACCTTTGTTTGTAGTTTTCGGATATATTTTAGCAACTACTTTCGAGCCTCTTGAAGCTTTTTGAGGAGGCCTCTTGAGGAATTACTGAGTACTTTGTAGTAGAACCATTCTTAATTTCCACTCGATCATTTTTACCTCACAAAATTAGGCACCAAGACTGACCAAACACATAGAAAATGAAGAATATTGATTGAATATCTAAAAATGCTCTATGCACAGACAGAACAAATAATGCTAGAACCGGAAACACCAGAAATGACCACAAATGAATATAAATACAAAGGAAGTTTGAAAATCACTCGAAAAGCCGAAGAACAGAAAACCTGTAGATAAAACCGGAATACCAAACGAATTACTGAAAGATTGTGGACATTAACAACATTAATTTCTAGTTGTTCTGAAGCTATTTCCTTGTGGCATTTTTATGATTAACTACAGTAGGAAAAATGAAAGAATACCCATGAACGAACATATAAAACATGCTGTATTTTTCTGTCACCGTGTCACACAAAAAATTGGCCAGCGCAAGTACATGTATTAATAATTATTATTACATGTACTTGCGTTGTTGCGCTGGGCAATTTTCTTTGTGACACGGTGACAGGAAAATACAGTGTATTTTATATAAAATCCACAAGGAAAAGAAAAGGTTTTCCTGTAGTTGGCTGTATACCATCAATCACAAAATTGGAAAGAAATCCTTTGTAAAAGGTATAAAATTTTTTATTAAAAATCGCTTAAAAGGGCTACATCACAACAAAACGTTTTCGATTTTTATAAAAAATCATCATCAGTGTTTGGTAAACTGGATGCTAGCTGATTTTTTATAAAAATCGAAAACGTTTTGTTGTGATGTAGCCCTTTTAAGGGATTTTTAATAAAAAATTTTATACCTTTTACAAGGGATTTCTTTCCAATTTTGTATTTTATACGTTCGTTCATGGGTATTCTTTCATTTTCCGACTGTATTTAGATGGGAAATAAGCCACAATTAAATTGAAAAAATAATTTTATTGACGTTTCGAAGCCCAAATCGGGTTTCGTTGTCAAAATACAAAATACTACTAAATTAAACAAAAATGTTGTTGCTAAGTAAAAAAATTCTTCTAATAATTTATTTAATCTGACTCATTTATATTGGCAATTCAGACATATATTATACATTTTAAAGTAGAAGACTTTAAAATGATATCGCCAATATTTATGAGTTGCGTTCCTGGGACGACTTTACTAAAAGATAGTTCATTCGATTACATGAAATCAATCCCAACTCAAGAATATCCGTCACAAAAAAATTATAGCATGTGATCCGTCTTTAAAAAGACAACCAAATGCAACTAGTAATTTTATTAATAGTATTTAATACAGCAATTAATTTCTAGTATTCAAAAAAGGAGATTAAAAACTACAGAGGCCTAAACTTGTTAAATACTAACCTAAAATTTATAACTAAAATTGTAGAAGAACTAATGAATCAGAGGATAAGTTTAGCAGATGAACAACAGGATTTTCGTACTGGAAGATCGTGTAGGTACAGATGCAATATTCGTCATAAAGCAAATTACTAGAATATTCGCTGTGTGTAAGTGCTTGGAGGGGATACGAGAAACGATCGTGCGCGTATAGCAGACAAATCTTGCAACTTTCTTAACATATATTTCTTAATTAATTCATATTGTTAATTGAAATTGTCAAATTGACGTATATTTTATACCTACTGTCATTGAAGAAAAAGGGATTTCGCAAATGATGTGTTATAAATTGTAAAAATTATATGTTACTCCACAATATTGATATGATATGCAATTATTAAAGTGAATTTGATCAATGGTATTTTGCTTGCAGTGCAGTGTTTACCTTTTAATAACATAACCTCAATCTTACTTTTTCTTTTTATTCTTTTTTGGGCTATGGCCTTGACAATTATCCAGTAACCAGGACTAATATAATTGGCCAATATAATTAAAAGTGCTAAAAATGTTGCTGAGCTATGAAACCAGATGTTGCTCTTCCGAACTTGCACGGTCTCAATAATAGGCCAACACAGTGCCGGATTAACTATTAGGCAAAGTAGGCAGTTGCCTAGGGGCCTCGGCCTCAAAAGAGGCCTCGCAGGCCAAAAAACGAAAAAATTCAAATATCATACAATACCATAAAAATGATGGTGGATGTATAAAACTACATTACAATGGTACTTTTGTTCACATGAAAGCCTATGTTGTGAGAAGTCTCTAATAAATGTCGTTTGGTAGAAGGGACCGTACTGCCTGTCAGTCTGCACGGTTTCTTAGAAAAGGACACATAGGATTATGGAATACCATAACTGAAGAAGTACGGAAATTTTGGATTGGGAAAGTTTCTTCAGAATGCAAAAATATTGATGGAAGTTTTTCTGGATGCAAGTTCTGAAAAAGTTGGTAGTCTCTGTAGTTAAGTTTGTATCTTCTTCCAGATTAGCGTGCGATCCTTTTTCTCTCATTTAGGCACGGTACTGTGTGGAACTAAGGTACTTATAAGGTGTGGCACGGTACTGTGTGGCAATAAGGGTACTGGAAAACCTTTTTACTTATCTTTAAAGATTGGTAATAAAGTGATAGAAGTAATGGGAAAACACGTTTTGAATTGAAATTAATGAAGCCGGATACCTACTACTCCGATTCAGTGTCGATTCAACACCAGGTTTGTCTCATATTGACCAGTTTACTATTAAATTAAGGTATGCTAGTTCATTTGATGGTATAAGCGTTTTCTCACATTCATATCCATAAGTAGCCATACTGGAGAAAATCTTTCTTCTGCTGTTTTAACCTTTTTAAACTACTGTGGCATTGATGGTAAACGACATGAGGGGACAATCATACGATAATCCAGTAAACATATTATCAGACAAATACAATGGTCTCCAGTCTCATTTATCTAATATTAACAAACTTGCAATAATTTTCATTACTTGTGCCGTACACTCGCATAATTTAGTGGGAGTAAGTTGCTGAAAGTTGCGTTGAAGTCATATCGTATTTTGGAATTGTTCAGTCCGAGTACTCTTTCAGCTTCTACCCACCGTTGGGAAGTTATGATCAAATGCTTAAATGAAACTCCACTAAGCGATCCCATTCACCGCGATCTAGTCCTTAAAAGAACAAGCCTCACTTGATGGAGTGCAAGCCGACGCAACAAGAGCTTTGTCTGCCAAGCCAGGTTATGACGCCTTTAAATCCGTTCTTCATACTTATGCTGAAGACATTAATCAGAAAGCTGAAACAATTCATGAGACTAAGTGTTTGTTGAAAGAAATGTCAAAAAAAGAAACATTCATAATGAATGAGTTTTGAGCAACAATTTTAGAATGCATTAACGCTGTAAGTAAATCATTACATAGCGAATAAATTGAACTTCATACTGAAGTTCAGCTTATAGAGAGATAATTTTGCTTACTACGAGCAGAAGGCCTGCGATCTACATCATCTACAATAGGTACTCTGAATATTTCGACGAAAGTAAACGAATGCGAGCAAGGAAGCTACATTTGGATTAGGCACATTCCAATGAAGTTTTTCTACGGGGTGAAGAAAAATTAATGGTTGAAATGTATCTAACAATTTTGGATAAGGTAATTACTAAGCTGAGTCGTCGGTTGACAGCGTATCAGTCAGTGAACTCAGTATTTGGTGTTTTGTGTGCTTTTCCGAGGTTTTGGAGGGAGAAGGTAAAGGTTTCTTCAGGGGCTCATAGCTTGGGTTGCCTAGGGGCCTCAAGATTCTTAATCCGGCACTGGCCAACATTTTTATGTCTGATTGACATGAAGAAAGAATTGGTCAGAGTAAGACTCAAAGATGTAATCGATCTTCTTTATAATAGAAAATCCCTAAATATCATAAAAACCATTGAAAGCATCTGTTTCAAACGGGAAGTCAGAATAGATGGACAACTGAATAGAAGACAGAGGGACTGATTGAGTTCTATGCTCTTCAATTTAATCATCAAAAGTGTCAACAAAGGAAGAGGGTACAAAATGGGAAACAAAGAAGTAAAAATACTCTGTTACGCAGACGACGCAATACTGATAGCTCAAGAGCAAAAGAATTTAATATGACAATCTCATCTCAGAAAACTAAAACAATAATAATCAGCAAAGAACCATGCACATGTAAAATAGAAATTATAGGCATCAGTATTGAACAAGTCATGGAAATAAAATTCCTTGGAATTACCATGTCCAGCTATGGGGACCTGAAGAAAGAAGTGAACGATCAAGTGCAAAAAGCAACTAGACTGGCAGGATTCCTTAATAACCCTATATGGCGAAACCGACATATTAACACTAAGGTGAAGTTAATAATTCATAAAGCGAGTGTTAGACCAATAATGACATATGCATCATAAACAAGATCCGGCACAGCCACAACAGCAAGACTACTGGAAACGGCAGAGATGAGAGTACCTACTGAGAACAATTACAGGATATACGCTTAGAGATCGAAAGAGGCATTAGATCGCCAGGGAGACATTAGAAGAAAATGGACACATACGGTGTGTAAATAAATGGACACTAAATAGAAAAAAAATGGAATAATCACGAAGTCTGAGCATGACAACCACCACAACAATGTCTTATGGCTCTCGGAGAAAAAAAGAGAAATCTGAAAGAAAACGATTGAATCGAAAGAAGTGTTATGGTGATTATTTTTATAATTATCACCACAATAAATAATTTTTCTTCAAATAATTTTTTCGTACCTCTGTTATTTTATGAAAGCTATTCGACAAAAGAAGAATTTCTTTAGATTTCAATTATTATAAGTAGGTACTTTTCTGTAGAATTTATTCCAAAATTTATACTTTTCAATATTTCTTTTAAAATTATTGGAGTTCCCATTGTACATGATATTCTATTTATTAAACTATGTAATTATAGTTTAATAATTAAATTAAAATTAGTCTCGCTTTATTTTCAGTTGCAATCAACTTGATCAATCAACAAGTCTTAATGCCGATATCTTAAAAGATGCGCAGCTATATTGAGCTATATTCATTTAGCGTCGTAACATGCCAAAGGCCATTTTTTATAAAACCATCATTCTTTTACGTTTAACCGGCTAGTGCTAGTGCATTCCACCATCCATCACCACACGCCACGTGCGTTTTAAAGACTTTTTCGCGATCGATCCGGCAACAGCGTAACTGCATCACAGAAATCAAGTCGGCAGTTCGTAAGGTCGTGATTGTAGCTCGTAGCGGCCTTTTGAGTCACCAGAAGAGTACGTTTTGGAACTCGTTGCCTGGTCGCTCTTCACGTTTTTTTTTCGCAACAATTGTTTCTTCGCGCGGCACCCATCGGAGAAAGTTTTGTCGATAAAATTGGAATATTTGTGCTCCGCGACTTTTTTATTTCTACGAAATCAGTTGAATCCGCGATGTGGTGGTGGGTGTTGTTTTTTTTTGTTATAAAATAGTTCTGATATTTTAAAACGGATGTTAATGGAAATACCGAATGCAAGGATTCCTATTTAGAAAGTATGTTTCTTTTTTTTATGTTTTTGCCAAATTGATGTACAATTTACACCCCACGACCTGAGCTAAGGTAATGAATGATATTGCGAGTACCTACTATATTATTTTCATTATGACTTTTACTAGACATGTCAAAGTTACCGGTAATTTTTTGCCGGTATTCTTCTTCACGTGATAGTTTCATTATCAAATTTATCTACCATCAAAACTGCAGATAGGACATCAATATATTCAGAACAAATGACATTACGTTCAAACATTTTCAATTTTGCTTCAAATAAATCTATCGAACCATATAGGTCACGAAAATGCCCTTATAGTGCAGTCACTGAATATTTTCACCTCCGATTTCGTTGAACCTCCATCGATTTTCATAAAAATTGGTGAGTACAGTACAACCTCGTTTAACCGGACTAACTGAGACCGGAAGCGATCCGGTAAATCGAAAATCCGGATAATCCGGAAATATAATAAGGTATAGTATAGTATAGTATAGTATAAAACTACATGTGAAATGATAACTTACTATATTTACACCCTATATGATTTACGCGAGCATTAGTTTTTATTTACAAAAAAGTCTTTGATCGATCAAAGACCGTCCGATCACTCAAGGCAACAAATTAGTGACCGGGAAATCGCATTACATACATACATACATACAATTGTCAAAATTATTTTTTTTTATTTTTTCATTCCGGATTGATCCGGATAATCCGGACATCCGGATGAACGAGGTCCGGATTAACGAGGTTGTACTGTAATTAGAACATACATGCGCTGTTACCCTGGGGGCATTCACTCCTTCTCAGGGGTGAAAATTATTGTATTAAAAATAATCCCATAAATCTATAAAGGGACAAATTATAAGCAAAATTTTTTTAGTATACATATTAAGTTAATAAAATAAATTAAATAATACTTTTGGAGTTATTAAAGATCAAAGATTTTAATTTTTTGAGAAAAAAAAATGCATGGTTTAAACGGGTTTACATAAATAACTCAAAAAGTATTAGCTTTTAAAAAAGTTATTATTACTTACTAAAATTGAAGGTAATCGAAAATCAAATAAATTCCTTACTTCAAAAACCTTGTAATGTAGGCGAGGATATAAAGCACTAAAACCGCCTAAACCTCTAACTTTTTTTAAAGTAAGACGGATAGTTATGAAGCCCCTTTGCATTTGGTTCGGGAGAGTTTCAGGAAAAAAGTTGACCCATTGGCATGAGGGACAAATGAAAATTGCATTGTTGTAAGCGTAAGCGGAAAATGCATTTTCCAAAATGCATGTCAAAGTGTTCAAAAAATAAAAATTCACAACTCTGAAACTAATCATGGAAATAAGTTCAATTTTCATACTCGGGGGGGTTTTTTAGGCCACTGAACACGAATATCGGGTCGTCCAGGGGTGTGATTACAAATTTTGATTGTAGGTACTTTACGGTGCTGCACTGTTTTACTTTACAAATTGATACTGTAGTTATTTTGTTCCATTAGTAATGAATCATTAGTATATATTATACAGTGTATGTTCCTAATTATTACAAATAAATCATTATAGTAATAAAATCTTGTAAATTAAAATATTATAGGGGGGCAAATGCCCCCTCCTGGCCCTATCAAATGACGCCCCTGGGTCGTCGAAACTGTAAGAGGTATCTGGTGCCCGGTATTCCGGTATGCACGTCGTCTCCTGGTGTTTTATGGAAATTTATTATAAAAATCATTAAAACTTCTTATCCCGAGGTTTTTAAGACCGCTGAACACGAATATTGCGGCGGCGATGATGTACGAGATACCTGGTGCCTGGCATGTACGTCATGTCCTGGAGTTTTATGAAAATTCGTTATGAAAATAGTTGAAATTTATTATCTCGGGGTTTTTGAGCTCGCTGAACACCAATATCGGATCGACGAAGTTGTAAGAGGTACCTGGTGCCCGGCACGTATATCATCTCGTGGAGTTTTATGGAGTTTCATCTCCAAATTTCCATAAAACTCCCGGAGAAGACGTAGATCCGGACACCAGGTAGGGGAGAGTTGGACAAAACCGGGTACCACTCCAAAAATCGTCTGTATCTTTTGCTATGTGAGAGTAGCAAATGTTTGTTGCAGATTAAAATATTCTCAAATGACTTAAGTTTGATATGCCAATGTCAATTTTTAAAAATATTCTTAAATTTTTAATTTTTTTTATTTTTATGAAAATATTGCAAAATACCCGGTTTTGTCTAACCGGTATGATAAAACCGGGTAGTAACTTAATTACCGTGTAAAAAGTCTAATGAGCAGAACATAAAATATTTATTAAAAGTATGTGAACAAAAATCGAAAATCTATGAACAGAAGTCACAAATAAAAACTTCATCTACATCATCATAGGCACTACAGGCGTCATACATTTGGTGCATGACACACATTTTATCCAGCCTTCCTTCGCATTATAATTTGAAAATAGTTAATTGTAATATAGACATGCATCGTCATTATTATCTTCTTTCTCCAAACTCTCCAAAATTTTGTTTTTGGTGCAGCCCCTGTTACCACATTTTTTCTTTTTTTTTTGTCCAGTTCATTTAGTTTTAATACTTTGACGACTGAAGATTTTTTTAAATTTTTTCTACTAGCTTTCTAACTAGCTTCTTCAACAGAAGAAGCCACATGTTGTAGACTAAAAGCAAAAAAACCAATGCAGAAACTGGAAGTAACAACAGGTCTGATAAAATCGGGTACCCGGTTTTGTCGATTTTCGGACTACCCGGTTTGGTCAAACTCGTAAACAAGACATTAAATGTTTAAGTTATGAAATAATATTCAAAATTTTTGACCAAATTAAAGGTAATATACTAGGTTACATGTATTAAATTTTGAAATGGCCATTAGTTATTTATTAGAGGAGAAAACAGCTATAAACTTACCTTAAAAATCGAGTTTCCTGCATCAAAAAGCAGGTGAGGTCTTACTGCTCCGGCACAGATTACTCAAATGAGGTAGAAATGAATACACACGACTGTTGGTGGTAAAGGGACACTAATTTTAACATTGTCTAATAGATAGCAGCAGACAGTTAGAAGAATTAAAGGGTACCCGGTTTTATCAACCTACCCGGTTTTATCCAACTCTCCCCTACCTCATATAACATCGTCGATGCAACATTCGTGTTCAGCGACCTCAAAAACCCCGATATAATAAATTTCAACCATTTTCATAACGAATTTCAATAAAACTCCAGGAGACGACGTAGACACCGGGAACCAGCTTCGTTTACATGATATTCCTGTTCAGCGACCTCAAAAATCCCCGAGTATGAAAGTTGAACTCATTTCCATGATTATTTTCCGAGTTGTGAATTTTTATTTTTTAAACACATTTTGAAAAATGCATTTTGCGCCTACAATACTTCAATTTTTATTTGTCCTTTATGCCAATAGGTCAACTTTTTTCCTGAAGCTCTTCCAAATCGAATGCAAAAGGTTTCATAACGATCCGTCTTACTTTAAAAAAATTAGAGGTGTAATGCTTTATTTCCTCGCCTAATATTCGGGATGGACTCGAGCCGAGCCGAGCTTTTGACAAGCTTGAGCTCGGCTCAAAACTTTGAGCTCGGCTCGAAACTTCAAGCCGAGCTTGAGATAGAAGCTCGGCTTGAACATCGACGTGCAGGTTGAACTCGTGGCTCGTGTTGGCTCGGTTCGAATAGTTCGAGCCGAGCCGAGCTCGAAAACATAGTAATGAATGTAAAATGTAACTGAAAAATGAATAACCATTCTCGTTGGAACTTTACCGCGCTGAGCAGATGTGACGTGAATTGCAAATTGTAGAATTCCCTCATCTTCCTTAGTCTCAGCATCCGTATGGCTTGCAAATTGTAGAAGCCTCGGAGGTGTAACCAGAGAAGGTTCCCATTGTTTTCATTCTGGTGGGATGTAGAATAGCATTATGTTGTTTTATATGCCATTAGAGTGAAAACTTAGTCTTTTTGTAAAATGTAACGTTCGTAGTAATTTACGGACACACTGTATATTAAAAATACATATCTGTAGTCTGAATTACTTATTCTCAAACAAAAGTTTCAGTCGTAGCAGAAATAAATGAATTAGAAAAAGTATTACAGTATTCGCTAAAATATTGACGAGCTCATTACGGAAAGCTCGGCTCGTTTCGAATTCAGCTCGACTCGTTTTGAATTCAGCTCGACTCGGCTCGAAAAAAATTTGATTCGGCTCGAAGCTCAGCTTGCAAGAAACAAACCAACTTGAGCTCGAAGCTCGGCTCGTCAAATGAGCCGAGCCTCGAGTCAAGCCGAGCTAAGCTCGAACTTGTGACCATCCCTACCTAATATTAATTCAGAGTGAATTATAGATAATTGAATTCGGCGAGTATTTACTCAAATCTAAGTATTCAAGCTTAAATTTCGGGAAAAAGATGCATTTTATTACATATACCTAGATACTTACTAAACACTTATCACAGTTCTAAGGAATACCAATCAAATGAGCTCCAGATGAAGTTGATAGCATCAAAATTAAGTAAGTTGACGAAAATGATGGAAATGAGAGAACCCTTTCGAATTAGAGAGAACTAGAAGAATTAGAAAGAACCCTTTTCGAGTTATTTATGAAAGGGTAGCATTTACCCCAAGGGTAAAAGCGCAAGTTGACACCATGTCACTTTTGTTTCTTGAGGTATCCTCTAACCACTCACCAATGTTCATGAAAATCGATGGGGGTTCACCGAAATTGAAGGTAATAGCTCATACCACCTTCAGTAACTGCACTATTATTATCCGCGACCCTTCTCAACCTTCCCATCTTGTGTCAGTATGAGTAGGTACACTATATGGAGACCTGTAAGAAGGAGTGGAAACGCAATGCATCGTTTGTGGGCTAACTTTTCAACCTCTAATTCAACTTTCAGCAATCGCCGCTAGAGGCGCAAGTGTTCGAATAGGTGCTACAAATACATTAGCTCTTATGGACTTATTTAATATTTAACTCATTTTATTTTTGTTTTTAGCGTAATTAGACATTAATTTATTGGTGGATTGTAGCTGAATATGTTTTATGCCAAAAATAAATTATTTTAACCTTATAACATATCGACGTGTGGTAAAAAGTGTATTCTTTATATACCATTGTAGATGGAGATGTGACATCAAATTTAAATTTGTCATTACTTTAATATGTAGGACAGCTTATTTTGAAGCGGAAATATTTTGTCACATTATCTAACTGCCACATTTATATACCAATGGTATTTCAACGGCAAATTAATTTTTTAATATCTTTGTAACTGATATTAAAAAGTTTGTTAGTTGAAAAAATTGACTTAACTGTACGTAATTGTTTTTAAAAAGTTTAAAAAGTTATTTAAATAATTTGAAGTTTATTGATCAATTTTTTTTAATTAGGTATTCTTTTTATCAAAATTTAAACTGCTTTTTTTAATACTTCATTTATCTATATTCTGAAAGCTTACCTATCAGATGTTTAAATTTAGTTAATAAAAATATATGTCTATAAACTACGCAGACGATAGTCTGACTTTTATAAAATTAATGTTAATTTTTGTGAAATATTTTGTCTCAAAAAATGCATTGTTTCGACAGAAAAACTTTCAAGATCGTCCTACTATTATCACTATAATTTTCAGGTTAAAATAAAAACCAATAATAGGCACAAATTTTATTTACACCGAAGGAAATAACATACAAACGAATAGGTTTAATCCACGAACGTTATAAATAACATAAAGACAAATCTTTATAAAAAGTCTTTATTAACTTCGTTAAGTTCCCTTTTGAATTTTTTATCGGAACGATAACTCGATATAAATCCCGGTACGAAGCAAGTTCTTTTAGTGTAAGCTTTCTTGGCACTCATATTTAAATAATATTAACCACCAAAACCAATAATCTTATATTAACTACGAATAATTAATTATTTTCGAAATTTTCACATTCACTCCAATGCAAAAGTAGCATCTATTTCTACGCCACCGCCGCCCTAGCGAGAAACCAAGCAAACAGGCAAAATTGTGTACAAAAATTTCAAGGTCGTCCTATCTCGATTCCTCTCCTCTGTGTAGGTCTCCATAGTACACTACCAAGACAGCAAGATTCGTCCGTCTGCTATTCAATTTTCCAAGTTCTTTGACTTATTGATCTAATAGTACTTATTATTCTCGAGACCTAAACCAGTGGCGTGCGGTGACTTTTTCGAAAGGGGAAGCGATTCAATAAGGATATAAAAATATTTTCTTAAGGGTCGAGGGTCGAGCAACTTTCCACCTGATAACACTCTGATGCGCAGGGGCTCTCTATCAGCAAAGTACTTAATTATGTGAGACGTCCTGCGTCCTGCGTAAATCCGTGACGCGTGAATGCGTGAGGCACTCTATTCCCGCTATTTCTAGTGACTAGTGACCTATCATTGATCTGTATTGCTAGCTCGGGCCTTGAGTCCTCGCGCCGGGCTTGGTTTTCTAAAGAAGAATCATATTTAAAAAAAATATACTCCGAGGCATTTTCCACAACACACAACTTTCACTAAAATGACACTTATTTATACTCGAGGTCTATTCTCCTATCAACTTCTGATAATTGTTGAATGCAGTCTTTTTTAATGGATAATAGGGCTAACTTTCAAAGTCTGTCTTCGCTTGTTGAATTTCTTTTAAACTCTTAATTTGAAACTTTTAATGCATCTTAATACTGCAAAACTTCGTTCAACTGATGCACTTGTGGCTGGGATAGTTAGTAGTACTAATTCACACAACTTGACCACTTCACACAGCGACTTGTTTAAACCAGTAGTTGTAAAGAAATCCCAGATTTCTGGGTATTTCTTTATCATTCATGTCAGTTGTTTCATAAATGATAGTTAACTGAGAATGCAAAGCTGGGATATCAAAAAATTTTCATTATTTAGTCGTAATGACATAAATTCCTCTGTGGGAAATTTTGATGAATTATAATTAGAAATATTAAGATTATATATAATTCTACAAATTTTAAATCGTTAAAATTTTGAAAGCTAGAATTCATTTGTTGTAGAATATTATCAAAAGGTCTCTTTGTTTCCTCTGTTTTCTCTGTCTCTCTGTCTCCGAAATTATCAATCTTCATTATTTTTCTTTCATGTTCAAACTCCATATGTTCAGTTTTATCCCAAATATTTTTAAACTGCTCTCGTTTTTTTAATTATCGTATTAATAAAGTCATCAATTTGTCTTATACAAAATGCAATACCATTTGATTTCTGTAAAATGTCAAATAAAAGATCAGTAAAAGGAAATATCTCTGCAAAAAATTTAAATCGAAATATTCTTTAAGCGAATGTTTGTAATACCTAAGCGCCCGTGCCCCTTAGCAGCAGTAACAGTCGGAGCATCTCACTTTCGGGAAGGCGATACGACGAGCGCTTCCATGGCATACCAAAATTCGCGTGACTAGTGGCTGCGGTCATTGAACCCTGACCAATTTTAAAAGGGACAACTGCATGACAAGCGGCGATTTTGAGATGCGCTTCTGCCAGGAGTAGACCAAATAGTTGAATTGTGTGCATATTGAGTTCGTTCGTACGCGATTAATTTTTAATATTTTTCAATGCCTATTGGCTAGGTAATATGTAGATTATTTGGATTAGGGAAAAAATTTTATTATTAAATATTAATTAATAATATATTTTCTTATATCGACGAATAAATAGGGAAGCGGCGCTTCCCCCGCTTCCATGGACCGCACGCCTCTGACCTAAACTGACGATAGTGTATTCTTACCATCAATTTCATCATCATTGACTTAAAAACTAGTCGATCACTATTAAATATACATGTCTAATTATTTCTAATTATGTTCTTCCTTTTTAAGCCATAATTGATGACTGTCTGATAACTACTGAATGGCATAGACTAGACACTTTATCTCTTGTAGTAATTATACATTCCATCAGACGTGTTATTAAGAGCTTCGCCCAGCATGTATTTAGATAAAAATAGCATTCAACATTAAAAAAAAATTCAAATTGTTTCAGAATAGTTGTCATGTAGGTGATTACATTTTTTACATTTTTGTTTAGTAAAGTGTGTACTGTGTACTGTCCTAGGGCGTGAATACGTTTTTAATTGCAGACATATATTATGTTATTCTAAATCGATCTGAAGGCAGAAAATTATTTCGGAGAAAATGCCTATAAACATTTTTTTATGACCGTTTAATAACATGGTCATTATTCACTATTTTTGAAGAGATAATATCACCCACTACTTTACCCGTGAGTAAGAGTTCTTACTCACGGGTTTACCTAATCAACTAATGCATGCCTACTGACATATGTGACAGATATTAAGGTCGAAACGGACTGGCATTACTCTACTTGAGCTTTCGTGCTACAGTCTTTTTTGATTCTCTAACAGCAATATACCTATTGCCTCCACTTTTCCGTACCTAGACTCAATAATAAATGACAACAACATCAGTCAAGAAGCACGGATTCTTAGCGGTAATAAGTGCTTTTATGCATACAAAGACTTATTGAAAAGTAAGACTAAATCGTGAGTCTAAGCGTAGAATCTACAAAACAGTAATTAGACCAGTGGTCACATATGGATGTGAAACGTAGACCCTCTCAAACACTGATGAAAATCAACAGAGAATATTTGAGCGCAAAATACTAAGGAAGATATTTGTACCAACCCAATGCAGCGATGGTTCGTGGAGAATTAAAATTAACCACGAACTGGATGAACTAATGCAGAGCGCAGATATTGTTAGATTTGTAAAGTCCCAAAGACTAAACTGGTTTGGCCACCTAGAAAGAATGCCAGATAATCGAGCTGTAAAAGTAATCCAGAGATAAAAGCCCCAAGGAAAGAAAACAAGAGGAAGGCCCCGTAAAAGATGGATAGACGACGTAGAGGAAGATCTTAAAACCATGAACATCCGGCAGAGACGACGGAAAGTATCCGACAGTGCAGAATGGAAGAACATTGTTAAGCAGGCCAAGACTCACAACGGGTGGTAGCGCCATTAGAAGAAGAAAAACAGCAATATACCTAAATAGTGTACTTATATCTTTATACATACGAATAATCCTCACGGTTGAGACTCTTATTTTACTTATAGGTACTTGTTGCAACAGTATTATACGCCTCCTAATAGTAGGCAACCAATTATTCAGCCGCGTACTATTGGTGAACTACTGAACTACATTAAATGTTTTGTATTTGTAAATTTTAATTTTAATCGAGAGTACTTGAGCCGCTTAGAGCAAAAGTGGTGTAAGTCAAAAAATCAAGTTCTCAGCAAGCAAGTGCTTTAGTAGAAATGCTGTACACACAAAGGTGTTTATGGAATTTGTTTTTTGTTTGGACAGATAAATATAATATATTCTTTTATCCTAACAAAAAACAAATTCCATCAAAAACCTTCGTGTGTACAGAATTTCTACTAAAGCACTTGCTTGCTGAGAACTTGATTTTTTGACTTACATCATTTTGCTCTCAGCCGCTCTTAATTGATAATTATATTTTTCTACTAATAAAACTAGAAGGTCGTAGAAAAAGCATAGTATTCTACTCACCTTCAGCTCGTGTCGCAATCATCATCATCGTGAGTAATAGCCATCATTACATGCTCGTTGAATAATACTATTATACCATCAAATCAGCATAAAATAACTTCCAGAATATGTAGTACTTATTGTTGTAAGAATTATTGTGCATTCTACTCAATACAATATTTTTGTTTAAATGAAATTTTTTAGTGAATTATAACAAAAAAAAAAAACGTTAGTGGGGTATACGACAAAAAATAACCGTTATCTGAGAAATGTGTGGATATGGGCCATTCCACGAGCATACGCCTGTTTTGGATTACTTCGACAACGAATATTTTACTGTGCAACATAAGAAGTAAGAAAGTAAATGGCGCTAATAATTATTCCAATAAACAACGATGTAATTTGCAATTTACTTTCGTTCTTCTTATTTTGCACAGTGAAATATTTGTTGTCGAAGTAATCCAAAACAGGCGTATGTTCGTGGAATAGGGTATAACAAATAATTACTCGTAATAAGAGAGGTAGAGCTGAAGATCCAGACACTACAGCGGATGAAACTTCTTGAAAACTATCCTACAATTTTATTCTTTTTTAATTGTGACATGCTTCTCTGATATTTGCACAATATTTACTATACTGCGTTTGCCTGCTCTTTTTCCTTCATAATATTTTGTAGCAACCTATATTTAGGACCTCTCATTACATATCCGAAATATTCCAGCTTTCTCTTCTTGGTGCTTTTTATAATCTCATGGAAGAGACTTGGGAGACCTGGGCTATTAAAACATGTTCCAATTTAAAGTCGTCCCAGGAACGCAACTTATAAATATTGCCAATACCATTTTAAAGTCGTCTACTTTAAAATGTATAATGTCTAAATTGCCGATATAAATTAGTCAGATTAAATTAAATTATTAGGTAGAAGAATTTTTTACCAAGCAAAAAACAAAACTTGTTTAATTTATTAATATTTTGTATTTCGATAACGATTTCCGAAGTGGAAGTTGAAACATCAATAAATTCCTACTTAAATTATGGCTTATTTCCTAATAAAATAGAAAATGGCCCAATTAGTTGATTGTTCTTTGCCCTAGTATATATTTTATATTTTCCTGTTTGAGTAGAAATCAATTAAAGGCCTGGATCCCGCGTACCAAAAAAAGTTGATTAATAGCAAGCTGAAAATTTGTTAATAGCTTAACAGTGTCTCGTCGGACAGACTTTGATGTACGGGAACACTGGAACAGGGCAAGTTCTAATTGTGGAACAGGTTAAAATTTTGGAACGTCAGACTACGAAAACGTCCCATGCATTTTGTCGGACAGAACTTCCAATTGATTTGTTACCCTTTCATTAAACTCTCATGCAAAAATCAGACTGGTATTTATCACCAACTGGGCATTTTAATAAGTCCGACACGTAGAACATGTCAAATGACAGGAATTATGACAGATGATAAATAGCAGTCTGATTTTTGCATAAGAGTTTAATGAAAGGGTAACAAATAAATTGGAAGTTCTGTCCGACAAAATACATGGGACGTTTTCGTAGTCTGACGTTCCAAAATTTTAACCTGTTCCACAATTAGAACTTCCCTGTTCCAGTGTTCCCGTACATCAAAGTTTGTCCGACTAGACACCGTTAAGCTATTAACAAATGTTCAGCTTCCTATTAATCAACTTTTTTTGGTACGCGAGATCCAGGCCTATTAATCCTTTCGTCTTTTAATATATCTAAATTAACACTGGTATATGAACCTTCAATATCCCAACATATACCACTTATTCCACCCAAGATAATCTGATGGGATCTAATCAAGATGTTTTATAATTTTTTTTAATAAATTTTATCTCTGTTTTTGTATAAAAATATAATTACACCATGAGAATATTGCAGATTGACAGGTGTGGGAGAGACTGATAAATTTCATGTTAAAGTAGGATTGCACCAAGGCTCTGTGCTTAGTCCGTATTTATTATGGGCCATTCCACGAACATACGCCTGTTTTGGATTACTTCGACAACGAATATTTTACTGTGCAACATAAGAAGTACGAAAGTAAATGGCGCTAATAATTGTTTCAATAAACAACAATGTAATTTGCAATTTACTTTCGTTCTTCTTATTTTGCACAGTAAAATATTCGTTGTCGAAGTAATCCAAAACAGGCGTATGTTCGTGGAATAGGGTATATCATTAGTTTTGGACCAGATAACAGCGAAACTAAAGGGTAACATTCCATGGTGCTTAATGTATGCTGATGATGTCGTGTTAGTAGGAAATAGTGAAAGAGACTTAGAACAAAAACTGAAACAGTGGAGGCAAGCTCTGGGGGAAAAGGTTTAAAACTTAGTAGGACAAAAACAGAGTATTTGGAATGTTCATTTAAAGATGGAGTTACTACAAATAAAATGGTTTCTTTGGATCGTGAACTGATTGTAAAAAGAAATAGTTTTAAGTACCTGGGATCGGTATTACAGAGTAATGGAGAAATAGATGGAGATGCATGCAGTAGAATTAGGGCTGGATGGATGAAGGCTGACGATAAGGCAGGACATGTTGGTAAAGGGGATTAACATTGATATGACCCAATATAGAATTGTGTGGAGAAACGCAGTTAGGGAAGCCGACCCCGCTAGGGATAAGGCAAAGAGAATGATGATGAGAATATTGCAGAGTGAACAGCTAAAATTTATATAAATGTTATATTACATTATAATTATTATTAAGAATCTCTATACTCCAAATGTACCTACTATGTAAGTACATTTTTTTATTCTATATATTATATTACCTATTTTTTTTATTTCAGATCTCTGGATAAATTGAAAAACTTATGCTAATTCTACTATTTAATGTAAGTACAAATAAAATTATTTCGAAAGATGTTTTTTTACCTTAACTTTTGACAATGTTTTGTTTATACAAAATATATTTATGAAAATTTTAATACATATTTTTGGTTATGAGTTCATTAATAAATAATAGATATAACAAAATAAAGTACTAGAGACAAGAGATATTTTGGGTAATAAAATAAATCATATGAAATAAACATAAATACAAGAATACAAGATCCAATGATACAATAGATAAAAGAAGTACTTAATAAAAAAATGAAACAATAATAAGAATACTGCATACTTAGAGCACATATTATGAGGAGAACGATACACTTTTCAGCAACTTTCATTCGAAGGAAAGATAGAGGATAAGAGAGGTCTAGAACAAAGAAATATGTCATCGCTGCGTAATTTTCGCTAATAGACAGGAATCCACAGCTATGAAATGCTGCTAAAAACAAAATGATTTAACCCCGACTATCTAACATCTCACCTGACAAGACAATGTACGGTGGACGCCTACGCAGAAATGCACTGCACCTTAAAAATATTTGAATTTGTATTATAATAAAACGTCCTGTATAAACGATAAACACAACGTATTGCCAATTTTTGTTTACAATTTTGCCACACCCCGTGTTTTAACTCTCATGTCAAAGGTACATATTTGTGAGGCAACATTTTCAAAACTACCTCCTATATAAAAAAAACCGGTACGGTAAACACAGTGACGCAGCATAAATCACAGACAAAAATTGAAATAGGTATTTTCCTAACTAGTGCGGAAAGTGATACTTTCACGCACGAGACCCGTCGACCCGAACGATACGATAGCGGAGTTCGGGCAAGCAGTCGCGTGCGGGGAAGACACTTTCCGCATGAGTTAGGAACAATATTTTTTCTAGGTAGGGCCGTACGTTTGGAAAAAAGCCACAAAAAATAGAGTCATATCAATTTTTATTTAGGAGTGAAAATACACAAATTAATTCTTTGACAAGGTTGTCAAAACCAAACTTTCAATATAATGGGTTACCACGACGACGATATTGCTTTCCATGACGACGATTTAAAACCATTGTAATTTTCTACTGATTTGACTTTTAAATATTATGTCAAAATAATTTTATTTCATCAAATTATTGCGTTAATTTCATTAAAACATGAACACAATAAGATACATTTGAAATAAATTAGTAAATAATATCTAAATATTAGTTTATTGCATGTATTATAGTATATTATTATGCCATATTAGAAGGTATTCTACTTTCCTACACGCCGTGCGGGAAAATTTACTTTCACGCACGCCGTGCGGGAAAGTGCAACTTTCGGAAACGAAATGCGTGCTAGAAAGTGGCTGTTTAAGCACGGCCGTAGAAAAAATATGTATCTCTATTCAGAAAAAAACGATCGGTAATTTCTCTATCGCGAAAAATAAAAATACACAAGGCGATTTGTAATGTAAAATAAGAATCATCAAGATTAACACAAAAACGATGGCTAGACGACATCAAAGCAAAAGTGGGGAGAAACGATGTACCAAATAGCACAAAACATACTAGAGTGAAGAACTCAGGAGTGAATGCGGACAAGCTGAAGAAGAAGATGTGCCAATAATATTCCCATATAATTTCATTTTTATCTTTTCAAGAACGTTTCAAATATTGTAGTTCAACGAAACTGAAAGTTACCATACCTCGAAGAATACTTCCAAACAACTTTTGCTTTACAAACCTATTTCAGAACTTATTCTTCTAAAATTATTGATAATTTATTACAATAAAATATCCTGTATAATCAGGAGGACAAACTTCGCAAACAAAACATTATTACAGACAAACTTCAAGTAATAGCATATGCGGCTGAACTAGCCATCGTAGCAAAGACGAAGATGACACTTAGAAGAGCAATTGGGAAATTAGATAAGGGAGAAAAGAGAATAGGGCTAGAGATAAATCAGCACAAAACAAAATAATGACGACAGAGAAGGACGATACAACAACTCAGAAGTATCTAATAACACAGAACCATAAATTTGAAACTGTATCCACCTTTAGTTACTTACTAGTAACAATAGCGAAAACCGGAAAAGAGAGAACAGAGGAAAGACAAAAAAACATAATGGAATGAATAGAAATTTGCTTAAAAGCAAAATAATGAGAACGATACTGGGCCACAAGAATTAAAGGGAAGAAATATAGTCAGATACATAAAATCTCTTCGCTTAAATTGGATAGGACATATACAGAGATGTCCACACTCAGATAAGTATAATGAGAAGTGATGAACTCGACACCACTATGGTCCAGGTGTAGAAGTAGAGGAAGGACTAGAAGAAGGTGGCTAGATGATGTAGAAAGAAGATATAAGAACCATTAATGATAAAGACTGGAAAGTTAAGTGCAAGGACAGGAAGATATGGAAAAGAGTAACGACAGCAACAAAGACACACAGCAAGCTATAAGTGACATAGAGGAATAATCCACCTCTCCAAGAATAAGATTTTGAGCGCCATGGCTATAGCATTAGCTATATAGTTCCTAGGCATTGTAATACTGAATGAAAACATCCTGTATAAACGATAAACACAACGTTTTTCGCAAAAAAAATTCAATTGTGCCACACCTCGTATTTCAACTTTAATTATCTCATGTCAAAAATCGCTTTTTAGGCAACATTTTCAAAACTCCCTATAAAAAAAGAACCGTTAGAGACAGTGACGCAACAGAAGTTACAGGAAAAAATTGAAAAGTATATCTCTACATAAAAAACGATCGATCATTTCTCTATCGCGAACAATAAAAAAACACAAGGCGATTTGCAATGTAAAGTAAGAATCATCAGGATTAACATAAAAACGATGGCTAAACGACATCAAAGCAAAAGTGGGGAAAAGCTGACACTAAATAGCACAAAACAGAGAAGGGTGAAAAACTCATGGGGAGGCCTTTGTCCAGGAGTGGATACAGAGAGGCCGAAGAAGAGGAAGATGTGCCAATAATAATATTCCCATATCATTTCATTTTTAGCTTTTCAAGAACGTTGCAGATATTGTAGTTCAACGAAACTTGAAAGTTGTCATACCTCGCGAAATATTTCCAAACAAACTTTGCAAACAAAAACCTTTGCAACCTCAAGTAATAGCAATTGCAGCTGATCTAGTCGTCGTAGCAAAGACGAAGATGAGACTTATAAGAGTAATAATTGAAAAATTTAATAAGGGAGCAAAGAGAATAGGGCTAGAGATCAATCAGCTTAAAACAAAATACATGACAATAGAGAAAGACGACACAACTCAGAAATATCTAATAACACAGAACCTAAATGTGAAACTGTATCCACCGTTAGCTACTTGGGAGTAACAATAGGGAAACCGGAAAAGAGAGAACTCCGGAAACAATCCTGAAAGACAAAAAAACATATGAAATGAATAGAAAGCTGAAAAGCAAGACTGAAAAAAAATAATGAGAACGACACTGAACACAATGTAGCAAGGGAGATAGGGGAATGAAAACAAATGCCGGAATTGAACAAGAATTAAAGGGAAGATATATAGTCAGATAGATAAAATCTCTTCGCTAAGAATAGATAATTAGGACATATACAGAGACGCATCATCATGCAACCTCTTCTGTCCACTGCTGGACATAGGTCTCTCCCATTCTTCGCCACTCTTCACGGTTCTGTGCTTCTTGTTGCCATTTCTTGGATATTCGGCCAATGTCGTCCATCCAGCGTGTTGGTGGTCGTCCTCTGCTGCGTTTGTCTTCTCTTGGGCGCCAGTCAATTAGTTTTCTGGTCAATCTTGAGTCTTTCAGTCGCGCTATGTGACCTGCCCAATTCCATTTCAGCTTGGCTATACGTTCAACGACATCAGTGATACCTGTTCTTTTCCTTAAGTCTTGTTTCCTTATTTTGTCTTTTTTTGTCACGCCGAGAATCGATCTTTCCATGCGCCTTTGTGCCACTCGCATTTTTAGTGCTGTTGTTTTTGTGAGCGTGAGAGTTTCTGCTCCGTATGTCATAATAGGAAGAACGCATTGGTCAAATGTCTTCCGTTTCATAGCTGTCGGGATGTTGCTCTTAAAGATGTCTCTTCTCTATGGCTCACTTAAAGTGAACACTGCCCAAGCAAGTGTTATTCGTCGTTGAAATTCGCAAGTCTGATTGTCCTTGCCTATTCTGATTTCATGACCGAGATATATGTACTTTTCTGTCAATTCTACCACTTGATTTTGGATGGTTAGGTGTTCGCTGGGAACTAAATTTGTCATAAATTTGGTCTTGCTGATGTTCATTTTTAGACCTATTGTTGAAGATACGTTTTCTAATTCTAGTAGCATTTGTTGTGCTTCACCCAGATCTTCGGTAATAAGTACTATATCGTCGGCAAAACGCAGATGATTGAGCATTTCTCCATCTATTTTTATTCCTCTATTTTCCCACTTTAGCATTTTAAAGGCGTATTCGAGGACGAGGACCGCTATAAATAATTTAGGTGAGAGAGTGTCGCCCTGTCTCACATCCCGCTTAATATGAATTGCTCTGGTAGTATCATGCAGTTTTACACGCATTGTGGCGTTTTGATATAACGTTTGCACTAACTTTGTAAACCGGTAATCTATTCTACTATTGTTCAGAGCAGTTATAATGCTGTCTAATTCCACAGTGTCGAGGGCTTTGTGAAAGTCTACGAAGATAAGTACCAGTGGTCTGTTATATTCTATCGACTTTTCTATTAGGGTTTTTACTGTTTGTAGATGGTCGTTTGTTCCGAATTTTGAGCGGAATCCAGCTTGTTCTCGTGGTTGGTAGAAATCTAACTTTTTTTCTAGTCTTGTAATGATTCGGGTAAACATTTTATAGATGTGGTTCAATAAGCTGATTGGTCTATAGTTTTCTAGGTGCGCCTTGTCTCCTTTCTTGTGTAGTAAAATTGTTACTGCATTGTTCCATGTTTCCGGTATGCAACAATCTGTTAGACAAAGGTTAAACAAAATTTTTATTTGGTTGAGAGGGGCACGTCCACCCATCTTTATAGCTTCTATTACTGCTCCATCTTCTCCTGGCGCTTTGTTGTTTTTCATCTTTTTCATTGTATCCTGGATTTCGCTTAGTGTGATCTCTGGCATGAGCTCTGAACCCTGGTTGATGATTTTGCGTGATGCAGCGGCTTCCAAATTCTTTTGGTCTTCTCTTTGGCTTGTGTATAGTTCTTGATAGACGTCTTCAACTATGTGTAGTAGTTCTTCTCTATTTGATGTGGGGACTCTTTCTTTGTTCTTTAGTTTATGTATTTCGCACTTTCCATTGTTTAGCCGTCTTCTCAGGACTTTCAGACTTTTGTTCTCTTCTATAGTTCGCTGGACTTTTCATTCTTAAATTTCCTTAAATCTTTCCTTATAGCTTTTGATACTTCTTTGTTTATTTTTCGCAGTTCTTCTTCGTCAATGCTTTCGTTTCCTTTGATTTTTCTTCTAGTTTCCATTAGTTGCTTTGTTTCAATGGTTATTTTTTCGTCTTGGCGTCTTTTAGGGCAGCATTTTACTTGATCCTCTCGAATAGCTTCTACGATATTTTCGTTTAGGGCATTTACATTATTCATGCATTCATTGTGTTGTAGGATTTTATTGATATTGCCTTGGTATTCATTTAAATTCGTTGGGTCGTTCCATATTGGGTTGGCTTTCTTCCTAATAATTTTGGATCTTTCTGTTATTAAGTCTAATTTTAGTTTGGCTCTTACCATTCTATGATCGCTGCCTGTGGTAAAGCTATTAAGGACTGCGACATCGTTGAATATATATTTTTTGTCACTGGTTATGTAGTCTATCTCGTTTCTGGTCTTACCATCTGGGCTTTTCCACGTCCATCTTCTGTGATCTTTTTTAGAGAAGAAACCTCTGGTATAGATTTTGTTGTAATAACAGAGACGCAAACACTAGGATATTATGAGAAGTGATGAACTCTAAAAATGAATTTTTGCCAAAACAAAAACAATGACAAACACACACGATAATAGAAACGTAATACTAAACGACACCACAATAGAAGCGGTTAATGATTATATATATTTGGGACAGATAATAAAAATAAATAAGGAAAACCAAACAGCGGAGGTAAAAAGAAGGGTCAGATTAGCCTGGTCAGGATTTGGGAAATTAAAATGGGTCCTAAAGAATAAAAAAATACAATACTTAAAAACAAGAGTGTTTGACCAGTGCATACTACCAATTCTCACATACGCATGCCAAACATGGACCTTGACCAAAGCAAACATGGATAAAATAATGAAGACACAAAGAGCCATGGAGAAAGCAATGTTTATTTATTTATTTATTTATTTATTTATTTATGGGCGAACCCATTTTACAAAATAAGTACAATTTTAAAACAAGTACAATAATTAAAAAAAAATACAATTAACATGTCAAAGGTTTAAAACAAAATAAAACATTTATAAGCTAAACATTACAAGACAATTAAACATGAAAGTATACAGACAAATAATATAAATAATAATCATAAAAAGTAGGTACCTACATCTGATAATAACTGTCGTCAAGTGATATTTGACAATACGGCCTTGAATCTATTTAAGCTGTAGGAAAAGTCGAGTTCCTGAAATTGATTTGCAATAATTCTTTGGCTTCGAGATAAGAACGAATAATGAGCATAATTTGTTCTATGCATTGGTACAGAAAATGAAACCAATTGTCTTGTCTGGCGGTTGGGAACTGCGAAATTAATTTTGGCTAACATATCTGGGCAGTCGATTTGTGAGTTAACCAGCTTAAATAATAGAATTAAGTCGTGATGTAATCGACGGCTTTTTAATGTAGTAATATTTAGCATTTGTAAAATATCGTCATAATGCATATACTGGCCAAGTTTAAACGCAACATGTCGAAGGAATTTATGTTGCACATTCTCAATTTTATCACTATACAACTGATAATAAGGAGACCACACCGAAGAGCAATATTCCAGATGAGATCTAACCAACGAACAATATAGAATCTTTAATGGTTGGATGGACGTAAAATCAGAAGTAACTCGTTTGATATATCCAAGAAGCCTCAAAGATTTGTTAATGATGGTTTTAAAGTGCTCATGAAAAGTTAGTGAGGTATCTAGCCATATTCCAAGATCTTTGATTACAGTTTGTGATGAAAGAACAGATGTATTAATACTGTAATCATATAGTAAAGGGTTATTAGTTCGATAAAAATGCATGACATGACACTTACTTGTATTCAGTTCCATACCATTATTGATGCACCAACTTTGAAGTTTAGTCAAGTCGTCTTGTAATTTTTCAGCATCTTCACTTGACCTTATGACAGAAAATACCTTTAAATCATCAGCAAATAGGAGTACCACACCATGGTGAAAACTTTTAACTATATCATTAATAAACAGATTAAACAATAAAGGTCCCAAGTGGGATCCTTGTGGTACGCCAGAAGTTACAGAAATTTCATTGGATTTAATACTGTTAAAACGTACAATTTGTTTTCTATTGGAAATATAATCTGCAAACCATTTTAGTAACGATCCAGTGATACCAAAATTTTCAAGTTTAGTTAATAGGAGCTCATGATTAACTCTGTCAAATGCTTTTGATAAGTCTGTATAAATAGCATCAACTTGATGACCTGCCTCCATTGCTTGTGTTATATAACTAATAAAATATAGAAGGTTGACTTCTGTAGATCTGCCACTGCAAAATCCATATGTTGAGACGCTATTTTAGGAGTAAAATTAACAGACAAAAAGCAAAACAACTGGGTAAGAAATAAAACAAAAGTCAAAGAAGCAGGATAACATATAGCTAGGCTAAAATGGAGCTTCGCAGGTCATAACGCTAGACAAACGGACAATAGGTGGAATACCACGATACAACAATGGAGACCATGGACAGGAAAGAGAGCAAGAGGACGACCCCAGATGAGATGGGGAGACGACATTAAAAAGATCGGAGGAACGCACTGGAAACAGAAAGCACTAAACAGAAGCGAATGGAGAAAACTGGGGAAAGCCTATGTTCAAAATTGGACGAATTAAAGTGCAAAAGAAGATGAACTCGACACCACTATGGCCCAGGTGTAGAGGTAGAGGAAGGACTAGAAGAAGGTGGCTGGATGATGTAGAAACAGAATATAAGAACCATTAATGTTAAAAACTTGCAAAGTTAAGTGCAAGGACAGCAAGCTAGCAAGCAATAAGTGACATAGAGGAATAATTCACCTCGCCAAAAATAGGATTTTGAATGTCATGGCGTTAACTGTAATCCCTTGGGATTGTAATACTTAATGAATTAGTGAATGAAAACATCCTGTATAAAAGGTGGATGTAACGTATTTGGCAAAAAAAATTACAATTTTGCCACACCCCGTATTTCAACTTTAATTATCTCATGTCAAAAATTGCTTGTTAGGCAACATTTTCAAAACTCCCTATAAAAAAAAGAACCGTTAAACACAGTGACGCAGCAAAAGTCACAGAAAAAAATTGAAAAATATATCCATACATAAAAAAAAACGATTGATCATTTCTCTATAGCGAACAATAAAAATACACAAGGCGATTTGTAATGTAAAATAAGAATCATCAGGATTAACGGGTTCTAGTTTTGTTAAACTCTCGTTTCATACGTCTCGGTGTGTTGTTCCTAAAAAATATTCGCGATGTTAAAAGAATAACAGTACAACGATGTTCTATTCCAGCGGTTCTCAATATGTGGTACATATACCACTGGTGGTACATATCGTCCCTACCATTTCCAACTATCGAATGTGAAAAATCGAGTTTTTCATATTCGATACCTTGCCCTCACATTATACGTGATCAGGCCAGGCCCCACGGGTGGGCGAACTGGGCGGCTGCCCGGGGCGGCAAATTCAGGGGCAGCAAATTTTAGAGGACAGCCAATTTTTGAAATTGAAGAAATAATAACTTATGTTTTTAATATTATAAAAAATCAATATTATTAACAAGAGCGGCAAAAATGCAACTGTAAAAACGAGAATTAAGTAAGTGAAACAATAACAATTATTGCAAGGTTCGGAATTGCAATTCGACGGAAAATCGACAACACCGCCTTCTTCTTCATCGCATAAGAATAGTAGGATCAGAACTAAACTAAATTCACTGAAATGCACTTAAAATTAACTTTACTGAAAATGGATATAATAATTAGAAACACATGGTTGAAGCTTTGTCCAGCCACGCTAAGTCTCCAGCTCATCTACAGTCACAGCGATAGTGGGTAGAACTAGCAATTAGACTAGAATCGGGCAAAATCGTAGATGAAGAAACACAAAAAGTTCTAAATTCAGAAACTGGTCATTGGAAAAATGTAATACAACGACTTATATCAATAATACAGTTCTTAGCACATCAGTGTCATCCAATGAGGGGCGATTCTGATAAACATTTTCATCAAAACAATGGTAATTTTTTTAAGCTTTTTGAGCTCTTTAAAAATTTTGATTCTGTGTTACAAGAGCACATTAGGAGAATAACAACTAATGGGAGTAACAAGCAGCCTCACTACTTGGGAAAACGTATTCAAAACGAAATTATTCAGCTCCTCCATGACCAAATCAAAAATAAAATTTTAAAATTTTTGAAATCAGCAAAGTATTATAGCATAATTTTAGATTGTATATCTGATATTGCTGGGGTGGAACAGATGACTATTGTTGTACATTTTGTCGATTTAGGTTCTTGTTCACAAAGTGTTAAAATTGAAGAACATTTTCTTGGATTTGTGCCTGTAGTGGAAACCACTGGCTTGGAAGTTACAGAGTCCCAGAATGAACTTGGAATACCTTTGGAAGATATGAGAGGACAACGGTATGATAATGGGGCAAGCATGGAAGAGAAGAACTTGGGAGTTCAAAACAGAATTTTGAAAATTAATCCTAGAGCGTTTTTTGTCCCATGTTCTAGCCATTCACTTAACTTAGTCGTGAACGATGCTGCTAAAGCCTCACAGTTTGCAGTTTCTTTCTTTTCTTTAGTGACAAAATTTACAACTTTTTCTCAGCATCTATTCATCGTTGGACTATGCTGAAAGATCATATTTCTAGCCTAACATTGAAACTTTTGTCCGAAACTATATATGGGAAAGTAGAATAATTAATGCAATTACTCCCATTATATACCAAATTGAAGAAATTTACGATGCTCTTGTAGAAATCACTGTGAATAAAAACAACGATAAAATGTTTGCTCATGAGGCAAGCTGTTATGATGGTAGCTCTGTGGTAATATGGCATGACATTTTACTTCACATCAACGTAGTCGCATATGCAGAGTATTGATATGGGAGCGTATCAAGCTATCAGTTTATTAGAAAAATCGGAAATCCATTTTAAGTATCTCAGAAGTTATTTAAAATTCCAGGGCTATTTGACAGACGCAAAAGGGCTCATCAAAGTTAGAAATTGAGAATCCGAAAAGGAGGCTGAAGATGAAAGTATGGACCTAGATCCAGAGACACGATATAAAGTTGACTTCTATTTAAAATTTATAGACACAACCGTTAATGCATTAAGTGATAGATTTCAGCAAATTAAGAGCCATGGTGAAATTTTTGAGTTTTTGGGTAGGTATACCAAGGGGGAGGGGCGGCGGTCGCCGATCTTGCCCAGGGCGGCAAAATCCCGTGATACATCTTGTGGCAGATTCTCGTTATTGTAGCTTGATTAGGAGCGCGGGAAATATGCTGTTTAAACCATCGAATATGAACATTTTTTCATTTGGTTGACTGCAAACTGACGAAAATGGTTATATTCGATACTTTTGTTTTGTATAAATATAACTAAAAGTATATTTGTACAACGCTTAATGTCGAATGTGTCACATTCGTTAGTTTGTGTTGTAATTTATTCAACAGTTATTCAATTATAATCTGTAAACTGTCGAAAATGCTAAACTGCTGAGAAGAATAAAATGCACGGGTTTACAATTTGTGCGAATTTTGTTTCAGTATCGCTTCCAAGAAATTCTTGTGAGGCAGTTTATGATTTCATTTTAAACGGATTTTCATTATTTAATTATACAGTTATTCGCTATTATACATTCGCTACTTTGAATCATCGGACCGAAATAAATCTTTGATTTATACAAAAAGCAAAGTAACGAATGTGATTTTTTGGAAAGAAAAAAATGATAAGCAGTTCAAATTTGTTATCAATCTAACAAGGATTAAACATTACATACAAAAAATATAAAAATTTTTCCATTTATCAATGCGCTGATTTAGTAGTCTCTAAAAAAGAGATATTTTGCTCTCCTGAAAAGTACCCCTTTTCACATTCGATAGTTGGAAATGGCAGGGACGATATCATTATTTACGGTGGCACAAAAACGCAAAAACGGCCAAAATCAGCACCACTATTATAGTTAATTAGATTACCTAGCTAGATACGTATTTCAGTTAGGTGGTACCAAAAATAATAAAAAGTATTTTGTGGTACATGATTAAAAAATATTGAGAACCACTGTTCTATTCGATACGAGTTCGTACGTACAAATTAAGACCTGGAAATGATTTAAGAGATTAATTGGCGAGGATAAAGACAAACGGTGAGGGCTGATGTAAAATACGGGGGTGGGATAACAAATAGTTAAACGCCAATTATTATTGTTGTAGCTTATGCTTGATAAGCTGAAAAAATTAAAGTTAAAAATGGATATTAATCATGATATTTCCAAACAGGAAATAAATACTTAATATACCTAATAAAGAAACTTAGGAAAAATAATAAGAATAAGGTCTCATTTTTAATGCTTGATAGGTAGTCTTTTAAGCGTTTGGCTGCCCTTTTATAGTTTGTTTTATCTGCAGAGTGTTTGGGTTTTGCCAGATATTTCTTAGGTGACGTTTTTCTTTATTCTCCTCTCATACTAGTAGGGCAGTGACTTCTGTTTTGGGTTCTGACCAATGGTTGGAGTTGATTCCTACGAGGCATACGGTATCAACTCTGGCAATAATTGTTGTAGGTACTTGGTTTTCCAATTCATGGTATGTTTTTAAGGATATATTGATTGAGGTTTACTTAATTTTCTAATATTTCTCTAAATATATTTCAGTCGGTAGCTTGATTCTGGTTGTGGAGTAAGTATCAGTGGTTTTGGGGTTTCTTGGATATTTGTATATTTAGATATTTGTTGGAGAATCCTTTGGTAACATAGAAGTCAAAACAATCGAGTATTTCTGAGGGTATGTAGGCCAGTAATTTGGTGTATTGGTGGACAGATGATTTAGGTGTATAGACCAGGGCGCATCTGTAAAAATATAAAAATATTAGTACATTTGGATGTTGAGAGATGACTCATATTTTTTTGCAGAAATTGCTCAAAAGTAACTCATATAATAATATTTGAGTTATCCTCCCACTCAAATAGGTCCGGAACATTGTTTAAATAATCAAAATGTCAAAAAATGAAGGAAAAATTCGATTTTTTCTTCGTTTTTTTGATTATAACTTTAAAAGTATTCATTTACGAAAAAAGTTGCACTGCATAAAAGTTGTGTAATTAAATTTCCTACAATAAAGGATTAATTAAAAATTTAAAAAATTGTCAGACTTGTTGCAAAATAGCATTAATTGTGAAAAAACCATAAAAAAACAAGTAATCGCATTTTACGTTTTTCAACCATGTATGCTACACTTAGGACCTTCATATTTTACCCAGAAAAACTATACGATATATTAAAACAATACTGTAAATTTCATTAAGATCGGTTCACTAGATTATGCAAACTAAATTCTGCAATCCAGGTTTCGCAAAAGAATTCATTTTTTCAACATGTTGCAGGACTAAAAATAAAGGTTTGAAAATCAAGTTGAAATTTTTTCAACATATAGAAGTATACTGTACCTTTCAGCTGCAATTTGCAAAATTAAAATCGGTTAACTACCACGGCGTCATCAATTTTTTTAAATAAACATTAATTTTTGGTGCTACGCGCAGGACAGCGGATACGTTTGCTCTGATTGGGCATTCCAATGACCTTTGATAATGATTGATAAATTTTAATTATTAGTACCTTTTGATATAAATAAATTTGTTTATTTCAAAATAAAAACACATACTCTGTCCTTTAAAATGACACTTTTTTAGCAAAAACTTTATTTGTTCATATATGTAGGGTTCATAATTTAGAGAATAAAAGTTTATTATTTTTAAATTTATGCAATTGTTTAAACAATATTTCACAAACAATAATTAAATATTCTTCTATATGTAAAAAAATTTCAACTTGCTATCTGCTTTATTTTCAGTTCTGCTACATTTTGAAAAAATGAATTTTTTTTTGCGAAAGCTGGATTGCAAAATTTATTTTGCATAATCTGTTGAACCGATCTTAATGAAATTTACAATATTGTTTTATTATATCACAAAGTTTTTCTGGGTCAAATATAAATGTCCTAAGCTCTAGCATAAATGGTTAAAAAACGTAAAATGCGAATAGTTCTTTGTTTATGGTTTTTTTTCGCAATTATTGCTATTTTGCAACAAGGGTGAAAAGTTTTTAAGTTTTTAACTAATCCTATGTTGTAGTAAATTTAATTACGCAACTTTTATGTTAGTAGAACTTTTCTCGAAAGTAAATACTTTAAAAGTTATAATCAAAAAACGAAGAAAAAAATCGAATTTTTCCTTCATTTTTTTGACATTTTGATTATTTAAACAATGTTCCGGACCGTTTTGAGTGGGAGGATAACTCAATTTTTATTATATGAGTTAATTTCAAACAATTTCTGCAAAAAAATATGAGTCACCTCTCAACGTCCATCTCAAAACAGATGCGTCCTGGACTAGTAGTTCTTGAGTGACTTAATACAGGATTAACGGGTGTTAAAATCTAGTTTCATTCGTCTCGGTGTGTTGTTCCTAAAAAAATTGCGATGTTAAAAGAATAACAGTACGAATTAAGACGCTGGAAATGATTTAAGAGATTAATTGGTGAGGAGAAAGACAAACGGTGAGGGCTGATGTAAAATCGGGGGTGGAATAATATATAGTTAAGGGAAATTGAACGTTAATTATTCTTTTACCTTATATTTGATATGCTGAAAGAAATTAAACGTTAAAAACATATACTCGCTGATACATGATATTTCCAAACAAGAAATAGAAATAAAAAAATATGAAAAATAGTAATAGGTGTGAAACAAAAAAAGAAAGAAGTAAAAGTTGAACACATCAGTGAAAAAAGAAATTATAAATGAACAAAAATACCTGCATACCTATACATATTATGCTGTGAGTGTAGTACTAGCACACCAAACAACAAAGCAAAAAGGAAATTTCCAGAGGCGTGCGGTCCATGGAAGCGGGGGAAGAGCCGCTTCCCTATTTATTCGTCGATATAAGAAAATATATTATTAATTAATATTTAATAATAAAATTTCTTTCCCTAATCCAAATAATCTACATATTACCTAGCCAATAGGTATTGAAAAATATTAAAAATTAATCGCGTACGAACGAACTCAATATGCACACAATTCAACTATTTGGTCCACTCCTGGCAGAAGCGCATCTCAAAATCGCCGCTTGTCATGCAGTTGTCCCTTTTAAAATTGGTCAGGGTTCAATGACCGCACCCACTAGTCGCGCGAATTTTGGTATGCCATGGAAGCGCTCGTCGTATCGCCTTCCCGAAAGTGAGATGCTCCGACTGTTACTGCTGTTAAGGGGTGCTTAGGTATTACATACATTCGCTTAAAGAATATTTCGATTTAAATTTTTTGCAGAGATATTTCCTTTTACTGATCTTTTATTTGACATTTTATAGAAATCAAATGGTATTGCATTTTCTTTAAGACAAATTTATGACTTTATTAATACGATAATTAAAAAACGAGAGCAGTTTAAAAATATTTGGGATAAAACTGAACATATGGGGTTTGAACATGAAAGAAAAATAATGAAGATTGATAATTTCGGAGACAAAGAGACAGAGAAAACAGAAAAAACAAAGAGACCTTTTGATAATATTCTACAACAAATGAATTCTAGCTTTCAAAATTTTAACGATTTAAAATTTGTAGAATTATATATATAATCTTAATATTTCTAATTATAATTCATCAAAATTTCCCACAGAGGAATTTATGTCATTACGATTAAATAATGAAAATTTTTTGATATCCCAGCTTTGCATTCTCAGTTAAGTATCATTTATGAAACAACTGACATGAATGATAAAGAAATACCCAGAAATCTGTGATTTCTTTATAACTACTGGTTTAAACAAGTCGCTGTGTGAAGTGGTCAAGTTGTGTGAATTAGTACTACTAACTATCCCAGCCACAAGTGCATCAGTTGAAGGAAGTATTGCAGTATTAAGATGCATTAAAAGTTTCATTTTAGTGAAAGTTGTGTGTTGTGGAAAATGCCTCGGAGTATATATTTTTTTTTTAAATAGGATTCTTCTTTAGAAAACCAAGCCCGGCGCGAGGACTCAAGGCCCGAGCTAGCAATACAGATCAATGATAGGTCACTAGTCACTAGAAATAGCGGGAATAGAGTGCCTCGCGCATTCACGCGTCACGGATTTAGTGTGTGAGTCCTTGTACGCAGGACGTCTCACATAATTAAGTACTTTGCTGATAGAGAGCCCCTGCGCATCAGAGTGTTATCAGGTGGAAAGTTGCTCGACCCTCGACCCTTAAGAAAATATTTTTATATCCTTATTGAATCGCTTCCCCTTTCGAAAAAGTCACCGCACGCCACTGGAAATTTCATAATATCTAGACAGAGATAATTCAATTTTCTTTAAGAGGAAACAGTAGCGATCAACAGGTAGCGAAAACGCGTTCCAAGATTGCCGCTGTAATTTTGAATATTTTTTCGAGATATTTGGCACACTTATTCGTAATATAATAAAGAATGGCGGCACAGAGCCCAATTTGAAAAATATATTAATATGTGGAAATTACTCTGTAATTAAATACAATATTAAAAAAACGAGCCTGTACCGCCATTAAGAAGAACAAAAAAATACACTTTCTTCAAATAAACTTTTTTATCCGATGCCTAGATTTTGTGTCATTTTGGAACTACTAAAATTTTTTATTTCATTAGTAGTTCCAGAATTTTGTCCGGTTCCTTACCGGTAGCTTTATTATAAGCCGTAACATATGATTTTTTCCTATTGTGACAAAACTGCACATTCAAAAATTTTCAAAAAAATCATAAGTAGGTATTTCTTAGGTTCATACTGTAAGAAAATTAACAAAATTGTATGTTTGGTTTTCCCGCTTTATACTTGAAAAAAGTACCTGAAAAAAGTTTTTTTGAGTTTTTTCGAAAACAAAAACATGAAGTTTTCTCAAAATTTGTCAAAGTACTTCTACTGATCATATTATACCTTCTCAATTTTTTTCAAATTTTTTGAATGTGTAGTTTTTTTTGGGAAGGGTGCAGATCAACCTTAAGTCGTTTTTCACTAAAATATACAACTAAAAATCTATCTAAAGTCTGACATTGTCTGATCTTCTTGTCTTAAGTGATGTTATTGCTCTCACGCTGTTTGTTTTAACTTTGTTAGAATGGTAGTTTTCCGTAGAAATTTTCTAGATTTCTAGATAGTAAAAGATATCTAAGACGAAGAGAAGAATTTCTTCTATATCTTCCTCTTTGGAGTGTCAATGAGACTCTTTCAAGTCTTGCTATTATTTGATCTCCACATAATAGGTAACTAACACTTCTGAACTTTAAATTTTTTAAATGACCTCAGGTTTTCCGAGTGGTAGCTCAGTAAAGGCTCCATTTTGTAATCTATTAGCGTTGCCGCCGAACAAAAAAATTAGTACGTCTTTCATTTGCTAGTGTCCCTGCAATAGTTTTTCTTGTATGGTATAAATCGTGCATGCCATTTTCTACCAAAATAATTCAGTTTCTCCACAAATCAAAATTCGTAAGGGAATAGAACGCTAACTTTTCATAAAATGTTTAACAACTTCCTACGTGGCACTAAACTTTATAGTCTTATCTTATAATATCGAAAGTCTAATATCGAACAAAATTTATTTCGTAAATTAGGTAGTATGAGTATTGCTATAAAATACTAGGATCTGATTATAAAAGACACTGTCAAAAACACTCATCATGATTCTCTTTATCCGGAGTCAGCTTCCCTAATTACATTTCTTGATAACTTTATATCTTGGGTCATATCAATATCAATCCCCTTTACCGATATGTCCTGCTTAAAAGCGTCTCCCTGCAGGACTTCTTTGGTCTTCCCATCCTATTCCTTCCAAGAACCCACAGATAATCAATTCTTTATATTGGGTGATTAACGTCGTGCCCTCGAGGATCGTTATCATATGCTTTTTCTAGATCAATGAATAACATATGAGCCCTTGTTTCTTTTTTCCTGTATTTTTTCACCAACTGCCTTATAATGAAAATCACCAACCAGTCAAACTTTTTATCGGATATTTCGGTTTTTTCACGTATCCCTCTATCAATTACTCTCTCCCATTTTTTATGGTGTGACTAAGTAGCTTTATGGCCCTGTAGTTTTACCTTGTTGTATATTTTCCTTGTTTTTCTAAACAGGTATACTATACAGCTTCTCCATTCGTCTGGCATTTGACCAACTTCCATGATTCTACTAAATAAACCTATTACCAACTTGTTCCTACCTCTCCTAATGCTCTCCACACTTCCCAGGAATTTCATCTGGTCCAACTGCTTTACCTTTCTTTATTTTTTGAAGTGCTTGAATCGTTTCTTCGTTTGTTATTCTGGTGACCATGGCTGTTACTGCCTTCGTTAAAGCAACTGGTTTTCTGTCAAATTCTTCATTTAATGAACTGTCAAAGTACTTTGTCCATTTCTTTTTGACATCCTTTTCGTGAAACAGAAAAACACTATGTCCAGTTGCACCAACAAATAAGGCTTCGTACAAATGCAGGCGGTTACGCAGCTATTTACCAGTTTAAACGCTGCTGGTAAACTCGCGGTTGCATAATGCACGATGATGAACGGTTGCATTTGTTTCTATGATTCTATGTTAACTTGAACCGCAGCCAGTGCCGCGCCAGCACGTGGTAGCGCCTGTGTGCAAAACATGCGCCCAAAAAATACGCATTTTTTATATCGTCTTGGTAAATAAAACAATGCGAATAAAAATGAACAATTATTTATTGTAACTAAACAAAAATAAATAAAAATTCTCACACATGTAACAGGAAAATAAAGTAAGTTAAAATAATTAAATAAAAATAAATCTTTGGCGTAACAACATAAAAAAGTAAAGATATAGGTAAACATGAAATATTTTGGAAATACAAGGTAGATATCGATCACTGAATTTATTAAATCTTACTCAAGTATACTTTCGCTCCTAGATCATCATCAGGAGCCTTTCGTCAAATTCGAAGGTATCCTTAAATGTTGAAACATTTGTTTAAATTAAATAATGGAAGAAATCAACAAAAAGGCACACACTGAAAAAAGAACAAACAGTCAAAATTAATGCCGGTAATACGTTAGGTACATATCGGAGAATGAGATATAAGGATATAGTATGGTATAACTAGACCCAAACCCAGACATCCAAAGTGAAAGTTATCCTTCTTCTTTACGTGCCATCTCTGAGACGGATGTTGGCAATAATCATGGCTATTCTGATCTTAGATGCTGTTGCTTAGAAAGTTTTCCTCCAATACCAAATTATTCTACATGGTCCACATAATGTTCAGGAAAAAGTCACATCATTTTGAGCGTCGGGTTTGGGGGGGGGGGGAGAAATCGGTAAATTCGTAGTTTTTTACGTTTTTCATCAATATTTCTAAAACTATGCGGTTTAGCATGAACAACCATCTATACAAAAATATTCTACATTAAATTTGAAATAAAAAAGGCCCTATGCATATTCTTTCTAAAACGAACGGTTCTAAAGTTACGGAAGTAGTATAGTACCTATAATTGGTCCAAAAAAGCCTAACCCAAACATACATAGTAAAAGTTTTCCTCCAACATCAAATTGTTCTATATGGTCCACATTGTTTTCAGTAAAAATTTACACCATTTTGAGCGTCCGGTTTGGGGAGGGGGATTCTTTTACGTTCGAAAAACAATGTTCTATACAAAAATGTTCTACATAAAACAAAAAATTTCCTATACACAAGTGTTATAAAATCAACAAAATATGGGCAGAGCGAGAGAATTAGAAGAGCCATTTTGGGCAAACTGCAGTTAATTCGTTTAAAAATATAAATTTTAAAATTGTGCAAACATTATTATTTAATGTTTAACAAAGGCTGAAGCTGTAAAATTTCTTCAAACAAATCGTCTTCCTCTATATCTAGATGATCAAATCTATTTTTTTCAAATTTTTACACAAAAGTGTTAATTGTGAGTTATTTTTTGTACTTTCGTTTTCTTTACAGGATTTTTCTTGTTTGTGCAGATTGTAAGTCAATATACGTAATGTGCCTACCTTTGAAGTTGAGATCTTATTATACAGGGTGGCAATGTCGATAAATGGGTAAGTGTTGTTTTGACCAGCGTATAATTTTTGTAACAACTTTAGCGGCGCCCCTTAATTTCTGGCGCTTGTGTGCGTCGCACACATTGCACACTTGGACGGAGCGGTCCTGACCGCAGCGGTTGGGTTTTTCAGATAAACCGCTACGTCGACGTTGGCAAACCGCTCTCATATGGACAAAGGGTAAGGGTAAACGATTGATTTGGGTTGCCCGTTTATTTTAAAATATAATTGTCAAAAAACTGCCATTTTAAAATAGAAATTTTAACGATTCTCCCAAAAAATATTAAATTTTAACCCATTTCGAAAGAAAAAGGAAAGTGTTCTGTTATTATATTTGATGGTAAAAAATTTAATATTTTTCGGGAGAATCGTTAAAATTTCTGTTTTTGATTGACAGTTTTTTGACAATTATTATATTTTTCCGCAAATCGCCAGGAAATTTTGACATTCCTGTCAAAATTTCTTGAAGAAAAAGTCAGGACTTCCTTACTGTAAGGAAATGTCATTTCCTTACTGTAAGGAAATGATATTTCCGTACAGTTGTTAGTGTTCTACATAAATGATAGAAAACACAAAATTCAACCTCAATACGTTTCCATAGTAACCCAAGTAATTTTATTAGGAATTTCAAAGCACCATTTATTTGGGAATAAAATTATCGCGTTTTTTTTAAATCAATCAATATCTGTCGAATTTTAAACGATTTGCGGAAAAATAGTATGTTTACCTCGTAGGAAAAGCCACATTCCTGGACTCTGTGTTGCTAAGTCTCGGCTTGCGCCTCGACTTAGCAATCTTCACAGTCGTCCAGGAATGTTAAGCTTTTCCTACCCGGTAAACAATGTACTATTAAAATAAACGAGCAATCTAAATCAAAAAATCAATCGTTTATTTGTTGGTGCAACTGAACATTATACATGTATGTATACATAGTCACTTTCTTTAGTAAGCCCTTTTCGAAATTTTTACTTTGTGAGGTTGCCGTATCAAGTGTCTCACTTC
Organism: Diabrotica virgifera virgifera; assembly: GCF_917563875.1. Classification (NCBI taxonomy): domain Eukaryota; kingdom Metazoa; phylum Arthropoda; class Insecta; order Coleoptera; family Chrysomelidae; genus Diabrotica; species Diabrotica virgifera. Next base: position 202,504,513 of record NC_065445.1, on the reverse strand, counting down.
GGTTTAATAAGCAACTTTTCGAAACAGTCTCGATGCTGGAATCTTCAATAGAAGATATAAAAAAACTGTCTTCTAAGAATTTGAAAAAACCGGTCTAATGAGAAGTTTAAAAAATAGGCCAAAACTGTAAATAATACCTATTTTATTTCAAACTTTTTGCAGCTTCGCAACGCTTGTACTAACAAATTGAAATAAAATGAAGGTCATTTCATTAAAGACTGGTTGGAATTCTAACTATTATATCACCAATTGTCAGTATTTGCTGTCTCTAGTGTATAAGAATAAAAAATCATCAATCAAAGCATCCAGACGGTACTGCACTGTCTATAATATTATCTTGTGTTTGTCTGGTCTGCTTCCGGAGACCCCAAAAAGCAAAACGAAAACCTTGTGTTGGTTGGACGATGATTTGTGCTATTTAAGCAATGAAAGGACGCGTTAATGGAAGTTACAGGGTGATGTAAAATACAAATATGGGGTACTGATAAGACCTAAGAAGAATTTTGTTGGATCAATTAGAAGGAATAGGAAATAAGAAAGGTAAACCAATAAGGGCAATAAAGGAACCCCCATAAAGGAAATAGAAACAATTAAAGGGTAAGATAATTTCGAGATGGCTGCAGGTTTAATTTTTTTTGCGTATTTTATTAAAAATCCCATTTCTAATTTTTCCAGATTTTTCCGTAAAGTGCGCCACCTTCAACAACGAAAAAGTCTGTTTTTTAGGGAGTTTTGGGGATTTTTCCCATTTTATACTCTTCAAAATAGACCAAGTTACGATTTTTTTATAATTAATTTTGAAGTAACTCAGTTCTTTAAAACAATTAAAAATCGGGCGAAACACGTTCTTCTCCCCCAAAAATCATGTCTTCAAGGTTTTTAAGAATTTTTGCAATTCATATTTTTTGAGATCGATATAACCTTATTCATTTTTTTAATTTTTTTACATGTTTGATGTGATTAAAAAATAAGACAGCGCAATTTTATCCCGCCACCCCTCTCCCCCTACTCCAAAAACGTCATTTGTTCGTTTTAATTTTTTTTAGGCGGGATGTCAATTTAAAAATTTCAAAAAAATTCACAGGAATTGTTTTAGGCTTTTACAAAACACCTATATTTTTTTAGACCCGTAGGTTGAGTGTACAATGAATTTTGTTTTTCTAAAAATGCATATAACTTTTTTGCAGATGGCTACAGGCTACAGATCTTTTTTATTTTGTCAACTATATAAGTACTATACAGGGTGATTGATTAGTAGGGTAAAGCTCAATAGCTCCGCTATAGTAATAGATAGCAATAAAAGTTAATAACAAAAATTTTAGCCACCTTTGAGCTTCATATTACAAAATTAGTTAGAATGTTACAGGGTGTTCGATAACACAGTGGCAGACCTAACTTATGTTTTTTTAAATGGAACACTCTATATTTTATTTTATATTCGAAATCCTGTTAACTTCTCCATTACAAAAATATAAAGGTTTGTAATGTTATACAGGGTATTTACAAAGTTACAACCAATTTTGTATGAAAATCGTAGCAAGTTCAACTCCCTGTATAAATAAAAATGAGAATAGAATAGAATAGAAATATGCTTTATTGTCACTGAAAATTATACAATTTTATGGACAAAGCTTAACATAGATTCACGAAAAAGATATACATAACAATAACAAATACAATTTTATAAAATTAGATAAATCGTCAATAAAAAAAATATAAACAAGTTAAAAAAGTGAAGTAAAAAAACAAAAACCAATATATTGCAAAATTACTATAAATTGCAAAATTGAACATACAACATAATATAATAAAACACAAACAAAGGAACTAATAAGCACAACAGCAATGATTTATTAATGCCATATTTTTATTTATTGTCAAAATTTTTAAGAATTATTGATATTGCTAATTTTCTTTATATCAAATACAGGGTGAGTCAAAACGCAAGTACATTATTTTCTCAGTCATGTTAAATGGAACACCCTGTATTTTATATCATTATTGAAAAGTAACATTAACGTACTTTAATTTTTATATAACATTCCCTATGCCCAAATTTATTAGTTTTCGAGATATTTTCATTTTTTAGAGCAAATTATTTTAGGTGTTTAAATTTATCTAAATTTTAAGTAAGCCATGATTGAATTGACAATTGAAGATAACCGATTATCAGTCCGGTAATCAATGCAACACTGTAGCAAATAAAGAAATAAAAATAATTTATTAGTAATATATTTTACAAACAAAAACACAACCACTACATGCAACATTTTTGAAACAATTAAAAACTATCTTTTTATGTAAATGCAACAAATAAACAAAGAAAATTAGTAATAAATTTTACAAAAAAACACACAAACACAAAATACAATATTTTGTGAAGACAATTAAACACTACTTTTGTATGTAAATGTAACAATGTAACAAATAAAGAACGAAACATAATTTATCAGTAATACATTTTGCAAAAAAACATGTTTGAAAAAATTAGAAGCTACTTTTAATAAAATATTTTTAATATTTAATTACATAAGGTGTTCAAAATTATCTCCTAACACATTTATGTACGCCTAAAAACGATCATAGAATGAGCTACTTACTCTACAGAGCATTTGTAAATTAACAATCGAAATACACTTTGTATTCTATTTTTCATCTCATCCCTTGTTGTTGGAGGTATTTTATAAACTTCATTATTAACGTAACCCCAAAAAAATCAGTCCAGTTTATTAAATTCTGATGATTTGAGTGACCACGCTACTGGTCCATTGAAAAATGAAAATATCTCGAAAACTAATAAATTTAGACATAGGGAATGTTATCTAAAAATTAAAGTACGGTAATGGTACTTTTCAATAGTGATATAAAATACAGGGTGTTCCATTTAAAATTACTGAGAAAATAATGTACTTGCATTTTGACTCACCCTGTATTTGATATAAAGAAAATTAGCAATATCGACCATTCTTGAAAAGTTTGACAATACGTTAAAAAATATGGCATTAATAAACCATTGTTGTTTTGCTTATTTTTATTTATACAGGGAGTTGAACTTGTTATGATTTTCATATAAAATTGGTTATAACTTTGTAAATACCCTGTATAACAAAACAAACCTTTATATTTTTGTGATGGAGAAGTTAACAGGATTTCGAATTTAAAATGAAATATAGCGTGTTTCCTTTAAAAAAACATAAGTTTGGTCTGCCACTGTCTTCTATAGAACACCCTGTAACATTCTAACTAATTTTGTAATATGAAGCTCAAATGTGGCTAAAATTTTTGTTATTAACTTTTATTGCTATCTATTACTATAGCGGAGCTATTGAGCTTTACCCTACTAATCAATCACCCTGTAGATATTATTAATTTTTTCCAGATTTTTTCATGCGCCACCTTCAAAAACCAGAAAAACTGATTTTTTTGGGGATTTTCCCCTTTTTTAGACTTCAAAACGGATCAAATGAAGGTTTTTTTATAGTTTATAACACTTTCAAACCCCCTCAAAAACCTACAAAAAAACTTACGTTTTTGAAGGATTTGAACATGTTTCTCCCACTTTTGAATGTCCTAACTAAAGGACTCAGTGACTTAAAATTATACAGTGCGACAAAGCCAAATGGAATAAACTCATTATTTCGTGAATGAGCGATTTTGGAAATAAATCCCGAAACAGGTCGATTTTTATTTTTAAATTATTATTTTTTCTGGCACATACAGGGTGAGTCACCACTAACGGGACGGAAGATTACAGCGAAATGGTAAAAGATTTCAAAAAAATTTTAAATTAATAGTTTGTAAGTTGATAAAAGCTACATTTTAAAATTATTTTGAAATATACAGGGTGTCCCAATAAATGGCGGCGTATCAAAGTTATATATTTTTTATGGAATACCCTATATTTTATTGCATTTTTTAATTGTCCGTAAAAAATAAGGTATAGTTTCATAAGGCTTTCCTATACCTATGTACAGAGTGTTCTGAGTTATGTTGACTTTTCTTAAAACGTAAAGTTTTAAAAGAAGGCTTATTCTCAAGTTATTTAAGAAATTATAAAAACATTACTTTTACACCTAAATAGTTGGATATTGGTTGAATGTATTCCATGATTAATTATTACACATTTGTCTACAGGGTGTACAAAATTTATAGTTTCATTAGTGGGGTATTCAATGTGTCATATGATGCGTATTTTAAATGGAACACATTATGGATGTCCTATACCTATATATAAATAGTTTTTGCGTAATTTACAATTATTTAAATTCTTACTCTGTAAATCGATTTTAAAACAAAAGATGAAGTTAATTAATGTCAATTAACATTGTCATTTTATGACAATACGGTCTGGTAATTATCTAATAATTAATGCATTCCATGATTGATTATTACACATTTATATACAGGGTGTTCAAAATTTACAGTTTCATTATTAGATTATTCAATGTAGGGGTATTCAATATGATGGGTATTTTATTAGAACACCATGTATATTAATCAAAGATTGTACTAAACACAGGTTCCTGGGTTAGGAAGTGCAGCATTTACAATATTTTTAATATAACCTTATTTAAAAAAATTCATCTTGGTCAATCCTGGTGACCTAGGTGGCCAAATATATGGACCGAATCTATCTATCCATTTATTCCTAAATTTTATGTTGAGGTTGTTCTTAACATCACGTCAAAAATAAGCAGGAGCTCCGTCCAATTGGAGCCACATGTTTGTTCGCACGCTAGTGGAAGGTTTTAAGAAGGATTCAAAAAACTTGTTTTAAGAAATTTAAAAAAGTTGCTCCATTCAGATTTTCGTCAAAAAAATATGGGTCGATAACGTACTGGCTCAGAATACTGCCCCAAACATTAACACTTCATCGGTGTTGGCGATCAACAGTAAAATGTTTGTTTACTGTATCATAATAAAATGAAATGTCTATTAACTAGACGATTATTATTAAAAGTAGGTAGATTCGTCTGTACACAATACATTCTTAAAAAAATCAGGATCTTCTCCAAATTCTAAAGTCTATAAACGAAAAGTTAAACGTTCCTGTTCTGTCTAATGCTGGTGTAGTTGAGTTTTATACGGATGATAGTGGTTTTTCTTATGTACTCTACATACACTTGTTTGACTGATCTCCAATTGACTCGACATTTTTCACGTAGGTACTAGTATTTGGGTTTTCCGTAACAGAAAGCAGGACATCAAGTTCGTTGACGTCATCAAAGATAAATGGTTTATTTTTATTTAACTTTTCCTACCTATGCAACATTATCAGCAGCACGGAATCTATCGAGAAATTTCTCAAAAACGTCCTTTTTTGGGTGTCTTCTATCAGGATACTTTTAAGCGTAAACTTTAGCAGCTAAGAGAAAATTTTAAAAATATTCCCCAATGCAAAGTAGCATGTCTACTCTTTCATAGATAGTGTGATTATTCATTTTTAGGAACAATTAAATTTGAATGTAATTTGCTCTTCCAAAGCCATTTTTAAGTAAAAAAAAAAATTGAATATCATACACGGATGTTTATAGTTTTGATAATTACCAGACCGTTGTGTCATAAACTGACAATGCCATACAATGACATTAATAATCTTTTGTTTTAAAATCGATTTACAGATTAAGAATTTAAATAATTGTAAATTACGCAAGAACTATGACACCTAGGTGTAGGACATTCATATACCATTATTATTTATTATATATATATTTATTAATATACATGGTGTTCCATTTAAAATAAGCATCATATGACACATTGAATACTCCAATAATGAAACTGTAAATTTTGAACACCCTGTAGACAAATGTGTAAATAATTAATCATGGAATACATTCAACCAATATCCAACTATTTAGGTGTAAAAGTAATGTTTTTATAATTTCTTAAATAACTTGAGAATAAGCCTTCTTTTAAAAATTTTAATTTTAAGAAAAGTCAACATAACTCAGAACACTCTGTACATAGGTATAGGGAAGTCTTATGAAACTATACCTTATTTTTTGCGGACAATTAAAAAATGTAATAAAATACAGGGTGTTCCATAAAAAAAATATAACTTTGATACGCCGCCATTTATTGGGACACCCTGTATATTTCAAAATAATTTTAAAATGTAGCTTTTATCAACTTACAAACTACATATTCAATTTAAATTTTTTTCAAATATTTTACCGTTTCGCTGTAATCTTCCGTCCCGTTAGTGGTGACTCACCCTGTATATCTGCCAAGAGGCAAGTGGTTGACAGCTTGAACATTGAATTGAAGCGAAAAGTAATGTTTATTTGTCAAATAAACATTTTATTTCTGTTTTCTGACAGTAGTAAAATGTATTTTGAATTAAATAAATTACGCACATTCTTCTTTTTGTGTCAATTAAGTTAATCAAAAAAAATTTTTTTTGACATCCTGTATAAATAGTTGTATTATTGTTTACATTACTGAATAGAGAATTCAATTATCTTTCAAATTAGCTAGCACACGATCCATATTCTTATTTAAAAACATCATCGATTACGTCATCACGTCCAGGCGGATGACGTCACTAGTACCTATAATATATGCGAAAAGATCATAATTTAAAAATAAAAATCGACCGGTTTCGGGATTAATTTCCAAAATAATTCACGAAATAATGAATTTATTCCGTTTGGCTTTGATACACTGTACAGTCGGAAAAATGAAAGAATACCCATGAAGGATCACATCAATCACATATCACATATTATTCAGATTATTAATAATCTATCTCTCTCGTTTGTTATTTATGAAAAAAAACAGCAAATACAAAATATGTGATTGATGTGATCGTTCATGGGTATTCTTTCATTTTTCCGACTGTATGTAACCTATAAAAAAACCTTGATTTGATCCATTTTGAAGTCTATAAAATGGGCAAAATCCCTAAAAACCCTTCAAATAGCAGTATTTTGGGTTTTTGAAGATGGCGCACCTTACGAAAAAATCTGGAAAAAATTAGAATATTTATAGTTTTTGATAAAATACACAAAATGAATAAAAATTTAATCTGGAGCAATCTTCAAAAAAAATTAAGTATACGCTTTTTCCAAAAGAAAATAAATGAGCATTTTGAGATTCAACCACGTGTCTATAAAGAATGGACATTATGTATTTTGTAAAAGCCTGTCTCAACTATGCATGTGATTTTTTTAAATATTTAAGTTGATTGCATCCCACCCAAAAAAAAACATGACGTTGTTGGTGGTAGGGGGAGGGGGTGGCGAATAAAACTTACGATTCTAACAATATGTCCGTTAGTGTATTTGTACCTCATTCACTCATTATTTGAAGTCTTTTTTGTGATATTTAAGATGCAACATAGCGAACCAATAATTTCTATCGGCGTAATCCAGCTAAAGAACTTAACGCCTGACCCTCGTACGTCCAAATCACTGTAGATATCTGCAATTACTAATATTTTCAGTAATCGATTAATTTTTAATTGAACCATTCCAAACGTTTTTCAATTTATGTTTTGTCTCTTTGTATTCTCTTTTTCCGTAGCTTTATTCTTGATTATACTGTGCACAATGGACTGCAACAGGAAAAACATTGTCCATCAAAGTTGAAAACATCGCTATCCAAAAATATAACTGCAAACTTCATTAAAGACTGTGTCGTTCATTCTAGCAAACGTTAGTGGGTATGTAGGTCCCTTTACTTGGATAATCAAAAGCAAAATAAAAAGACAAAAAAAACACCTATTACAGGTAGAGGTAAATGTCAATACAAATACAGTCAGTCACCAGTCGCTCTGCTCTGTTCACGGTGTGGGTTGATAAACTCTTTGAACGCTGCGTTGCCACGGCTAAGAAATTTATTAGAAACTAAGAATAAATTTAATCAGTAAATTAGAAACGTAACTTACAAAATATAAAAAATGTGTTTTCGGCAACATGTATGAATAATTTGTCTAAATATTTGGTAAAGAGAAGATTTATTTTCTCAAACAGAAAAAGATTTGCACGAAGTCATTGTACACATAAAATTTCTTCTATTTACTTTCCTTAAAGGAGCTTGGACATTATTACAATTAATATGCTTGCCTGACTTACATCCATACAATTAACTTATATTATTTGTGAGCCAGCAAATATTGCATTTTTCTGATTTTCTTGTTCTTGAACCTTGGCTAGTACAATTTGAGGGGCATAAATTTTTCACTTCTCATTTTATATTAATCCAGATACAGCAATTTTCTAATTTTGATAGTATTTATTATTTTACATTCCTTGTTAATTTCGGATAATACACGAACATCCATAATGTTCTGTCACTTGTCGCTCACGGGCGCCCATATAAAAATTTTTAGGGGGGGGGGCAGACGTGAAGATGTTGTTCATTACCTTATGTATACTTTGAAGAACCATATATAGTTTAAAGCACCCGAAAAGCCAGAGGGGGGTCACGTCCCCCCTGCCCATGGGTATGGGCGCCCATGTTGTCACTGTATCTCATTTATATTTTGGTGTGCTTTTATCAGACGTCAAGATATTACTTATTATCATATTTTATTAAATTTAATGCATTATGGTTCAAGTTTTCCAACCAACAACCAGAAGTATCGAATCGTGACATCTTGTAATAATTTCGAATACTATACCCATAGTATTTGTGCTATTTATCGATTAAAAGACTAGGATTAGTGCTAGCAATTTTCCTAAAAAAGTTTTGATTTAAATCCTCAACTTTATGAAAAAGATATTCTATATTGAAATCTACGTGTCTGCTAAATATACACTTGTTATAAACAAATATTCCAAATTATATGATCCACTAAAAAGCTTACTTAAAGGGTATAAAGCTACAAGGTGTAAAGCTACATAATCAATTAAAACAATTATCAGTAGTAATTGCACAAGAGCTCTAAAATTCTATATTAATTTTAGAGATCGAGTGCAATTTGTTGCGATTATTTCATGAATAAAACTGTTCAAAACCAAAATTTTATTGTAATTTATTTATGTAAGTACAAAATTAGTACAATTAAACACACAGTTGTTATAAATATGTCACGGTTGAAAGTCATCACTTTTATAATTTTTAAAACATTAATTGTCATTAATGTCACTGAATGTATTTTTTCGTAGCAACGAAGGGCATCTGACGTAATATACTTGACGACGGGAAATTATCAAAAATTATCGGGTATAATATCACAAGAGAGTGAGAATAAATTGAAAATAATGCGACAGTTTTTCGAAAATTTGTTGTGTGGCAATTGACACGAGAGCCCGCAGAGCTCGAGTGGCTATTGCCCAATGACAAAAAATTTGAGTAAAAATGAAGCATTATTTTCTTATTTATTCTTATTGTGATATTCGTAAGATTATTTTTTAATACGTATATTATGGATATTTTCTTAAATGTGACAGTTGTCAAAACTAGGAAACTGGTTGCCATTAAACAGAAACAATCTACTTAAAAAAATTCTATCGGTAATTTTCTACAGTAGATAATTCTCAGTATAATTTTAATCTGATTGGACAGAATTAAACACGTGATCAAATATCTTACTATACGATTGGAAGTTAAAATCATTAAAAAATAGTCAATTTAATTTAGATTTCTGTAGCTTTCTATTGGTCAGAATCTCCTATGAATGAAATAATCACAAAAGTCCGATGTAAACGATATTTGTTGTAAAAGATCGTACATATTTTAGGAATTTGGACCATGCAGAAGATGCAAGATAAAATTGTGTGGAAATGGCATGTACGATCTTGATACAGTCGTTTGATGGCAATACAAGATGCTAAATCATCATGTATATTTACGGTCACAGGGAAATAATATGAAATTTATAAGCACTAACATCACTCTACACTCTACATAACTCTTTGTCCAGTCAAATATCTGAACTTCCATAATTTTTAAATAATTCCTACCCTACCTGAATGCTTTGAATACTATTTCTCTGAATACTATCGCAATTCCTTCTTATTACGCAGTCTTCGTTCGAAGGTTGGCGATCCAATTGTCAATTGTAGCTTTGGAAACTGTTGCACAAAAGATTTCTGCGTATGAACGATCAAATCTCGGGTCTTTCAGCCACGATTTTTCCTTGTACTTTACCTTCCAATATACAGGGTGTCCCGAAAAGATTGGTCATAAATTATACCACACATTCTGGGGTCAAAAATAGTTCGATTGAACCTAACTTACCTTAGTACAAATGTGCTGATAAAAAAAGTTACAGCCCTTTGAAGTTACAAAATGAAAATCGATTTTTTTCAATATATAGAAAACTATTAGAGATTTTATATTGAAAATGGACATGTGGCATTCTTATGGCATGAACATCTTAAAACAAAATTATAGTGAAATTTGTCCACCCCATCAAAATTTTATGGGGGTTTTGTTCCCTTAAGCCCCCCAAACTTTTCTGTACGTTCCAGTTAATTCATTATTGTGGTACCATTAGTTAAACACAACGTTTTTAAAACTTTTTTGACTCTTAGTATTTTTTCTATAGGCGAGTTTTTATCGAGATGCGGCTTCTTTTTTAATATATTTACATATTAATTTTATGGGGGTGTTGTTCCTTTAAACCCCCCAAATGTTTGTGTACGTTCCAATTAAACTATTATTGTGGTACCATTAGTTAAACACAGTGTTTTTAAAACTTTTTTGCCTCTTAGTCTTTTTTTGATAAGTCACCTTTTATAGAGATGTGGCTTCTTTTTCAAAACATACCCAAAAATGTACATTATAAATAAATTTTCAGATTATTAACAGCTCTCTATAATCGTACTTAACCATGTACAAATATGTGGTGGATTCGACAAATATTCAAAATATCTTGATAAACACTGGTTTATCGAAAAAGTACTAAGAGGCAGAAAAGTTTTAAAAATATTGTGGTTATCTAATAGTGCAACAATAATAATTTAATTGGAACGCACACAAAAGTTTGGGGGGGTTTAAAGGAACAAAACCCCCATAAAATTTTTATGGGGTGCAAAAATTTCACTTTAATTTTTTTTTAAGATGTTGCTACTATAAGGGTGCCACATGTCCATTTTCAATAAAAAATCTCTAGGAATTTTCGATATATGAAAAAAAATCGATTTTCAGTTTGTAACTTCAAAGGGCTGTAACTTTTTTTGTGTGCACTATTGTATATAGGTAAGTGAGGTTCAATCAACCTATTTTTGACTCCCAAATCTGTGGTATAATTTATGACCAATATTTTCGGGACACCCTGTATTCGCAATAATTCATATCCTTCACTTCTCAATACATGATCCAAGTATAGTATTTTCCTCTCTTTGATTATGCTTGGTAATTATTTTTGTTTATTCTCTACATTACAAAGGCATCTTTTCTTTTTTTTTCTGTTTTAGAGTCAATTGGTTTTCACAGTTATACAGCAAGATACAACGTAACATCTGATCATTAAGATTCTGAGCTCTAGACTAATAGTAGGGGAGCGAAGTATGCTAAATGTGCAGTCACTCGAGCGCTTTGGGGACCTATTGGGTTGTGAAGAGTAGATTCTAAAACCAAAAAAGTTAAGTAAAGTTCTCCATTTTAATGGGGACTTTCCATTTTTAATTTAATTTTCCATTTCCAACAATCGTTTTTTCCGATTATAGCGCCATCTATCCATAATTTGAAAAAATGTTTCGAATAAAAGTTGCTTATTTTTACGTAGAGAATCCAAATCTGGAATAAAAATTTGGGGCTCCTATTTAAGATTTTAAAGTAACCCCCCACCTCACCTCCGTGGGGGGTCGTGTTTGGTACCATTCGATAGATTTTTCAAAAATATTGATTAAGTGTATTTTGCAGTTTTTCGATCTAATGTTTATATTGCGAAATATCGCGGGATTTGTATTTAAAATTTTAAATTTACCCCCGGTCATGTTTGGTATCATTCGATATATTTTTGAAAAATATTAAACACGTATCTTTTAGTTTTTCGATCTAAAGTTCATTTCGCGAATTATTCGCTTTTTTTTGTGAAACTTTTTAACTCGCCCATTTTCTTACGCCCCACTCAAATCGTCAGATTTTTGAAATATACACTGTTTTGCATGTCCTTAACTTACCTTACCTTATCTTAATCTGACAATTTCGAGTATTTTTAAGGATAGATTTTTTTTCGGGCTCCCCTTAACAAACTCCCCTGTGTTAAGAGCCAATATATGGTAGAGGTACAGCTGGTTCCAAAAAAAACTGATACGACTCTTAAAGCGTATTTTGTAGAAAATTGAGCAGTGTACTTTTTTCTTCTTCTTCTTTTTGTTTTTGGTCTCGCTGCAAGGCAATTACCAGCACAATTTATAGGCGATCTTGATGTAGCCTGGCTCTAAGCCATATCAAAATCGCTGACTATGTTCTTGTAAAAAGCTTTTGATGAGGTGTCATATAATGAATATGAGTTTAATTATATTTAATTTATTATATTTTGAAGGATAAATACTTATTATTACTGTCACTGTTACTGCCAAATCTTAAAATTGGTCAGATAACTTCAACCTCAAAAAATGGCTGTTTGTTTGTTTATTTTATTATTTGTCTGTCATAATAAATATAATATAATGTCAGACCAATCATACACTGCTCAAAATGATCAAATCTTACTAAGGGTCGTATCAGTTTTTTTAGGAACCAGCTGTACATCTGCAGGGCACCAGGTTTCTCCCTATATGATAATCTGACGCGCTCGAGTAATTGCAAAAATCCCCGCTTGGGCTCCCCTACCATAAGATCTGATCTTGTAAAAATGTTTTCATGTTCATCAGTGTTTTCCTCGCTTGTTCGATTCTTTATACTGTTGTAGTATTTCAGCTTTTGGGTCACACTGTCTGTTGCTATTTGCTCCCAAATATTTTATGGAAGTTACTTGTTCTATTATTTGTCCCTTGGCAGACAAATGTACGTTTATTATTATCTTTGAAAATACTAAAATTGTAGTTTGGAAACATTTAGATTTAAACCGATTACAATAATTACAACTCTATTTCATAGGTGACTAAAGCGAAGGGAGAGAAATGTCACTTTTTAATGAGAAATAGGAGGTTTGTCAAGTAAAAATTGTATGAAATGTTTACAATGTGTATATCAGCTCTGGCTTTAAGTTAAAATCATTAATAGTGAACTAATAACTAATTTGAAATATTTTTAAAGTGATTAAAATGAACTACCAATGAAATATTATATTAAATGCGGTTTGTCGACACCCTAACCTTAAAAAAAGCGTGAGACTTCTGCACATGTCTTTTTTGGCTATATCTTCAACATAGCTAACTTTGAGGAAACATTTTCCTCTGTTTCTTACTTTACCACAATATATAGAAAGTATAATTTTTTGCTCCAATGCGAAATAGGCGAGATTGTTAAAGGGGCAATGACCAATTCTCATACGAATAATTGTAGTTAATGTATCCATGTGTCCTATTGATGGAGGGGAATTTATTGAATCATTATATCCAGTACATGAAAACAATCATCTGCGTGTTTAATATAACGAAACGAAAAGATCGCCAAGTATAGAGACCTTGCGATACAAAGACTGAGGCAATGGAGAATGGACAGAACCGAGACGATTCCAATTCGCAATCCGACTTCGTTAGTGCCATACCCCCGAAATTGCAAACTTTTCAGGAGAGTAAAAACAAGATTTTATGTGAACTTTTCACTTTTTTTCTCTGCAACTTCACTATCTAAGTTAACCAAATTCTGAACACACGTTGATTATGTGTGTAACTATCTAATGCTAGTGTTTATTTTTAGTTATTTACATTGCTTTGCCCTGAAATTCACCCTTAAAATATGATATGCTGCTATTGCTAATGCACCCATATTCAAAATTCGAGGATTAGGGCGTATCAACCCGCCTTATCACATGTTATGGCACTAACAAAGGTTTAACTTGAGTAATTTTTGTTGGCAAACAAATGCATTATCACATGTTAGGGCAATATTCAAAAGTGAACGGTACTTACCACACATCCACTCTCGACCACATCGTGACTCAAACTGTCTGGTGGCACGCTTGCTAATCCTGGGAGCGCCAAAACTGAAAAAAGGTAATAACGACATAGGCGCAATATCTGGATTTTAAGATAACTAAATTATATGACATTATTCCACCATGAAGACAACGCCTATAGGCAAAAAAAAACGATTTTCCATTTTTTTAGCATTATGGTATTAACGAATTCAGGGTGCGAATTACATAGACATATTAAGGGTAGACAAGGCATACTGAGCAAAAAATCGTAACGCGGAAGCAGTCGATCGGTGGTCTATCTATCACTTTTAACCAAGCGATCCCGCGCATGTGACAGACAAAGATGGCTATACAACTCAATCCTTAATATTGGCGTTACACCTCGATGCACAGAGCGGCCCATACCTTGCCTAATCTACTAGTTATTATATCTATGGCGAATTATCCTCTCTACTACTTGTGTCATTCCGAAGAACCTTATATGTCAAAGACCACTGTCAGAACTCTGTAGATCAATATTCGTGGAAATGTTAAAAAACTGTCTATATCAGCAATTTGGTCGCCCTTACAGTTCCTAAAGCTACCATAGCGCCCTGTGAGTCCTGTGACTTATGTGAGTTCAATAATAATATTGATTTTTTCCAAGAAAACTAGTTCATTAGATCTAAAATTACATAATCTTTTAACTTAAAAAGATGTGTTATGTCTCCTTAGAGGCTTTGTTAATTTTTGTGTGGTACTCTCTTGGAGTGAGAAAAAATAATGGATTGCGTGTTTTTTTTATTTTTACTTATATCACATGTTACCTTTACTTAACATGTTTACCTTTGCTGTCCAAATTTGAAAGAAATAGAAAAAGTTTTCCAGAAAAATACCATCGAATATGACGCAAGTATTTTTAGACATCTTCTTCTGCCCAAATTGGTATGTAGATTCTAGATTCTAAAATATACAATGTTTATACAACCAAAACCAATTATAGTGGTTAAGGTAGACTCCAGAAAGTCTTTCGATTTAAACTAATCATTATCGATTTTGCAAAACGTACAATTTAAAGTTGCCATGGCAACAGCAAAGATAGATCTCGACATTGTATAAACCGGCGGCCTTACCTCAGCAGCCGTGCATATTACAATGTAATGCTTTCTTCTTCTCTTCGTATATAAAAACTACCTCACCTTGTGCTAATTGTGGCTGTCCTCCGGCATTAGCGAGCTCTCGGCCGATACAAAAATGGAAACTTGAACTGTATCACTTGGTATATTAACCTCAAAAAAGGATATCCTGTTTCTGCCACCTTACATAATAAATTCACGTGGGTCGACGTGGCAACAGCGCGTCCGTAATTCGCCGAGATTCCTTCTTCCAAGGGCGTTCGTTCATACACCAGACGAGCGCGTCGTTGCCGGATTGGAGGTCGCGAATAGTGCAAACTTCGTAGAGAATATTCACCTGCGACTATCGATTACGTTCAACAACAGTTTATACGGGATCATAGACATGTTACGTTACGTTATGCTTACACATTATGCTTAAATTAAACTTGTGGTTAAATCGCTTTATAGTAGAAGAAAAAATATAAATTTGTGGTCAAAAAATTATACATGTATGAGAATAACTAAGAATATTCATTGTTATAGAAAATGAAAACATTGAAACAGACTGGGAAAATATACGAAGAAGTATAGAAAACACAGCAAATACAGTGCTAGGAAGAAAATATGTAGAGAAAAGGAATAACTGGTTCGACAATGAGTGCGAAGAAATATTAAAGAAGAAAAATCAGCAAGACTCAAATGGTTAAGAACGGGATGCACAGATGATTACAGAATATACCAAAAAATCAGAGGTGATACCACAAAACTAATAAAACACAAAAAGGTGAGGTGGATTGAAGAAACCATGGATGCACTGGAAAAAGACACAAAAAACAACGGCAAGCTGTATAAATATATTAACAAGCAAAATAAAAAATTAAATATGGCAACAATAGAAAAGAAAGAGTGGCAAAATTATTTCAAAAATCTCTTAACGCAAGAAAACATACAAGCAAATGAAGATGAAGTTTTGGAAATAACAGAAGAAGAACGGCCTGAACAAAACATACCAACGGCAGAAGAATTTAACGAAGTGATAAGCCAACTAAAACAAAATAAAGCAGGGGGAACAGACTGTTTAGTTAATGAGTTGATTAAACATGGAGGGACAGCAATACAGCAAAGATTGTATAACCTGATTAAACAGATTTGGATAAAAGAATCAATGCCTAAAGAATGGGAAAAAGGGTTAATTATTCCGATATTTAAAAAAGGAAACCCAAAAGTTTGTGAAAACTACAGAGGCATTACTCTTCTAAATGTGGTTTATAAGATCTTGACCACAATGATAAATAAACGATTGATGGAGCATACAGATATAAAAATAGGAGATTATCAAAATGGTTTTAGGAAAGGAAGATCTACCGTAGATGCCATACACATAGTGACTCAGACAGTTGAGAAATTCTATGAATATGACATGTGGCTGCATATCCTCTTTATTGACTTCAAGCAAGCATTTGACAGTATTAAGAGGCCAGAAGTAGTAAATCCTCTTTATCGACTTCAAGCAAGCATTTGACAGTATTAAGAGGCCAGAAGTAGTAAACGATATGAGGAATATAGAAGTGCGTGGAAAGATGATAAGACTCGTGGAAATGACGATGAAAGAATCAAAGGCATCCGTATTAACGCAGGAAGGAACAACAGAAGAATTCGAATACAATGCAGGAGTAAGACAAGGAGATGGGCTGTCAACTACGCTCTTTAACATAACTTTAGACGCCATAATTAAGACGTGCAAACTCAATGGGACGATCACCAACAATTCAGTCCAGATAGTAGCATATGCTGATGACCTAGCGGTGCTGGCGAGAGACAAAAGAACCTTAGATGACATAACCAGACAAATTGAAAAGGAAGCGATAAAAAGAGGCTTAACAATAAATGAAGAGAAAACTAAATACATGAAAATAGAGAGGAAAAACAAAGATACAGAGGAAAGAAATATAAAAATCGGGAATTATAATTTTGAAATAGTCAGTAATTTTCAATACCTAGGAGTCACAATTAACAACAAAAATGAAAGAAACATAGAAATTACCAACAGAATACAAGCGGGTCATAGAGCATATTATAAGTACAAAAGTATTTTAAAAAACAAAAAAATCAGCAGGGTTACGAAAATCCGAGTATACAGAACAGCAATTCGAACAGTGGTGATATATGGGGCAGAAACCATGAGCCTAACAAAGAGGGAAGAAGAAATGTTAAAAATATTTGAAAGAACAATGGTAAGAAGAATTTATGGACCAAAGAAAACAGTGCACGGAGATTATGAAAGGCTCTTGAATTTAGAAATAAGAGACATACTAGGAGGTGAGGACATAGTGAAAGCTATAAAAACCCAGCGACTACGGTGGTATGGACACTTAAGAAGAATGGGAGAAGAAAAAGATGTAAGAAAAGTTACAATGTGGAACCCAAATATAACAAGGGCGAAATGAAGACCAAAAAGCAGGTGGGAAGACCAGGTATTGGAGGACATAAAAAGATTGGAAGTGTCAAGATGGAGACAGAAAATACAGGACCGGGATATATGGAGGAAAATAACAAAGGACGCAAAGAGGAACCCTAGATTAGACTAGTTAACCTGAGAGAAGAAAGAATGTGGAGTGACTCACCACAATAAATGAGTCAATGAGCTCAATAAGAGTGGCTCCAACTCCGCACGGAGTGTATAGCCTGTATATATATATTCATTGTTATTTTATCTTTATTATTCAAAATTGGCCACGATTACTGACTGTCCCTACAGTTTTCTTCTTCTTCTTCTTCTTCAGCCTGTTTGCATCCACTCCTGGACAAAGGCCTCCCCATGAGCTCTCCACTCTTCTCTGTTTTGTGCTATTTGGTGCCAGTTTCTCCCTACTTTGGCTTTAATGTCGTCCAGCCATCGTTTTTGTGGTCTTCCTCTACTACGACTGTGCTCGCGAGGTCTCCAATCAATGTGCAATGTTTCTCGTCCAACTGTCGTTGTTTTGCCGTGCCACGTGTCCTACCCAGTTCCATTTCATTTGACAATTCTTCCAATTACATTCCTACAGTAATAAACAAAAAACATTTATTGCTATTAAAAATATTTAGATTGAACACTTAAGATATCAACTTAGATATTTTAGCCTTCTTTCCAATGTTCCGCTTCTGCACCATCTCCTGTTTGGACCGCACACTCTTCGGGTACTTGATTTCTGTCATTTACTCCTGGACATCTTTTTCTGTAGGTGCTTGTTTTTGGCATTAGGAATATCATAGCATTAGCAAAATCATTAGGAATAGAAATGGACACATATTGTAAAAGAGTCAATTAGTGGAATATGCAGATGATGTGGCAATTGTAGCGACGAGTGGAAAGATACCGAAAGAGATAACAGAATGATTAGTAAATGAAGCGTATAAGCTGGGTCTACAAATAAATCAAAAGAAAAGCAAGGTTATGAAAGTAGGAAGCGAAAGGAGATGGGAGAAAGTTCAAGGTAAGCACACAATTAGGAGATCTTAAGTTTGAGGAGATAGACGAATTTGTATATCTAGGTATGAGCAATAATAACAAACAAGTCTGAAGAAATGAAAGAAATTGATGCCAGATTAAGTAAACCAATCGATCTGCGGGAGCCATGAATTATTTACTAAGATCAAAGCAGCTGTCATGGAATACGAAATTCAGGATTTATAAGACCAACAGCGATATACGGATGTGAGTATGTGAGACATGGATACTCAACCAAACAACTAAAGAAACAGTAAGAAGATGGGAAAGGAAAATACTCAGAAGAATATTAGGAGGGAAGAGAACAGAGGAAGGGTATATAAGAAGGACAAATGAGGTAGTTTATAATATTTACAAAGAACCACAAATAGATAGCGAAATAAAATCAAGAAGGTTGCAGTGGCTGGTTGCTGGGGCCATATAGAAAGAATGAACGATGATAGAGTGGTCAAGAAAATAGTACGGAGAGTACCAGATTATAAAAGAAAGAGAGGAGGACCATGAAAGCGATGGATAGAGGCGGTAGTAGAGGACCTAAAAGTAAAGGGAATAACAGACTGGAAGAACTTGACGAATAACAGAAAGCTATGGAAAAGAACAACAAAGCTCTGAGCCTAAAAGGTCTGTAACAAAGCTAAGTATATACTTGTTTTTGGCATCATACCTACTTCCCTGACTGGTTGTCTTCGGCAACCGCGTGGCTGGACCTTGATCAGATGGTCGATCAGCCTGTTTTTCTCCGTACATCCTCTGTATACGATTTACATTTTTGATCTCTCATCCGATATCGATCCGTCGATTAACCGGTAACACGTTGTTTATTTTCTTTCAAATCTCTTCAGTTGGTGTCTACTGTTGAATTCCATACTGGGACTACTGTAATCTTTATTTATTACGAAATTACTTATTTATTTTTATAAATAATCGAAGCAATAAAGAACTGAACCTCCGAAAAAAAAAAACGACAAGACGGATCTTAATAATTCTTTTTGCATTCGATTCGTGAATGCGCCAGGAAACTTTGTGAGCCGGAGTCATGATATAATATTGAAAAACTGCATACAAAAAATGCATTCTTAAAGTGCATCTCAAACAGACAATAAAAAAAATTCAGAACTCGTCAATTATCGGCGGAAATGAGTTCAATTTTGTTACTCGGGGGTTTTTGGGGTCGCTGAAAACGAATATGACGCCAAAAGTGATCTCCGGAGTACCTGGTGCCCAAGGTACCTACTGTGTACCTCGTCTTGTGGAGTTTTCGGCAAATTCATTAAAAATTAGTCAAAAATCATTACTCGGGGTTTTTTGGGGCCGCTAACGACGAATATGACATCGGAAGTAATTTCCGGAGTACCTGGTGCACAGGGTAACTACTGTTTACCTCGTCTTGTGGAGTTTTCTGCAAAAAATTTATTAAAAAATTAGTCAAAAATGATTACTCGAGTGTTTTTGGGGCCGCTAACGACGAATATGACATCGGAAGCGATCTCCGTAATACCTGGTGCCCAGGGTACCTACTTCTTATGGAGTTTTCGGCAATTCATTAAACAATTAGCCAAAAATCATTACTCGGGTTTTTTGGGTCGCTGACGACGAATATGACATCGGAAGTGCTCTACGGAGTACTTGGTACCCAGGGTAACTACTGTTTACCTCGTTTTCTGGAGTTTTTGGCAAATTCATTAAAAAATTAGTTAAAATTCCTAATTTGGTGGTTTTGGGGTCTCTGACGATGAATATGACATCGGAAGTGATCTTCGGTGCACTTGATGCCCAGGGTACCTACTGTTTATCTCGTAACTAATGAGGTTTAACTAATTTTTTAATGAATTTGCCGAAAACTCCATAAAACTAGGTAAAGTAAACAGTAGGTACCCTGGGTACCAGGTACTCCGTAGATCACTTCCGATGTCATATTCGTCGTCAGCGACCCAAAAACCCACCGAGTAATGATTTTTGGCTAATATTTTAATGAATTTGCCGAAAATTCCATAAGAAGTAGGTACCCTGGGCACCAGGTATTCCGGAGATCGCTTCCGATGTCATATTCGTCGTTAGCGACCCCAAAAATGCCCGAGTAATTATTTTTGACTAATTTTTTAATACATTTTTTGCCGAAAACTCCACACGGCGAGGTAAACAATAGGTACCCTGTGCACCAGGTACTCCGGAAATTACTTCCGATGTCATATTCGTCGTTAGCGGCCCCAAAAACTCCCGAGTAAATGATTTTTGACTAATTTTTTAATGAATATTAATGACGACGTAAACAGTAGGTACCCTTGGCAACAGGTACTCCGGAGATCACTTTTGACGTCATATTAGTTTTCAGTGACCCCAAAAACCCCCGAGTAACAAAATTGAACTCATTTCCGCCGATAATTGACGAGTTCTGATTTTTTTTTATTGTCTGTTTGAGCAGTTTATGCAGTTTTTCAATATTATATCATGACTCCGGTTCACAAAGTTTCCTGGCGCATTCACGAATCGAATGCAAAAAGAATTATCAAGATCCGTCTTGTCCTTTTTTTTTTCAGAGGCAAGGCCGATTTTAGTGCTTTATTGCTTCGTCTAAAATATTTTAATAAATATTTTAATAAATATTTTAATAAATATTTTAATAAATATTTTAAATTTTAATTCTATAATTTTGGGAATAAATATCAAGAACCAACTACTGAAGTGTGGGTAATAATGATTATTTAAGATGAAGTAATAAAAGGGGAGGAATATTAGAAGGACGGATATCTAGCCTACTGAAAAAAATTTGGGAACAAAAGGAAATGTCTGAAGAATGGAGTAAGTTTTAATATGTCCCATGTACAAAAAAGACGATACGTGGGAATTACAGGAATACTGCTTTGTTTTATGTAATATAGGGCAGTCAATGAGGGTATTTGGCTCCGAATCCCATCCTACTACATCGATTTAATTGATATTTTCACAGTAAGTAGGGAATAGATCAGGAAACAAAGTCTACCCCATGCCGATGTGCGCTTATATCTTGGGGGTGGTTCCCACCCCTTCTCTGGGTGGAAAATTTTTTGGTTAAAATAACAACGGAAGTAGCTAGAAAACCTAATTCTAAACAAAAACTGTTCTGTAATTTATTTTTTTTTAAACTCAATACTTTTTGAGTTATTCTTGGTTGAAAATTGGCTATTTTCAGTGAAAACTGACAACTTTTCGGATTTTTTGCTACCTTAAATACTATGCATCTAACGAAAAAAACTATTTAAAATGTTTTTGTAGCTTATAAAAAACAAATAAGACTCGTTCCTTCATAAATCTTCTAGTTATAATACAAAAAGAGATATGGTAGGTTATTGAACTTGAAATAACAGAGAAATGTTTGATTTTAGCTGTAAGCTACCAATAACTTTTGTAGTGCTGGAATAGTATATTGTGCAACAAGTGCAGAAAGGTACTAATTTCTCACGAGTTTGAAAAGTTGCGGTACGAGCGCAAGCGAGTGCCGCAATTCAAACGAGTGAGAAATTACCTTTCTGCACGTGTTTCACACTATACTTTTTCTACAAGCACAGTTTTTCCTAAAAATAAAAATCACAATTTCCAAACGACGATTAATTATAATAGGTACCTATGTGATAAATTTTAAACTGTATTTAATTAATACCTACTAATCAATTTAAATTCCTTATACCTAAATAAATTGCACAGAAATCAGTTAAAAAATTAATGCACTGCCTTCATTTGTTTAAATTTAAACAATTATTACACATTATTGACATTATATTTATGCAGTCACGGATTTACACAAAACCTACTTCATTCGACGTCTCTTGCACAGGTTGCTAAATTCTTATTGGTTATTTGATAATTATAAAATGTTTAATAAGAATAAAATTGTAAAATAAAACAGTTGTAACATCCATAATTTAGTTTCTATGCTATAGTTAAATATAATAATTGTCTTATAGGTTATATATTTGTCTAAAGTTTAACCACGAATGTAAACAGAATATAACGTTACTCAGAATGCCGTAGTCCACGGATGTAAACAGAATATAACGTTACTCAGAATGAGGTAGTCAACTGTGCAGAAAAGAACTTTGCGGCACAGAAACGTCACTTTGCGGCACAGAAACGTCACTTTTCTGCACACTAATGTCAAATATCTTATACTGTGAGAAAATATCAAGTTTGCTAACATAAAACCGTGCAGAAAAGTGCACTTTGAATAGTGGTTGTAGAAAAAATACCTTTAAAATGAGCAATATTAAATGTCGATTACGTTTAAACTAAGCGAGATGTGCTGTAAAAAAATTGATGACTAATGTATTTTAAGAAAAAATGTGAAGTATATTTAACCCCTCATCCATCAGAATTTAAATGTATCGTTTTCCTTCTACAATACTTTTTATTATTGTATTATTTCTATGTTCAAAAAGTTGTAAGGTTTAAAATAAATGGTTTTTGAAAAAAATAAGATCAAATTATAGAGCACATTTTTAAATTTTCTTACAAATCTTCCTTTCTCCATGTAACTCGAAAATGATAAGAGATACGAAAAAAGATACCGCACAAAAATGTAGGTTTTTTCTAGATAAAAATTTTGTTTTGATTTTTCATTACCAGATCTCTTATCATTTTCAAGTTACGTGGAGAAAAAGGAAGATTTTTAAGATTATTTAAAAATGCACTCTATAATTTGATCTTATTTTTTTTTCAAAAACCATTTATTTTAAACCCGTCCAACTCTTTTAACATAGAAATATCACTATAGTAAAAGGTATTGTAAAAAGAAAACGATAAATTTAAATTCTAGCGGATGAAGGGTTAAATATAATTCTCATTTTTTCTTAAAATACATTACATAGTCACAAATTTTTTTGCAGCATATCTCGCTTAGTTTGAATGTAATCGACATTTAATATTGCTCATTTTAAAGGTTTTTCCCGGCACTACAAAAGGTATTGGTAGTATTATACACCTAAAATCGACCGTTTCTCTGTTATTTCAAGTTGAATACACCGATTTGAGCATGCACCAAAAAAACAAACTGTTTCTACCTACCATATCTCTTTTTGTATTATAACTAGAAGATTTATGAAGGAACAAATCTGTGTTTTTTTATGAGCTACAAAAATGTTTTGTATCGTGTTTTAGTTAGAAGCATCATTTTTAAGGTATTCTCAAGAAACCGTTCGAAAAGGTGTTATGTTTAAATGAAAATGGCCAATTTTTCAACCACGGATAACTAAAAAAGTATTAGTTTTTAAAAAAAATTATAGAACAGTTTTTGCTTAAAATTAGGTTCTCTACTCAAACAGTTTACACATGTTAAGATACTTTAAACTAGTGGTAAAAGATGTTAAGGTTTAAGTACCCACCATCTGAACTGGAGGCAACTCGCAGAATGAACTCGTTCCCTAGTTCATTACTTAATTACATTAAAGTACGAACGCTTTGAAAATCCATCCAATTCGCCAGGTCTGGCTCCCGCCGACCTCAAAAAATTTCTACAAAGAAATAATTTTTCATCAAGTGACAAAGTTATTATTGCGATCTTTTGCATTACGCTCCGCGAACTTTTTAACCTCCCCTATGACTTAGGGTTACCATAGGTCCGGATTTCGTCCGGAAAGTCCGGATTTAAAAGACATGTCCGGATTGAAGCCCGGATATGAGAAATGTCCGTATTTTTTTTTACTAAAAAAAATGGAAAACACTAGGCCCAACGGTGGGGAATTCCATTCTGCGCAGCACCTTAGGCTAAAGTATATTAAAACATAGGCGTACCTATATGTATTTTAAACTGGCAGAGATTTTCGATGTTAGTTGCATATTGTAGCGAAGCAGCTGTACTTTTAATTGTGCCATATGCATTTCGCATATATGTACAATGTAGAGGTAGCAACACAGTCAAATTCACATTTTACATTCTCTACAACCCCTTAGACTACCCCTGTCCGGATTTGGCCTTAATAAATTATGGTAACCCTACATGATGCAACAGCCCAAATCCGGCGCTGTCCTCCCCCAACATCCGCCTCCAAACATCCCTTCCTTGGCTGCTCTCCTCCAGTTATCCACCCCCAATATCTTTTTAGCATCACTTCTCACTTCATCTATCCACCTCTTCCTTGGTGTTCTTACTATCCGACGTCCTACTATAATTCCAATAAGCATTTTACTAGGTTTTCTGTTATTCTCCATTCGTATAAGGTGCAAGAGGACAAAACGTCCTCTCGCGATTCTATTGGTTAGAAATCTGTATCGTAATGAAAATCTGTATCATATTGAAGCCCATTAAGATACAGGTTTCAAAATTATATATAACAACCATTTATATTTATAGCGTCCTGTGCCTTCCGGTTCCTATTTTCCAGCCGCGTCGATCTGTCCAATCTCCTGGTCGTAGATCTCTCTCAGACATTGCTTTCTTAATTCCACTTATCCAGGTAGTTTTCGGTCTGTCCTTTTTCTTCTTTCCGGGGGTTGCCATTTCAGTATCCGCTTTGGGAGTCGATGTTTCTCCATTCTTTGTACATGACCATACCAACAAAGTTTTTCTTGGATTTCTTCTACTACGTTTGTTTTCCTATTCATAATATATTGTACTCGTTCATTCGGTTATGTGTGAGACTCTAGAGACGCAGGCCGAGCTTTGCCAGAAGTCCATTTCCAGTGCGGGCAACTTTTGTTCTGTTCGCTTATTCAATTGCCAGGTTTCACATCCATACAGTACCACGCTTTCAAAGATGCTATTATATAGTTGTGCTTTCTTTTCTTTTGATAAGGCTTTTGACCAAAGTAGTGAGTTCAAAGTATTTACTTTCTTTCCTTTCATAATTCTTTCCTTCATTTAGAATTCTGTCCTTCCATTTCGTTGGATTCTCGTTCCAAGGTATACATGATCAGAGCTTGGCTCAATAACCATATCATTCTCTAGTTTGAACTCATTTTTCTGTCCTCCCATTCGCAGAGGACGTTTGAGTTTGCATAAATTCATTATCTCGAGAATGGGCAAATTTGAACAAAAATCCTCAGACAGGTCGATTTTTATTTTTAAATTAGGACATTTTGGCATATATATTTATACCTATATATTATAATGGGTTTAAGACGTGGAGATTATAATTACAGTTATATTCTTAATCAACTTAAAATGAACAAATTAGAGACAAGAAGAGCTGAATTCGAATTATATTTTTTTCATAAGCTTCTAAATGGATTTATTAATTGCCCTGAAATTTTGGATTTAATCTCATTTAATATACCTAAGCGAAGAACCCGTAATTCTGACCTGTTTTTTGTAGATTTCGATTCTACTAATTATGGACTTAATGAAGTTATTTCTAGGATTTCTAGGAAAAATATTTAGAATTACATATTTAATACTTCAACTGCATCATTTAAAAACATGTTAAAAAACTGTTGTCTTATGTATCTTACTGTATTTTATACATATTGTACAAAAATGAAAAAGGGTTTAGCCCGTCCATAAGTAAATAAATAAATAAATACTAGTGACGTCATCCATCTGGGCGTGATAACGTAATCGATGATTTTTTTAAATGAGAGTAGGGGTTGTGTGATGGCTCATTTGAAAGGTAATTAAATTCTATATTCAGCAATATAAACAATGACCTAATTATTTATACAGGGCGGCCAAAAAAAATTTGGAATTAAATTAATTGAGACAAAAAAAAAGAATGTATGTAATTTATTAAAACAAAAAAATTAAAACAGAAAAAAATGTTAATTTGGAAAATAAACATTGCTTTTCACTTAAATTAAATGTTCAAACCGCTAAGAGGCAGGTAGGTGGCAGCTTTAATATTGAATTTAAGCGAAAAACAAGATTTATTTTTCAAATAAACATTTTTTCCTGTTTTCGGACAACAGTAAAATGTGTTGTTCTGATGCTATTTCTTTGTGGCATTTTTATAATCAACTATTTTCAATGGGAAAGAAGCCACAATGTTACCAAAAAAAAATGATTTTATTAACGTTTCGACGCCCAAGTCTGGTGTCGTTGTCAAAATACAACATAATACTAAATTAAACAAAAATGTTGTTGCTTAGTAAAAAATTCTTCTAATAATTTATTTAATCTGACTCACTTATATCGACAATTCAGACATGTATTATACATTATACATTTTAAAGTAGAAGACTTTAAAATGATATTGCAAATATTGATGAGTTGCGTTCTTGGAGCGACTTTACTAAAAATAGTTCATTTGATTACATGAAATCAACCCAACTCCGGGTTGATTCGGGTAACTCAAAGAATATCCACTTTACTATGGAGTCTCTAGCGCGAGAATTTTACTCCCACCGTTGTATTTGGTTGTCTTTTTAAAGACAGATCACATGCTATTATTTTTTGTGGCGGATATTCTTGAGTTGGGTTGATTTCATGTAATCGGATGAACTATCTTTCAATAATGTCGTCCCAGGAACGCAACTCATAAATATTGGCAATATCATTTTAAAGCCTTCTACTTTAAAATGTATAATATACAGGGTGTTTCATTAATAATTGTCCATATAGTAACTGGAGAAACCTTAGCAAAAAATACGAAGATTTAACCTAAAACTCTTAAATAAAATGTGGTTTCTTACTGAGTTACAGGGTGTTTTATCTAAAAATTTAAAAACTATTTTTGCTCAGCATTTTAAAACTATTAGACGTATCCTTTTCATACTTGGCAGGAAGTGCGACTACTAGACACCCTACTAAATTATGATAAACAAACGTTTGTGGCTATTACCAGAGGCGTACTACGGGGGAAAGTGAATGATTGGCCCTTTCCAAATTCTACGTCACTGGCGGAATTGCTATTTTAGTTCAATTATTGGATTCTTCAATACTTTCTATGAAAATAATATACTCTTCATTCGTAACGATAAAGTCATTAGTTTTCGAGATCTTTGAACTTAAAAATGAAAAGACACAGTTATTTTGATTAATGTATTGTGTCGCTTCATTTTTAATTTCAAATATCTCGAAAACTAATCATTTTATCGTTCCGAATGAAAAGTATATTATTTACATAAAAAGTACTGGAAAATCAAAAAATTACACTAAAATAGCAATTTCGTCAGTGGCGTAGAATTTGGGAAGGGTCGACCAGCCACTATCCCCCGTCGTACGCCTCTTGTAGTAGCTAGAAACGTTTATTTATCTTAATTTAGTAGGGCGTACAGTACCTACACTTTCTGCCAAGTATGATACGGATACGCCAAATAGTTTTAAAGTATAGGGTACAAATCATTTTTAAATTTTAATCATATGAATCATATCATAAATTAATCAAAATAACTGTGCCGTTTCATATTTAACTTCAAATATCTGGAAAACGAATGACTTTATCGTTACCAATGAAGAGTATATTATTTACGTAGAAAGTATTGGAGAATCTAAAAACGGCACTAAAATAGTAATTCCTCCAGTGGCGTAGAATTTGAGAAGGGTCAACCATTCACTATCCCCTGTCGTACGCTTCTGGTAGTAGCTAGAAACGTTTGTTTATCATAACTTAGTAGGGTGTATAGTAGTCGCACTTTCTGCCAAGTATGAAAAGGATACGTTGAATAGTTTTAAAATGCTGAGCAAAAATAGTTTTTAAATTTTCAGATAAAACACCCTGTAACTCAGTAAGGGACCACATTTTATTTAAGAGGAAACAGTAGCGATCAACAGGTAGCGAAAACGCGTTCCAAGATTGCGGCTGTAATTTTGAATATTTTTTCGAGATATTTGGCACACGTATTCGTAATGTAATAAAGAATGGCGGTACAGAGCCCAATTTGAAAAATATATTAATATGTGGAAATTACTCTGTAATTAAATACAATATTAAAAAAACGAGCCTGTACCGCCATTAAGAAGAACAAAAAAATACACTTTCTTCAAATAAATTTTTTTATCCGATGCCTAGATTTTGTGTCATTTTGGAACTACTAAAATTTTTTATTTCATTAGTAGTTCCAAATTGACACAAAATCTAATCATCGGATAAAAAAGTTTATTTGAAGAAAGTATATTTTTTTGTTCTTGTTAATGGCGGTAGAGGCTCGTTTTTTTAATATTGTATTTAATTACAGAGTAATTTCCACATATTAATATATTTTTCAAATTGGGCTCTGTACCGCCATTCTTTATTATATTACGAATACGTGTGCCAAATACCTCGAAAAAATATTCAAAATTACAGCCGCAATCTTGGAACGCGTTTTGGCTACCTGTTGATCGCTACTGCATCACCTTAAGTGTTTTAGGTTAAATCTTCGTATTTTGTGCTAAGGTTTCTCCAGTTACTATATGGACAATTATTAATGAAACACCCTGTATGTCTGAATTGCCGATATAAATGAGTCAGATTAAATAAATTATTAGAATAATTTTTTACTAAGCAACAACATTTTTGTTTAATTTAGTATTATTTTGTATTTTGACAACGAGACCCGACTTGGGCGTCGAAACGTTAATTAAATCATTTTTTTGGTAAAATTGTGGGTTATTTCCCATTGAAAACAGTTGACAGTAAAATGTATTTCGGATTAAATAAATTATATAGATTCTTATTTTTGTCTCAATTATTTTAATTCAAAAAAATTTTTTTGCCACCCTGTATAAATAATTAGGTTAGTGTTTATATTACTGAATAGAGAATTAAATAACCTTTCAAATGAGGTATCACACAATCCCTACTCAAAAAGTCCTAATTTAAAAATAAAAATGGACCTGTCTGAGGATTTCTCTTCAAATTTGTCCATTTTCGATATAATGAATTTATGCAAACTCAAACGTCCTCACTGTATACTTGGTTTTCTCTATATTGACGTATAGGCCCCATTTTTATATTCTCGAAACAGCCTGTTTGCCATATCATCTCATTGTATTGATTTGCGTGTAAAGATAAAATGCTTTTTTTAATGATAAAATTTCTAATGATTTTTTCTGACACAGAAGGGGCGCGAAACACAATTGTTGTTGTTTTGTTCGCGTTCAGCGTGACTCTCCACTTACAACACCAATCCCCGACCGCGTCCAACAGAGCCTGGGCTCTTCTGTGGATGAGTAATGGGTTGGATCGAGAAGTTGTCGTGAGTAGAGCCGTGTCGTCTGCATAGAGAAACGGCCGAGTGCCTGGGATATTTTGGTTTGTGATGTCACTGTTGTAGATAATGTACAGCAGTGGTGCTAGGACTGAACCCTGGGGAACTCCAGCTTGTTGAGTGAAGGGGGTAGACTTTTGATCGCTTACTTTCACTCTGACAGTTCGGTTGTGGAGGTATGAGTGTACAATTTTGGTAAATTGTAATGGTAGCCCGATGTCCAGAAGCTTCCGAACAAGTCCGTCGTGCCAGACCTGATCGAAAGCTTTCTGCACATCCAGGAATGTGGCTATGGCGAATGAACCATCGTTGATGGTTTGAGTAACTTTAGTTGTGAAATCTATTAATGCATGTTTAGTAGATTTACCAGACTGGAATCCGTATTGAAATTTTGGGATGATGTTGTGTGTTTCGAGAAAGTTATTGAGCCTTTCTTTTAGGATTAGCTCAAGAACTTTACCCAGAGTGTTTATTAGTGAGATTGGTCTGTAGGATTCCACGTCGGTTCGGGGTTTGCCTTTTTTCAAAAGCATGATGGTATTGGCCACTTTCCAAGGAGTAGGGAAGTGGCTGTTTTTGAGACATGCATTGAATATTTTAGTTAGAAGAGGGATGATACTCTCAGGAAGTTTCTTGAGGCACCTACGGTTGATGCCATCAGGTCCGGGAGCGCTGTTTTTACCTATTTGGCAAAAGCTCTCCGTTTCCCTGTTTGTGAGGGGGTCCATGATAGGATCATAGACTGGAACGTGGTAGTTGAGAGTAACATTTACTATGTATTCTGTGTGGAGTTTAAATAAGCGATCAAAGTTTGGGTTGTCTGGAGTTTGAAAGTTGTTTTGAAGCGAATTTCTGAATGCTTCAGCTTTCCCTTCTGGGGAATTGACAATGTGATTGTTGACCAACAGATGAGATGGTTGAGATCGTTTTTGATTAGTTAGGACTTTGAGTTTGTTCCAGAATTTACTTCCGTCCCTGTAGTCCAGTTTTGAGGTAGCATCCTCCCACCGGCGAGCCGTTAGGTCGGATATCTCTCTTTATCCTGGCACAGATTCGTTTGTTTTCTGTTTTGATTAATTGATTTCTGTTGGCCTTATATTGGCGTAGAAGACGCCTTTTTTGTTGAATTTTGGCTATGACATATTGTGGAAGTGCCGGTGATGTATAGGTTATTTGTTTAAGTGAAATTGCGTGCGTGATAGCCTCGGTGATGAGGTTTTCAATTTGTGTTGCACTTGTGTCAATACTATCGTTAGTATCGAGTTCGCCTAACATAGGAAGGCCATAAATATTAGATCGTCTTTATCCTGGGCAATCACCAGCTGATCGTCAGTAAAATGTAGTGTGTATAGTGTTGATTTATATTTAGCTGTATCCCCATGCCAGAACATGATTTCCGCCATTTATTTAAGACCTCATTCATATAGATTTTAAACAGTGTAGGGTGTAGGCTGTAGGCGATAAGCTGCATCCTTGTCGTAGTCTCTCATTCACCATGAAAGTTATCGGATAATCCGTTGTTGATTTTTATGTTTGCTTGACTGTTTTTATAGAATTTCTGCACTTCTTTTATTAAAGATATATTAATAGGGGATTTTTCCAGGACTTGCCATCATTTACACAGTGATACGGTATCGTATGCCTTAGTTAGATCGAGGAGTAGTAGGTGTATTTCTCTATCTCTGGCTACTTTTTTTTCGTTGAGTTGGTTGAGCGTGAAGATGTGGTCGATGCAGGATCTTCCTGCTATCTTGCTTGATGTTCGATCTCTAATAGTGCATATTCATTTTCTACTAGAGTTTTTAAAGTTTTTCCATATAATCTGCTAAAGGTGCTGGTTACAGTAATACAGCGATAGTTCTTGCAGTCTTTCTTGTTACCCTTTTTGTGTATTGGGGTTATCCATCCTTTTTTCCAATTTTCTGTTATGTTTTCTCCATTTATGTTGGAAAAAGAAAAAGAAAAATTATAATTGTTGGTCTGTTTTTTCGAATACTTTCTAGATATGTACTAAATTAATAATGAAACAGCTATATTAGAAAAAAATCACACACTCGACCCCCTTAACTCCATCATGTTACGCCTTTGTTGTTTTTACCGTTGGGCGTTTTCGTTTACTTGTTTTCTGTATGAACGGTGCAAGTAAAGTGCGCAACGAAGTAAACCAAAGCAAGTTCGTCGAACCTGCTTGCTATCACAGACACAGACAGTCACAACAATTCCAATTGAGTGGGTATACTTTTATTTATTCTAATGAAATGGTTTGCTGCTAAAAATATTAAGCTATTGTTTCAGTCTGACGCATTATCATATCTATATATTGTACCCTGAGGTTTTGATGTAATTCATAAAACACATGGAATGAGTGTCAACGCTCTTCAATGTCGAAGTCTAAAAGGCTCTTTTTTAGACATGGGACTCCAGAGGATTAACAATGGCTTGAGAAACTTTTGATTATATGAATATTCAACGGAGCTTAGAAGAAATGGATAAACGGTGATAGATAATAGTATTGCTCTAAACTAAAGTGATCCAGACTATTATTATTCATACTTTGTGGATATCAAGTTTGATTAACTGGGTAGCTCATCGGTCTAGCGTGTTGGTGATTTTCCTCTTAATGTGCAACCGCATTTTATCAGATTTGTATTTGTATCTTTTCATCTGACGTAAAGTTTTTCGTTCTGGTTAGGCCTCTGACTATAAATTACTTC
Organism: Diabrotica virgifera virgifera; assembly: GCF_917563875.1. Classification (NCBI taxonomy): domain Eukaryota; kingdom Metazoa; phylum Arthropoda; class Insecta; order Coleoptera; family Chrysomelidae; genus Diabrotica; species Diabrotica virgifera. Next base: position 202,472,134 of record NC_065445.1, on the reverse strand, counting down.
TAATTTCAATTTCACATAGCATTTGACTATCTTCTACATATAAAGTCTCTACAGCCTCCATGTTTGATTTCTACTACATTTAATCGGAATTAATCACAATTTTAATTGAAAACAGTTTATTTTGATGTTTAGATTTCCACTTCGGAAATCCTTCTCAAAATACTAATTCCCATTGAAGATAACTAGACAACATAGAAATGCCACAATAAAAATAGTTTAATAACTCAATCTACGAATTTTGCAAGCGTTAAAAGATTCTTCCTCTCCTGTCTATGTCTTATCTAATTTAATTCAGAATCTTACCTCAGGTTCCATGTCTCGATTTCATATAGTCGGCTTGCATATAATGTAGAATAGACAATTCTGGTGTATCCTTCTTTTTGTCTTTCCAGATATTTTTTCGATGTCTTGTGTCATCATTTGTGTTTCTTATCGTCACTCCTAAGTAACCGAATCTGTCTCTTAAAACGTATTCCAGCTTTTTTCATTGATTTAAAGTCTTCTAACACTAACACTAAAACACAATTAATTTATAACATTCATTTTTTTTAACCCTACTTTATATTTTAGACTTACTTCTGCAATCTAATTTATCTTTATGTAAATATAGTCGCTTCAGTTGTTTCAGAACCCTGTGGAAGTTTCTCTGCGTCGTTAGACAGTCGTTCGATCAGGGGCGTAGCAAGGGCTTGGCGTAACACAGTATTAAATCAAATGAGGCCTATAGAATCAAAACCTGCTAGATCCATTTTTGAAATATTTCAGGAGACTAAAAAACATTAAAAATGTAAATTTATCAAAAAGGATCCGGCATTTCTTAATCAAAGTGGCATCAATAAATGTCATAAAATGGCACACTAATTGGGTATAGAGTCATTTTTCTGCATGCCCCTTACATCTTCAGAAATTTGTACTTTTAGTTTGGATTTAACAGATTTTGATTCTAAGAGCCCAGATAATATTGCTCATTTTCAATTGCTTTTAGGCGCAGTTAATGCACTAAAAGTAGGTATTGAACCATTTTGAGAGGAAAGCATACAAAATATACAAGAAAAAGAAAAAGAAGTATTTTATTGTTCACAAAACTATGGACATAACAGGGTTTGATTCTGCGTTAACATTTCAGTGGTATTTTAAAGAAAATTAAGAAGGTTTTGAGCGGAACTTGAACTTTGAAATTGTGTAAAAAAGGAAAAACGAAAATTTAGGATTTAGTAGGTTTCGATTATGATGGGCTCAAATAATACATTTACATAATCGAAGACCTCTATTGATTTTAAAGCTATCGGAAATTCTATCATAACTCTGCTCCTATAGATATTTAGAAAGTCTTATCATTATATCTATTTATTTATATCTATGTATTTTAAAACAATGTTTACAAAAAGTCCATACAGAAAATATTGGTATGTACCTAATAAAATTCGGTCAGCACATTCCCTGCAGCATGCTGTTATATGTCGGTACCGGGTGTCCCAATAAGAATGGCTCTCGGCCATATCTCAGGAACCGTTTATAGTACAGCTTTGAGAAAAAATATTTATACCAAAAGTTGCCTCGAGAAAAGCCTGGAAATTATTTTCATAATTGTAGGTCCACCGCTAGAGGGCGCAATTGAATATCAAAAATTAAAAAATCAAAATTTTACCAAATTTACCTAATGAAAGGGCACTGGAAATTCAATCATCGTATTCTTCATAAAATTCTGCGTATATTTGATTTCACAAGTTTAAGTCTACCTTTTCAAATAAGAGGTGGGGGTGAGTGTGAACCTTCTTATGAAAAAATGGCTGTAAGTCCGGTTCTGCTAAATCAAATTTTGCATACTTGGTCTTGTTGAAAACAGCTCTTTTTCGTCAATGTAAGTCTTATTTTCGAAATAAGTAATATACAAGCTAGGAGGGTTATTTAATTATTTTCAGAAAGAGAGCGTTCAAGTATTATGTAACGCGATTTTTTAAGATTTTTGACCCCTCCCCCCTACGTAACGCACTCTAATGGGCGTTTAACTATTGCGTAACGCAATGTTTGAAGACCCCCCCCCCAAACCTGCGTTACGTAATACTTGAACGGCCTAAATCTAGTTTTCTTTGGAAAATATTAAATACAAGTATGCATTTTTAATTCTGCCAACTGTTACTGTCATCTGTAAACTTGGTTAAGATAAAGTAATGTGCTATGGAAAAAACAAATATACATTTTCCGGATGTAAACGTATATAATTAATTAAAACAACAATAAGACAAACAACACTATAAAATATAACAAAGAAATAAAAGCGAGTGACTAAAACTAAAAATATAAAAAAATCAACCAAAAAGAAAAAATAAAAAAAATTCAAACACGAAAAGGATTATTCGAAAAAAACTGTTATAGGTCTGGATCTCGCGTATGAAAAAAAGTTGATTAATAGCAAGCTGAAATTTTTTTAATAGCTTAAGGGTGTCTAGTCGGACAAACTTTGATGTATGGGAACACTGGAACAGGGGAAGTTTTAATTGTGGAACGTCAGACTACGAAAACGTCCCATGTATCTTGTCGGACAGAACTTCCAATTCATTTGTTATCCTTTCATTAAACTGTCCTGCAAAAATCAGACTGCTATTTATCACCAACTGGGCATTTTAATGAGTGGAACACGTAGAACATGTCAAAAGACAGGAATTATGAAAGGTGACAAATAGCAGTCTGATTTTTGCATGAGAGTTTAATGAAAGGGTAACAAATCAATTGGAAGTTCTGTCCGACAAAATACATGAAACGTTTTCGTAGTCTGACGTTCCAAATTTTAAACCTGTTCCACAATTAAAACTTCTCCTGTACCAGTGTTCCCATACATCAAAGTTTGTCCGACTAGACACCCTTAAGCTAATAAATTTTCAGCTTGCTATTAATCAACTTTTTTTTGGTACGCGGGATCCAGACCTGTTAGACAGATTAAATATACAAAAATCTCACACATTAAAGAAAAAAGTTATCTGTCTGTATGAGTTAGTGTAATAGACCAGGGCCCATCTGTAAAAATATTAGTACATTTGGACGTTGAGAGGTGACTCAATTTTTTTTGCAGAATTTGCTTGGAAATAAATCAAATAATAATATTTGAGTTATCCTCCCTCTCAAAAAGGTCCGGAACATTGTTTAAATAATCAAAATGTCAAAAAATTAAGGAAAAATTCGATTTTTTTTTCTTCGTTTTTTGATTATAACTTTAAAAATGTTCATTTCCGAGAAAAGTTGTACTAAAATAAAAGTTGCGAAATTAAATTTCGTACAATATCGAATTGGTTAAAAGTTTAAAAAATAGTCACCCTTGTTGCAAAATAGCAATAATTGCGAAAAAACCATACAAAAACAAGTATTCGCATTTTACGTTTTTCAACCTTTTATGCTACACTTAGGACCTTCATGTTTCACCCAAAAAAACTTTATGATACAGTAAAACAACACCGTAAATTTCATTAATAGTCCAAGTAATGAAGCTTAAAATAGGACAAAACCTCGCAATTTTTACAGAATGGATCGATTTGCTTGAAAATTTGAGAATAAGTAGTGGATAGTCCAAGGATCAAAATCTATATGAGGCCGAAAGGCGCTTTTACCATGGGGGTGGTTGCCACCCCATCTCGGGGGTGGAAATTTTTTATTTTATTTTGAGAGCAAAAGTTGGTAAACACATTCATTCTAAGCAAAAAACGTTCCATACATTTTTTTGATAAAAGTAATAGTTTTCGATTTATTCGTTATCGAATCATTGATTCGTTTGATGATTCAATGATTGATTGTTTAAATCGAAAAAATCATTGTTTTTAATCAGTTTTCTGCTAATAACTCAAAAAGTTTTCGTTCTATCAAAACAAGTTTGGTTAACAAAAATGTACCTTTTAAAACAATAAACAAAACCGTTTTTTATAATTTGCTTTAAGACCAGTAGTAATCGAGCTATACTTTATTATATGTTAGCTCTTCTTCGTAAAATGCTAAATATTGTAGTTTCAAAGTCAAAAGACGGGAAAACTATGCATTTTTCGAGGATAACTTGTTCAAGCTAATTTAAAGTATTTAAAAATATCTATCTCCAGAAATGAAAAAAATAGTACCTAGTTCAGTTCAAGAATTAAATGACTCATAGTAAAAAGAATGTCAGTCCCTATTTTTTTCAGCGAAAAAGTGATCGTGACCCTACTCTCCACCCTAATTAAAATTGGACATTAACCTTATTTGGTCTTCTTAATTTATGTATTGTTAATAGGTTCTAGAGGTTCGACCGGCTTAGAATGATTAGTTAAAAAAAATGAGTTAAAAGCGAATAACGAATTTTTGTAGTTTTGTAAAAAATGCCCATTTCTTCAGAATAGAAAGATTAGCATCAGAGATACGAAAAAATATTTAAATACAAAATTGTAGCTTATTTAATTCCCAAGAACTTGGTTTGCAAAAATTTTTTCTACGGCAAAAATTAAGTGAGCTATTGAAAATTAAAACTTGCAATAACATGCAAAAACCACCTTTACCAACCCTTTCAAAGTCACCTCTTTTTGCGAATGAGGATTTTAAAATGATATAATATTAATAACCCAGTAGGTCTTGTAAAAACCTACAAAATTCTTTTTTAACAAACTTTCTAGGATACAAAATAAAAAAGGTACGGTTAAAAATCAATATATTTTTTTTGAAAAAAAAAGGAGATATCCAATTGGAAGCATAATAATGTAAGTTAGCGGTGTTTTTAGTCATCGGCCTTATTTATTTTTCTTTATTTATGTATTATTAATAGATTCCAAAAGTTTGAATGGCTTAGAATGATTAGTTTTTAAAAAAATGTAGTTAAAAGCGAATAACGAATTTTTGTAGTTTGGTAAAAAATGCCTTTTGCTTCAGAATAGAAAGAGTAGCATCATAGATACGAAAAAATATTTAAATATAAAATTGTAGCTTATTTTATTCCCAAAAAATTGGATTGCAAAACGTTTTTCTATGGCAAAAATTGAGTGAATAGTAAATGAGTATAATACCGAAAACATTGATTTTTTCGATATAAAACTAACACATTCGATAGCGAATAAATCGAACACTATTAATTTTACCAAAAAAATGTATATAGCATTTTTTGCTTAAAATGAATGTTTTTATCAACTTTTGCAGTCAAAATTATAATAAAAAATTTCCACCCCGAGATGGGGTGGCAACCACCCCCATGGTAAAAGCGCCTTTCGGCATTATATAGATTTTGATCCTTGGACTATCCACTACTTACTCTCAAATTTTCAAGCAAATCGATTCATTCTGTAAAAATTGCGAGGTGAAAATCTTCGGTTCCTGGACTATAAGATCGGTTTAATAGATTTTGCAAAATAAATTTTGCAATCCAGCTTTCGCAAAAAAATGCATTTTTTCAAAATGTTACAGGACTGAAAATAAAGCAGATAGCAAGTTGAAATTTTTTTTGCTTATAGAAGTGTACTGTACCTTTCATTTTCAATTTTGCAAAAATTAAAATCAATTAACACCACGGCGTCAGGAATTTTTTTAAATAAACATTAATTATTGGTGCTACGCGCAAGACAGCGGATAGTTTGCTCTGATTGGGCATTCCAATGACCTTTGATAATGATTGATACATTTTAATTTTTATTACATTTCGATATAAATAAATAAATTTGTTTATTGCAAAATAAAAACACACACTCTATCCTTTGAAATAACACTTTTATTAGCAAAAACTTTCTTTGTTCATATATTTTAACTTAGAGAATAAAAGTTTATTATTTTTAAACATATGCAATTGTTTAAACAATATTTCACAAACAATAATAAAATTAGTTTGATTTTTGTGGAATTAAAATATTAAAATACAACAAAATATAGAGTAAGAAAATAATATATTAGATAAAAATTGTAAGAAATTTTGGTGGAAATCAACTTGTGTGAATAGAACACCGCTGTCCTGCGCGTAGCACCAAAAATTAATGTTTATTTAAAAAATTTCCTGACGCCGCACAGTGGGGCAAGAGACAACATAAGTTGGCATTAAATCATTGTCGATATATTTATGGCCAATTTTTTTTTCAAATATTATAAGTTGTGTGTACATAAAAAAACGATGTTTTTTCAAAGTTTTCTTCTTCTTCTCAATGTGCCTATCCGTGACTAATGTTGGCGATCATCATGGCAATCTTTATTTTATCTGCAGCAGCGCGAAAAAGCTGCACAGATGTTGTGCTAAAGCAGGTTCTGAAGTTCTTTAACCAGGATGTTCTTCTTCTTCCTGAGCCTCGCTTTACAAATATTTTCCCTTGAAGGATGGATTGTTCAAAAAATGCTTTGCTCAAAATTTTCAAAGCTGAATGTCCATAGTTACTACCGATATTGATTTAAATGATATTTGAAGTTTAGTCATTTTTATTTTATATCTTATTTATTTATTATTATCTAATATTATTTATATCTCAAAACAATTGTGTTAACATTATTTTTGAAAAATTGCTTAACCAAATTGTTCTTTAAAACCATTTACCGCATATTTATAAGAATAACATAAAATTTTGTAGGTAAAATATTGAAAAACTTAAACTACAGATCATCATCAGATGTGACGTCAACATCTTGCACATTCGGAGATTTGAACATAATATATTATGCACTAATATGCAGTGCTTCCACTGGCAGGTGTTCTAATTTCTTTCTTTTTATGTTTCTTTTGCTTGTGATCAGTGGATCACTACTAATCAACAAAAAGTGGAATACATCTTAATTTATTTTGCATCTACTACACTTTCTTGAATTATTATGCTTGAATTATGCAAATAACGAAAAATTAGAATAGAGTGTTATTCAATTTAATTAGGTCAACATAACCTCACAAAAAATAAAATTATGAAAAAAGGAGCAAATATGAGCAAAAAGTTAAAATGACTTTCTAAAGAATAATACTCAAGCTTTCAAAATAAAACAAAATTAAAGTTGGATCAGTCTGGGAACACTAACAAATCACTTGCTCTTTTTGAAAAATGCATATTTTGATATTTTGTACAGGTAATTTTAAACAATATATTATAAGAGACTATATTTACTTAATTATTATATCACATCTGTAATAATATTGTCACTTTCCTGAAGATCAAATATCCGTAGCCAATTTTACTAGTAAATTAACTTTTCACTTGAAATAAGTGGATCAAACGTAAGTCGAATCACATTATCGCGGCCTTTGCATTGTTAACACGGGACCATGTGCCCTTTGCGACGCATCGCAACTGGTGGAGGGGTTTTAATGGGAAAAAAATGATGCCAAATCGTACGCAGGATTGTGTACTATTTAATTAAAATGAATGCGACAGAAAATACTACATTTGTTATTTGGTATTTTATGCCAAATTTTTTAGCTCTCCTGCCCCACTGTGCGCCGTGGTAATTAATCGATTTTAATTTTGCAAATTGCAAATGAAAGGTACAGTATACTTCTATAAGCAAAAAAAAATTCAACTTGCTATCTGCTTTATTTTCAGTCCTGTAACATTTTGAAAAAATGAATATTTTTTGCGAAAGCTGGATTGCAAAATTTATTTTGCAAAATTTATTGAACCGATCTTAATGAAATTTACAGTATTGTTTTTGTGTATCATAAAGTTTTTCTGGGTGAAATATGAAGGTCCTAAGTGTAGCATAAATGGTTGAAAAACGTAAAATGCGAATACTTGTTTTTGTATGGTTTTTTCGCAATTATTGCTATTTTGCAACTAGGCTGACAATTTTTTAAATTTTTAACCAATTTTATATTGTAGGAAATTTAATTGCGCAACTTATATGTCAGTACAACTTTTCTCAGAAATGAATACTTTTAAAGTTATAATCAAAAAACGAAGAAAAACATCGAATTTTTCCTTAATTTTTTTACATTTTGATTATTTAAACAATGTTCCGGACCTTTTTGAGAGGGAGGATAACTCAAATATTATTATTTGATTTATTTTCAAGCAATCTCTGCAATAAAATTTGAGTCACCTCTCAACGTCCATCTCAAAACAGATGCGCCCTGGACTATAAATCTCACACGTTATTAAAGAAAAGCGTGGGGCACGTCTTCATAGAATAAACGGTTTGAGTATAAATACTTTTTACTTTTCGCGCCCCACGCTTTTCTTTAACGAATTTCATGTGTTAGATTTTTTCAATTTTTAACGAATCTATGAGATTTTTGTATATTTAATCTGTTTTTTTCGAATAATCCTTTTTAAGTTTGAATTTTTTTATTTTTTTTTTCTGTTTTTAGTTGATTTTTTTTATATTTTTAATTTTAGTCACTCGTAACTAAAGAAAAGCGTTTCTTAAATTATTTTTTCATATTTTTTTTCAATATTAGTAGAGAAAGTATATAGGGCTTCAATTTTGTCAATAAAAATTACCAAATTTATGTTGTACTTTCATTATGGATGAGGCTTGAGACCTGACAGGCCTCACCCGTCGGCTTGTTGGTTAACTGCATTATTACCTCCTACTATCGCCATGAGAAAAAACCTTTTTTTTTAATGTTACCTTTGCGTTAATATTAAAATTAAATAAGGAATGTACCTATACTGAATTTACATTCAAAACGCAGTAGAAATAAACAAACGTTATACTTATTACTTATACACGTTAAACAAACAAATAAACGTTATACAAACGTTAAACAAACACGTTAAATGCTACTAGGAGCACTCCCGAATCATAATTTACAATGTATAAACTTTGGAAATCATGATTTGGGATTTACAATTTATATACATTGTAAATTATGATTCGGGAGTGGGGGAGTGCTCCTAGTAACATTTAACGTATCTTGTTTTGTTTATTTCTACTGTATCTTGATTGTAAATTTAGTATAAATCTACATAACACTTTTTACTTTTAGCTATTTTACATAGGACACAAATGCTTAACCCTCCGTTAGTCGCGCGGTCTACGATCGTGGTCGCCTCCTTTAAGTGGTCGCCAATTCCAGAAAACTGCACATACGCCCCCATCCCGCTTAGTAGCTGTCACTAATACTTCCAACTTACTCTTCAGTTTGATAAACGCCGCCGATCTGTTTGCATTAGTTTTTTACCATTATTCAAAGAGCACTGGTCTACAACGGTAGACCGCGCGACCAAACGCGTTCCAGTTTTTAGTTTTATATATAAAGCTAATATGTAGCCTGCTGTGTATATAAAGCTAAGCATAAATGAAAAAGTTTCAAGAAGCGACTTTATTGAAGACTTGGGAACTAATCAAATCCCAAATTGAATATGGATCAACTATGTATATCTTCCCTGCTAAGGGAACTTAGACGACGAGCTCGCATAATGTACTGAGTTCAAAAAGTCATACCCCTCCCCCTAATATTCCAACAAATTACGTGGGATGATGTTGTATTTGCCCACGAATTTTCAATAAGTTAACAAGGAAGTCATGCCAAAAATTTGACAAATTTGGCAGCAAGGATCATCTCAGGGATATTTGCACTGAATGTTTGACGGACTAAAATTGTGCCACTTTTACCATTTAATAGTTTTGTCCTTTGTTTACTTTTTTGTTCTGGTCTTTATTATTCATCACTATTGGTCATTTTATAAGTTCAAAGATAAAAAAGATTTGTATTTTTCACTAAATTGAGCTTATTTTTGTGACCATTTTCATTTACTTGCGAATAAAGACCCAAAAAATCATGAGCTCGTCTTTAACTTTAACACTGTCAAAATGACGAAAGCCAAGAAACAAAACATATCTAATATCGAAGTACAGACATAGATAAACATGTTATTAACCATTAATTTGTTAATTTTGTCAAAATCCGGTATTATACGACAAAAAACTATCGGTCTACTATCGGTCTACAATCGTAGACCGCGCGACTAAGCTCGTCACCAAGAATCGCGCGGCTAAGTAGGGTTAATGGACTATCGCAGTCGTATTCCTTGTTTAATTTTTGAAGTACCCCGGTAACATAAAATAGCCCTCACTGAAACTAATTATGCTTTCAACGAGATTTCCTATTCTCCTCGTCTTTCTCTACGCTTCGCAGAAATTCCTTCAGCGCCGGCAACAAAGCACTTAGAAACGTATTCCATTCCTATCTCTCATACTTCAATACAATATTTACAAATAGTTGGCTGGGTGTCTAGACAGGCGCTTGCTTGCCTTGTCGAATCGGACCTACGCAACAAAAATCGTAGTGCGCTAGCAAATTGCGTAAACCTACTAGACTGTCACTTGTTGAGACTAGTTGAGAGCGGTGGCCAAATCAAATGCATCGGCCCAACAGTGCGTTTCGGGTCAGGTGCGTAGGTGGATGCGTTTCTCGGGGTTTTTGGACTATACGCTCACTCGCCTAGTGTTTTTAGTGAATATCAAATCTAAATATTTGTGTTTGGAAAGTTCGGCATATGTTTTGTGGAGGATGAAGTCAAAAGAAAGTTCTACGTCAGATGCAGGTCAGTTACTTCCAAAAATAAGTTAATAACGTTGGCATGATTGTTATTTTTCATAAAACTTTGTTTGAAAAATTGGGTCAAACAACGCTGAATTAGCACTTTTTTGTTGCAAGTATAAAATAATTGTCATACAATTGCCACGTGGTTTTAGATTGATTATTTAATTTCATATATCTTTTAGCTTTACCTTTATTCCTATGCAGGTTCAGCTGTAAAATATTAATCCCCTTCACAGAGTTATCCTGTCTTGCCGTTTTCCACCAGTATTTGTTGGGCCTTCCTCTGCTATTCTTTTAAGGAACTGACAATCATCGATTCTTCTTATTGGGTGACTGTCATTTCGGATATGAATGTACTAAAACCATCTTATGCTCTAATCTTTTATTTTGCTATTAATTGGTGCCGGTGCCTCATTTAGATTTTCCTTAATTATTCGTTCTTAATTTTATCATTTTTGTCACTTTTCCCATCTTTGTAAGCATTTTCATTTTCGCCACATGCATCCGTTGTTCTTCTTTCTATTTAGCTGCAAACATTTAGTGCTAGCCATATATCAGCTACATAGTGTACATAGTATTTTCATTTCAGTTTTATTAGAATTTTTCTCCAATGGACTACATTCCATTTTTCTGATGGACCGCATTCTTCCCAATCTGTTTCTCCTTAGTACTCTATAATACTGATCCTAGATAACCAAAGCTGTTAATTTTTACAATAATTTCACCATCTACAGCTCTCATGTTATTTTTATGTAGTAACTCATTTTTGAATAAATATTCTAGATAGTGTGCTCTTATCCTACTAGGCTTTGAATAATTTTCTTTAAGATGCTGTCTCCATTGTTCTAATAATTTGTTACCTATTAACATTACATTATCAGCATACTTTAAATTTCAAGGAGTGTCGCTTTTAAATTCTCCAGCTTTATTGGATGTTAATAAGGATTAAACACCCTTTAAGCCCTGATGCAATCATACTTTCACTTGAAATATATCAGTATCTCTCACACCTGTCCTAACAATAGTTGTTACTTCATTGTAAGTCGGTTTTACAATCTTCAGGTACTCAAAGGGAACTCCTTCCTCATTGAGCGTCAACCACGGAACCTCTAGGTCAGGAGGTACCCTATCACATGATTTCTTGCAATAGAAACAACAGTTGATTTTGAGAAATTATCAATTCACACTACATGTCTAGTGTTTCAAAGAAATATACCTTGTTATAAACATTCCACATAAAAATATGTTCAGTGCATATTAGTACGTTCTTTAACGGTCAAATATTGCAAAACCTCTAAATTCTAAAGAATCGCTTCGATTTAGATGAAATTTTGCAAATAAGCTCATCTTGCCCTTCTCTTTAAAAGTGATATGACTACAATGTGTGCTTTTTATTTTTAAGGGGTGAAAACTACCCTTTCTTACCAAAAAATAACAGCATATAAGCGTTAATGTTGTTCTGAAGCTATTTTCTTGTGGCATTTTTACAATTTGAACTATTTATAATGGGAAATAAGCCACAATATTATTAAAAAATTATTTTTATTAACGTTTCGACGCCCAAATCGGGTGCCGTTGTCAAAATACAAAATACTACTAACATAAACAAAAATGTTGTTGCTTAGTAAAAAAAAATTCTTCTAATAATTTATTTAATTTGACACAAAAAAATCATAGCATGTGATCTGTCTTTAAAAAGACAACCACATGCAACGGTGACATTAAAATTCTCGCGTTAGAGATTTATTCCTATTATAATTATTATAATTCCCTCGTGATTTACTATGAGATCTCTAACGCGAGAATTTTAATGTCACCGTTGCATGTGGTTGTCTTTTTAAAGACAGATCACATGCTATGATTTTTTTGTGACGGATATTCTTGAGTTGGGGTTGATTTCATGTAATCGAATGAACTATCTTTCAGTAAAGTCGTCCCAGGAACGCAACTCATAAATATTGGCAATATCATTTTAAAGTCTTCTACTTTAAAATGTATCATATGTATCTGAATTGCCGATATAAATGAGTCAAATTAAATAAATTATTAGAAGAATTTTTTTTACTAAGCAACAACATTTTTGTTTATGTTAGTAGTATTTTGTATTTTGACAACGGCACCCGATTTGGGCGTCGAAACGTTAATAAAAATCATTTTTTAATAATATTGTGGCTTATTTCCCATTATAAATAGTTAAAAATATATAAGCGTTATTTAAATCTAAATTATGTGTAGGTACATAATAATATGTTAAATAGTATGCTTAATATAGGAATTTGATTGTTTCTCATATTGAAATGTATTTTATAGTTTTAAACCCTTAAAAACTACCCTCTAAATAAGAATTTGTGTCAAAAAATAATTTGTAACTTTAAATTAGGTAATGATGTATTTTGTAGTGATTTAAACTTTATTTTATGTTCGTAATTTAGTGTATTAAGTATTTAATATTTTCAACCCTAATAAACTACCCCTACAAAGACATTTTCACTCACGGTAAAATATTGCAAAACCTGTGAATTTTAAACAACCGCTTGGGTTGACATGAAATTTGGCACTCACTTAGCTAATAAGTCAAAAAAAAAGTGATATAGTACCGATGTGTGCTTTTGCCCTGGGTGTGAGTTTCACCCCTTCTCGGGGGTGAACAAATATAGGTCCAAAATAAGTCCGGAAATTGATAAACTGACTAATTTTAAGCAACTTTTGTTCTATAGAGTTTTTTCACCAAGTCAATACTTTTCGAGTTATTTGCGAGTGAATATGTTCATTTTTCAACATCTGAACCACGTTGTTAGACGGTTCTACGCAAACAACTGAAAAAGTAAGTATTTTATCGAAAAAATATTCCGAGCAAAAATATAAATTATGAAAAAGTGAAAAAATCTGTGTATGTATGAAGTTTGGGGAGCTAGTAGAACCAGAGTTGTAGCTAATGAAAAGAAGGTTCTTATTCGTGAAATTCCAAATCGAACATTTCGACGTGAAATAATATCCAAAAAATGAAGCACTCTTTAGGGAAAATTCATCAAAAGTTTTTAAGAAAGTTTTATTTTTATTTTTTTATATATTTTTTTAATTTTTAGCATTAAATGTAAGCAAATTACGCTCAAAATAAAGTTGGTCCCTTTTGAAATTAATCGTTACCGCTTCACAAGTTACTTAACTTATAGAGGTAGGGGAGCCCAAGCGGGGATTTTTGCAGTTACGCGAGCGCGTCAGATTATTATATGTGGAGAAACCTTGTACCCTGAAAATGTACCTCTACCATATATTAGCTCTTAATGCAGGGGAGTTCGTTAAGGGGGGGCCGAAAAAAAAATCTATCCTAAGAAAAACTCGAAATCGTCAGATTAAGATAAGGTAAGTTAAGTACATGCAAAACAGTGTATATTTCAACAATCTGACGATTTGAGCGGGGCGTAAGGAAATGGGCGAGTCCCAAAGTTTCACAAGAAAAAAGCGAATATTTCGCGAAATTAATGACAGATCGAAAAAGTAAAAAATACGTACTCAATATTTTTCAAAAATCTATCGAATGATACTAAACACGACTTCCCACGGAGAGTGGTGGGGGGTAAATTTAATATTTTAAATACGAATCCCGCCATATTTCGCGAAATGAAAATCAGATCGAAAAACTGAAAAATACACTTATTCAATATTTTTTAAAAATCTATCGAATTTCACCAAACATGACCCCCACGGAGGTGGGGTCGGTGGTTACTTTAAAATCTTAAATGGGAGCCCCCATTTTTTATTGCAGATTTGGATTACTTACGTAAAAATAAGCAACTTTTATTCGAGACATTTTTTCGAATTATGCATAGATGGCGCTATAATCTAAAAAACGATTGTTGGAAATGACAAATTAAATTAAAAATAGACAAGTCCCCACTAAAATGGAAAACTTTACTTAACTTTTTTTTTGTTTTTAGGACCTACTCTTCACAACCCAATAGGTCCCCAAAGCGCTCGAGTGACTGCACATTTAGCATACTTTGCTCCCCTACCATCACGATAGGACCACGTTCACTCAGATGTTAGGCAGGGATTTTAGTTAGTTGTGTGTGTTTTTAAAAATTGAAAAAATTGTATCAAACTATTATGTGGCAAAATGATACCATAATATGTAACTAGTTCATCTTGTTACGTACTTCTACTCTGTTACAGCTGTTTTTGTCTGCACTTTGTTACAGCTGTTTATTGGTGTTTTTATTCTTCTTTTATGTTCGAATTGTTAATAAATAAGACATTTAAAGTATATAACACGATGGAATTCTGAATTTATTAAAAATTCAAACATAAAAGAAGAATAAAAACACCAATAAACTCTATAATTGGAATTTAGAAGAAGTGCAGACAAAAACAGTTGTAACACAGAATTTGTTAACTTCGTTGTTAACTTAACAACAAACAATTTGACCTCTTATTCTGACCTGATGATGGGACATAAATTATTATAAGTCCCGAAACCGGTAGCCAATTTTTTATATATATGTATATAGATTCGGGTTAGAACGTCCTTCGACGTTTTCCGATGCCCAATTGCTATCGCGTCCTATCATTACAATCTTCTTCTGTCAATCCTCGTTCACTCATTGATCTTCGAACTCCTTCTATCCACGATTTCTTTGGTCTTCCTCGTTTCCTGTGTTCCGGTGGTATCCATTTTGCTACTTTCTTTGGTAGTCTTTCTTCTGGCATTCTTTGAACATGTCCATACCATATAAGCTGTTTTCTATCTATGCAGTCGGCCACAGTTTCTTTTAGACCCATTTCTTCCTTAATTGTGTTGTTTTGAACCCTATCAAGTTTTGTTTTTCTAACTGCTTTTCCTAATGCATCCAATAAATGGATAATATTATGAGTACTGACCCTTTTCTTTACCTAACCATTGAATAAATTAATAATTAAAGTTGATGAGTATTTTGGAAAACACAAAATTCTTTCGTTATTTTAGGTTATTTTTATATTTTGCAGCTATAAAATAAGTAGTCTTGTGTTCGGTTTCGGTTACGTAATTTCATTAAACTATTAAACTAAAATGGGATGTTATAGGGATATAAAACAAATTGGGCACACCTGACAATTTAAAAATGTTCTCATAGAGAATAATAGTGGATAATTTACTCAACCATCAATGGCTTATTTATGAGGTGTATACGACCTCTAATTATGATTATATGACAAACCCGTAGAGGAATCATTGTACTAACGACGGAATTGCAATGATTTTTTTTTACTTTTGGCATGATGACATTTACCAATCAGATTAGTCTTTATCTCGAGACATTCTCGGATGGATGTGCAGAAAGGTTTTCTACAAATTTTTGCATAACGTCAAAGGATTCTTCATGAGTTGAGGTCTTTTGTCGGCCACTTTTAAGGTGATGTTTAATTGAACACAGTTTTTCAAACCTTTAACAATTTTCTAAACTGAAGGTTTAGTAATTGCATTAAGATGTTGATACTTTTTATTAAATAATTGGACTAACTCATAATAACTTCTGGTATTACTATGTTTCTCTTGTTTATAAACTTATCAGGAATCGAAATATGTTTAGTGTGGTTGATTTACCTGGTGTTCATTCGTGGTGTTCATTCGGTGATTTAGTCCAAGGTAGGGTTAATCGTTCTTAATTACAGTTCTTCTTATAGGACATGGTCCAGTTTCTATAACACCATATAAAATTTCTATTGCCTATTGCAACAGGGTAATGCTTCCAGATATACACAAGATCTCAGTAGGTCAGTATAGGATCGTAACCTTTTTGTATCCAACAACTTTTCCTGACATCCAATTGGAAATATATTCAATCATGTATTGGAAACAAAGAGCCACTGTCGTAATTGAAAATTATGAAAAAAAAACATAGACATTAGGCGTTCAACTCTGGTGTGTATTGTATCCATTGGTATTCAACCTTTACAACGAATAAATTTTAAGGAAACATTATTAGAGGAAGGGTATGGTATAGCAATAAACTGAAAAACAACGTAAGATTTGCAGATGACACCATTATTTTAGCTAAGTTTAGTAGAAAGGATTAGCAATTACAAATATCTAGGAAATTCGATAAATGAAAACAACGGTCTGCAAAAGATTCTTACATATCGTGATCTTAATTTAAAATTAAGGATAAGAAGTTAAAATTTTACGTTTTATCTCTCGTATGGGATGGAAAGCTGGACATTAAAGATAGAACCAATAAATAAGTTAGAAACTTTTGGGATGTGGTGCCATAGACATAGACGGATGATTAAAATACTGTCGATTCAAAGAGTTATTAATGCCGAAGTGCTGAGACGATTACAAAAATTGAAGTGAGAAAACTGGAATACATGGGCCGTAGTACTAGGATCCAGAAATATGAAATGCTAAGACGTATCATGCAAGCAAATATCAAAGATAAGAGAAACGTTGACCAAAGGAGGATTTCCAGGCTGAGACACCTTCGAGAACGGAATGGTTGCAACTCAGTAGACTCCTTCACAGCAGCTGCAAATAGAGTACGGATAGCTATGATGATAACCAACTTCCGATAGAAAAAATAACCACAAGAAGAATTGGAGAATTCATGAAAATATAAATCTAATATGGAGCGCATATACCAGACCTGGTTTTCACATTTTTTTTTTGATGACAGTGCGTTTCATTAAGAATGTCCAATATGTGAGTTGTAGATTCTAGACCTCAAAATATTAAGATTTAACCAAAATCACTTATCTACATAAATAAAGTGGGGCTCTTTACTAAGTTACAGGGTGTTTTATTTAAAAATTTAAAAACTATT
Organism: Diabrotica virgifera virgifera; assembly: GCF_917563875.1. Taxonomy (NCBI): domain Eukaryota; kingdom Metazoa; phylum Arthropoda; class Insecta; order Coleoptera; family Chrysomelidae; genus Diabrotica; species Diabrotica virgifera. The sequence continues at coordinate 202,454,884 of NC_065445.1, read as the reverse complement.
TTTACCCAGTATGTACTTTAAAACGATTTGACGTATCCTTATTATACTTGGCAGAAAGTGTGGCGACTAACTTGTGTGTGACCCTACTAACTTATGATTAATAAACTTTTCTAGCTACTACGAAAGGCGTACGACAGGGGATAGTGAATGGTTAACCATTTCCAAATTCTACGCCACTGGGGAAATTACTATTTTTTTTATTGATTTATGGAATTTAGATTCTCCAATACTTTTGTAAATAATATACTCTTTATTGGTAACGATAAAGTCATTAGTTTTCGAGACATTTTAAGTTAAAAATGAAACGGCACAGGTATTTTGATTAATTTATGAATGATTCATAATATGATTAATATGTGATTAAAGACTATTTTTACCCAGTACTTTGAAACTATTTGACGTATCCTTATCGTACTTGGTAGAAAGTGTAGGTACTGTACACCCTACTAAGTTATGTTAAATAATCGTTTCTGGCTACTACCAGAGGCGTACGACAGGGAAAAGTTACCAGTTGACCCTTCCCAAATTATACGCCACTGACGAAAATGCTATTTTAGTGCAATTTTTAGATTTTCCAATACTTTTTATGTAAATAATATACTTTTCATTCGTAACGATAACATAATTAGTTTTCGAGATATTTGAAGTTAAAAATGAAGCGACACAATACATTAATCAAAATAACTGTGCCGTTTCATTTTTAATATCAAATATCTCGAAAACTAATGGCTACCGGTACCAATAAAGAGTAGGTATATCATTTACATAGAAAGTATTAGAGAATCGAAAAATTGCACTAAAATAGTAGTTCCCCCAGTGGCGTAAAAACCGGGAAGGGTCAACCATTCAGTATCGCCTGTTGTATGCCTCTGGTAGTAGCTAGAAACGTTTATTTATCATAATTTAGGTACTGAGTAACAATAATTTTTAAATAAAACACCCTGTAAATCAGTAAGGAGCCATATTTTATTAAGTGATTTGCATTAAATATTATTATTTTGGGGTCTAGAACCTACAACTCAGAGACTGGACATTCTTAATGAAATACCATGTATAGACAAGATTCACTTATCATTTAAATTTCTCTTTTTTTACAAGCTTTGCGAGCAATTCGAAAACAAAACCGAGCAATTGTTATAGTTTGATTTAATTAAACCCAAAAACGGAAAGATGAATGGGCGAACACAAATTAATTTTTCGGGCAGAAAAATAGAAGCGGGTCAGTGTCGTCGAATAAATTTAATACATTGTTTTTGTTCATTCCATTCATAATAGACTCATATCACTTTTAAAAATAAAAAAGCAAACATTGAACGTGGCCGGCCGTACAGGTTCGGCCGCAGCCTTTTTTCATAAAAAAATAACCATAATGTGGCAAATAATACATTATAAACTAGTCAGAACATAGAAGGTCGATCAGTGAAGAATTTATCTCTTCGTTACACAAAATTGTAGAATAAACATGTATCTTTAAAAGTTCGTTCTGTTTTACCAGCCTTCTTCCTGCAGATTTCTTCTTTCCATTGCTTCGTCAACTTCCTCTCTGAAAGATCTTCGGGGTCTGCCTCTCTTCCTATCGGCTCCACTCTGTTATTCTATTTATCAAACGATTTTGGTCTGCTCTTCTGACATATCAGTACCAGGTTAATCTCTTCTGTTCTATATAAGTAGTCTATTCATATTCTATTATATTTGAGTTTAGACCCATTCTTTTCTTAATATCTATGTTATTTAATCTATCTCCTCTTGTTCCTCTGCAGCTTCTCCTTAGGAATTCCATCTCTGTTGCTCTTATTTTGTTTTTGGTTTTCTTTTTTATTGTCCAATTTTCACACCCATAAGTTATTCCATAATCCCATAAGTTATTATAAGTGAGGATACTTCTTGTCATGGTGTTATATATTCTTCTTTTTGTTTTTATACTGATGTTCTTATCCCACAGTACCTGGTTAAATTTTTATATTTATGCACTCTCTTGTTTGTCCTAGTCTATTTTTTAAATTTTCAGTTGAATCCTTTGTTTGATATTATGAAACCTAAATATGTATTTGTATTCTTGTTCTCATGATCATTTTTCAGTGCGTCACAGTTTTTTGATTTCTCTCTAATGCATTAAGTTAGATGAGACGGAAAAAGCGGTAGCTCTGTGATTAAACACAAAAATAATGCAGAATTACAATGTTTATATACATAAGATGTCTATTCCTAATCCTAACCTACGTTTGATTCGTTGATATTTAGAATGCGCGTTTTTTCTAGCCAATCAAATACACGTATTACGAACATTTGACGAAAACTTCGTCCATTTTGGCCATTTTTTAAAGTGTCAAAGAGTCAAGTGACGGTTATTATTCAGGTCAGTATTTTGTGTACCTGTCATTTTGAAATTTCGAATTCGACTTCACTTGTGTTTCACAACGTCTTTGTGCATTATTTTGTATTTTGGTTTAGAATTTAGTTCGTTAAAAGTTAGTCATTGGCGTGAGGAGACTAGAGACATTCGAGATGTACCGAAGAGTGCTAAGTATCTCATGAGTAGATAGAATAGCCAACGTGGAGGTAATGAGACTTACGCATAAGGAACGAGAACTAACAAATAAGAAGAAAACTGAGATATATGGGACATGTTATGAGAGATGTATATTTAATACTCCAGGTCATTATGCAAGAAAAAGATCCATAGTAAGGAGATGTAACTCATAGCTGAAGAACCTTAGGAACTGGTTTGGATGTAATAACAATGAATTATTTAGAGCCGCGGTTTCAGAAATAAAGATCGCTCTGATGATTACCGACTTTTGAAGCGGAGACAACACCTAGAGAAGAAGATAAAAACACAGTTTATGGATAGTTTTGTGTCATTTTTTAATGTTTTCATATTTATAAATTTAATTAACAATATTGTTTACTTTTTAATTTTATTCCCCTTTATAAAAAATACCTACATGTTAACATATTGTGTAAAAATCAAATCTACTAAATTACTAATTAGTTTATTTCCACAAGCTTTTCACCTATGGCTAAGTACGATTGTGGCATCTGTCAGATTCGTCAATAATTACATGAAATAAGTCTCGACACACCCAATACAGTATATGACGTCATAATTAATGACGCACTGAAAAATGATCATGAGAACAAGAATACTTGTCTGTTCCTTTGATTTGTTTACCTTCATCTATTAAAATTAAAATTATTTCTTCTAATAGGTATATTATGTGGATCTGTATTACATATTTTTAAAGTTGACAAGAACATAAGTTATCTAGATCGTTACCTACATCGGCATTACAAAACAAAATTGGAGCGGGGCAAATAATTGTTTGAAATTAAAATGTGTGTTATTCCATCGTAATTAGTATAGCAGTACCCGCGGCCTTTATCATTATTATCACCGTTATTTTAGTATTTATTTATCCTTAGCAAATAGGCTTCCTAATTATTATTATCGCCAATACTTTCCCCCACAAAGATGTCTTTTCCAACCCCTTCACCCAAGGTTTTTTCTGAACCTTTATACACCAGATATTTTTTGCTCTGGTACGGATCATTGACGATACAGTTGGTGCCTATTTCTCATGGATATCTCCCTCAATATACTCTAAATTTTCCTCAACCCTCGCATTCCATGTGTTTTGGAACCGTCATCAACCAGGTCTTTTTTGTCTTGCAACATTTTGGTAAGGATTTTCATTTCTGCAACACTCTTTTTTTAACTGCTTAATATTCAGTGATGTTCATTATAGGTGAACTTATAGCGGTGTTATAGAATTTGACTTTCGATTTCATTAAAATTTTTCTGTAATATAATCCACAACTGACCTTATTCCGTTTCATCTATCGCGCTTGAACTCTACATACATCTCCATTTATGTCTTCATTGCTCTGTAATACCGATCCTAAATTCTTAAAGCTACTATTATTCACAATCCAAAGGTATTTTAAATAGTAACTTCATTTTTAGATTATAGAGAAAAGGTCGTGGTCGTATAACGTGGTCGTTGCGTTTGTTGTTTCAGGTAACAAAAATTCAGCAAAAGACAGAAGGTTCGTTTTTTTAAGAAATTTATTTTAGAATCAAAACATTAAAAATGATAAGATAATTAGCCTTAATTACTACTCGTTAATTTCGTTAATACCTTTCGTTCTCCACCAGCCTTACACCTAAAGGTAGAGGACTAAGTAAGTAAGTAAGTAATTTCGTTAATAAAATATATTTATAACCTACGTATCTAACATTAGGTTCGGATTAATGTGACGATATCTGGTACATGAATGAATACTACCGACGGTCGCGTGGATTTAGGAATTACATTTATTAATATGAAACGGACATATAAGGAGAGGAAAGCTCGCTCAGCTCGCCAGAGGAAAAGACATGTAGGGAAATAAGATCAACGCTCGTAAAAGGATAGGTAAAAGGAAAACCGTCGGATTCGTTCAACACACCAAAACGACGGCGGAAAATAGTCGGGTTAACTCACCTCTTATACCTCGTTGTTGTTTATTATTCTTCGATCAACGCTCCAAGAATAATAATCAACTAGGCTTTTCGTTCCGACTTTTATATCGTCCGAGACGGTACAAAAACACGTTTTACTTAATTCATTGGTGTACTCTAGACGATAAAATTATATTATCGTCACAGTGTATACCGTAGACCTCTGTTGATAGATTTCGAATAGGCCTTAGGACTTGCTGCCGAATCTCTCTTGCTTAAAAGAAGTCTACCTCCACAGTTTCAGTCTTTTTTTGTTTCTTCATATTGTTATCTCTTAGACCTTTTCTTTTAAGGTTAATCCGTTCCACGTTCCACCACATCTGATATCGTTCTTTTGGCTGTGCTTCTTGCTATGCCAACAAAAGGATACTTTTTCCGATCAGATGCTAAAGACAGTTCCGCACTAACTTGAAGTCAATTCGATTAGATTCCAGTACCTTCAATGCCGCCTGGCTATCCGATATAACTTTTAAAAGATATGCCCCTACAATTTCTCTTTATTGTACAATACAAGTACCTACATATTTATCCTCTGGGAGCGTCAACTATGATTATAGGTCACGTGGTATATATGTTACCGTTAAAACCTGATTTCAGTTAAAACCCGAATTTACTAGGAAAAACTAGTTTTAACTACGTGCTTTAGACAATTCTAGTTTTAACTAGTCAAAACTAAATTAGACTGCTAAATTCATAAATTCAGTTAAAACTAGAAATCTTGAAATATCAATATTATGTACCTGATGAAGACATTTTTGACATAATTGAAGATATTGCTATTGGTTATGGAGGTTTTAAACGTTGCTATTGGTTATGGAGATTGGGATAGGTTGAAGACTAAAACCGCCAGAAAATACGCAAATATAACAATTGATTTGTTCAATAATTTTATATTAATGTGTGAAACCTACGGAAGAAGAGTAGAGCGAAGAGGGGTCTTGTGTCGAAACCTATATTGCATTCAGAAATGAATAGTCGCTGTTAGGTAGATTTGATCGATATGCAATCACAAGAGGATCACGATCACGGCTACAAGTTTATTATGGTTATTACAACGTAAGAGGGCGGAAGAAGTTGCTTATCAATTTTATTAACGGATATACTCTTGACCGAGAGTTCGGTAATGCAGTTATAAATGAGGTAATGGCATAATACTGGCCTGAGAAAAAATTAGTGATGGAAAACCAAGGCACAGCCAGAGTCAAGGTTGAATCAAGCGAGCTAACCAAGATATCAAGAAAATGTTAGCAGCCTGGATGCAAGACAATAACATAACAACGTGGTCAAAAATATTTGAGTTTTTTTACGTTTACGATCTGGTCCAGAGTATTTTACGTTTTAGAGAAATTATTTGCAAACAACACCGGGGTAGCAAATTATTTACCGAGTTTTCATCTGGAAATTACTGAAAAGTTTAGTAAAAACTAGTTGTGACTGAAATATGCTTAGTCTCAACTAGAATTAACTGAAAATATTTGATAGTACTAGTTTTCACTAGTTAAAACTAGAATTGTCTAAAGCCCACAGTTAAAACTAGTTTTTCCTAGTAAATTCGGGTTTTAACTGAAATAGGGTTTTTACGGTAACATAAATATACACTCTCACCTTTAGTAATATTCACTAAGCAAAGGTTAGGAACTTTTGTGAACCATTCTCTTTTGTATAATGAAAATGGAAATGTGCTTTGCCCCGAATTATCAACACTATAGTGAAAGAAGGATATGTAGATTCTTTGTGTTTCAAAAGGGTTTGGTTGATGTGTCATTACTAAGGTAAGAAAATATCGTGAAGAAAAAGAATTGAATTCATCGCCCGTGGAGGACGGCTTACAAATTATGCCACCATGAGAAGCACTGTCGACATGTCATATCCCCTCCATGTCAACCCTCCCAGCGGATAGCATAAATTTCTCCTTGGAAGTTAGTGGAATGATTACTTAGGCTTTCACTAAGACTTAGTGTTGGTTTCCCCTCGCTTTCCCAATACTTTATCTGTTTTAGAGCTGTCTGTATACCAGCATTGATCAGCCATTATGAGATTCGTTTTATTTGACTCCTATTAGTTCCTTATTCATTTTTTAATATCTCTTCAGATTTGATTCCGGTATTCTTTCGTCGGTTCCTGGCGTATTACTGGCCTTCTGTATGCTTCTCCATCCATATATTTAATGGAGGAAGGTCAAGTCCGACTTAAGGCTATGGGTACATAATTCGCAAATATTTTACGTGTATCCCTACTTTTTCTGTCTTTACACGGCAAATTACGTGTAGTAAAATTCACACTGGCGTAGATATGTAAACATTACTAGAATGTCATTCTACTTGAAAATGTCATAATTAATTTAAAGAGATGGCTTTTGAATGTTCTTGGATAAGTGTTATTTTTATAATTGCAAATTATTAATTCAGTTAATAAATGTGATAATTTTTTCACTAACTATGTTTTCAGTGATTGTAATAATTTATTTGTACAACAAAAACTAATAATCAATCGAGAAAAGAGGAAAAGTGTTAAAGTGATTTTTTAATATGTTGTTATTTTGGAACGCTTACAATTTTGAACATCTCTAACAACAAAATACTTGGATCACAGGATATATCTGATGTATTCTCTGTTTGGATCTTCCACAAATAATACACAATAAATAACTTTTTATTAAGTTCACGTCTTAAATCAATTATTTATCAAATACACTATATATCAATAATATTTAATCAATTTCTCAAAATATTCCCGATGCAATGTCAAATATTTAAAATTGTCACTGATTGTCAGTGTCTGACTGACAATATATGCTGACAATATTATATTCGGTTGAGTGCGTTGTAAGACAAAGACAGATTTGGAAAATATTACCACGGCATTGTGTTCATTTTTTTCAAATCCTGAAAAAACCAATAAATATTTTTGAAAAATTTAAACGCAGAATGAAAGACTAAATTATTACCGAGGGCCGAAAGTCCCTTAGAATAAATAAAAAGTTTATTTTGAATGAGATATTTGAAATTAAAAATCACACTAAATTTTCTCTTAGTTTTTTCACCCCTGTAACTTATTAAAATAAACATTATAGAAGTTCTCAGGGACTTTCGGCCCTCGCCAATAACGTAATCTTTCATTCTGCGTTTAAATTTTTCAAAAATACTTATTAGTTTTCTCAGGATTTGAAAAAAATGAATCCCCATTTGAATAGCATTGCAGCCGAAAATACGTACCGATCCTCTTAAATGGAGGTGGTTGGGACAGTCGACATCGATCCTGTTATGATGAAGCTTGCTTGTCGTTGAAGCAGATGGTCTTTGGGTGTCATTTAGACTTTTAGACAACCATGCTAGTGCTCAATACGTAATAATAGGTCGTGACTAACAGTCATAGGTCAGCACTACCATACCACTTGATTTTCCACATTTTTTACATTTAGACCAAGATTCCAAGACTCGATCATGCTTGTTCTAACTTGTATTGGTTCCCCTAAATTAATGAAATAATCTTTTAAACTCAGACAGCTTTTACAGTTTTGTGTGACGACCAGAATCCCTACTTTAAGGACTGTTCTGTCAACCAATAATATATTGTTGTCCGTCAGTGGCGGATCTATGGGGAGGGAAATGGGAATTTTCCCCCTAACAAGGTCTAAAATTTAAAAAAAATTGTTGAAACATAAAACTATTAGCTGAGATGAATCTTAAACCACAGACAGCCAAATTCAACCCAATAAAACCGCTAGTAAGGAAAATTAGAACTTAAAGCATATAAGTTATTATTTATGTCTTTTATGTAGTTTGGGTTTATCTTTTTTATGTTTTTTGGTTGGTGTTTCAATCGAAGTTCCCTCCCTAAGGCAAATTTCCCCTCCTAAGGCAAATGTCTAGGTCCGCCACGGTTGTCCGTTGTTCGTGTCGTGCCCGACACTAGGAGGCGCGTATTTGGGATAGTTAGAGAAAAGGGTAATATAGGAAAGTACAAAAAATAAAAATGAGGCAACTGCTCTACTTTTTATTTTTTGCAGTATTTTAAAATGGAATAAACCACATTAACCATTTTTCCCAACTTTGTCATAAATGCGAAAAAGATTTTGTATTCTACATAAAGCAGAAAAACATAATCTTTATTACTTTTCCCCGGTCGCATTATCCTCTTATGCCAGCCCTTTGACATCGCACCTTTCAGCCACGACCGGTACATTGTTCCATTGTTGGTTTTGTGGTGCATTGTACTCTGATAAAAATGAATCGCGAAAAGTAAACAAGGACGATTATTGTAAAGTTTATCAGGAAAATATTTATAAACCACTGATAATGAGTAATACTTTGTAAAGTACGATGCATATTCTTCTGCCTTTACTTTCGTTTTTGTTTCGATTGTCTGGTTTTTTGACGCCTGTGGACGTGTGGACTTGCGTCATTATTCTGCTATAATTAATTTGTTGTTGTAAAAACGCAGATAAGTATACTTATTTGAAATACAGATCTGCTGGAGAAGTAGACTATGTACATAGATACGTAGATTTCATTGGGTGCTACTATAGTATGCGGTCTACCCCGAGGATCGGTCTATCTGTGCATATTGTAGTGTCGGTGTACCGATTGCAATTTGAAAATTCCTTTAGGATTTGCGCAAAATAATAAAATGCAAGAAAACTCTTGTAGAAAAAAATATTAATTTACAAGTATGTAATAAACATTTGGAGGAAAGTAAATGTAAAATGAAAGGGGATTAATAATTTCCAAACAAAATCTGGTTAATCAATTTTCTTTCATTTCCACTCTCATGGAGGAAATAAAGAGTTCAAAATGTTTTGGTTCGGGATAACAGTAATGAAAAACAAATACTTTTTTGGTGACTATTAACATCAAGGGAATTAATATCTAATTTACAAAAAAAAATCTGGTTAATTGACTTTCCTTCACTTCCACTCTCAAAAGAGTTCAAATGTTTTGGTTCGGCATGACAGTAAAAAAACCCAAATAATTTTTTTGGAACTACTAATATCTATCTTATCTAACTATCTACAGCCTATGATCTTCCCACCCACCCCCCTTACGGCGCTACAACCCAAGTCGGACCCTGGCCTCCCCAGCATCCGCCTCCAAGTATCTCTTTCCTTGGTTGCTCTCCTCGAGTTATCCATCCTCAATATTTTTTCGTTCTCACTTCGTCTATATTATAAAAGAAATTGATAATTTTATCCACATCTTCAGTGGCGTACAAAAACATCAAAGAGCTGCCAAATGAGTATCAATCCTTATCGATAAGAGATATAAAAATAAAATAACAAATTGGGAAGCAATAAACGAGAGTATTCTGACTGTCAACTTAAACATCCATGGACACAGAACCACAGTAATAGGTATATATGCCCCTACCGAAGATACATTAATAAACGAAAAAGACGCATTCCAACAAGAGTTTGAAGACACGATTTCCAAAATCGGAGATCAACGGGAGATATTAATGATGGGCGACCTGAATGCAAGAACAGGAAGACAGAAGGACCACCTAATTGTAGGAAACTGCGGGAAAGAAGTAACCAATGATAATGGAGAAAGGCTCATTAGTCTATGTCAACAATTTAACCTAAAAATTTTAAACGGCTTCTATCCCCACAAGGACATACATAAGTTCACTTGGCATCTAGAGACAAGACAACTACGATCGATTATAGACTATATTATAATAAAACAAAAATCATAATGGAAAATCCAAATGCAAGTGTATATAGAGGTGTAAAATGCGGATCTGACCATTACCTACTAATATCTCGAATCCAAATGCTCTTCAAATATGCAATAAATGAAACATCGAAAGAGGAAAGACAAGAAATAATCAAAGAACCCAAATACAAACTAACTGGGCTATATGACGACAGCACCAGGTTCCTATACCAGAACAGACTGGATCAAAAACTTGATCAAATTGACCTGACATGTAGCACCAATATAATATACGACAAAATAACACTTGCGATTAAGGAAGCAGCCAGTGAAGCATTAGGCATGGAGGAGATAACAAATACCAGGAAAAATAACAACATAGTCTGCAGCAATGAAATTGAACAACAGAAACAAATAAAACAACAGAAATATTGTAAATGGTTAAAATCACAAAGCGCATATGATAAAACCCAATACCGCCAAGAATTAATCAAATATAAAAATTTTTTAACAGAAAATGAGAACAATACCTGGGAACAGAGATGTAGGGAAGTGGAATGCCATCTAGGTGGAAGCAGATCCTCAGAAGCTTGGAGGTTCATTCGAAATCTAAGAAATGAAAACATAAATAATACAAACCTTCAAATGATTGATTTAAAGAAATGGAAAACCCACTACAAAGAAGAACTTCAAGAAAATAGACAAGAATACATAAATACATCACCAAAACACTAAAATTTAAATGGTCAAGTCGTAGAATTAAAGGACGAATTCGTTGAGAGAATGAATAAATCACTAAAAAATAAAAAAGCATGTGGTCCAGAAGGAATCCCAGCGGAACTTATAAAAAATGGAACTGCAAAATTGATCAAACTAATAACCATAATTTTCAACAACTACACAAATGGAGAAAACATACCAGAAAATTGGAAAACAGGATGGATAACCCCAATACACAAAAAGGGTAACAAGGAAGACTGCCAGAACTATCGCTGTATTACTGTAACCAGCACCTTTAGCAGATTATATGGGAAAACTCTAAAAACTCTAATAGAAAATGAATATGCACCTTTTAGTCCAAGTAATGAAGCTTAAAATAGGACACAACCTCGCAATTTTTACAGAATGGATCGATTTCCTTGAAAATTTGGGAATAAGTAGTGGATAGTCCAAGGATCAAAATCTATATGATGTCGAAAGGCGCTTTTACCATGGGGTGGTTGCCACCCCATCTCGGGGGTGGAAATTTGTATTATATTTTGACTGCAAGAGTTGGTAAAAACATTCATTATAAGCAAAAAACGTTCTATACATTTTTTTGATAAAATTAATAGTTTTCGATTTATTCGCTATCGAAAGTGTTAATTTTATATCGACAAAATCAATGTTTTTAATCAGTTTTCTGCTAATAACTCAAAAAGTTTTCGTTTTATCAAAACAACTTTACTTAACAAAAATGTACCTTTTGAAAAAATATACAAAACAGCTTTTTTTTATTTTCTTTAAGACCCATAGTAATTGAGCTATACTGTATTATATATTGGCTCTTCTTCGTCAAATGCTAAATATTGTAGTTTCAAAGTCAAAGGACGGGAAAACTATGCATTTTTCGAGGATAACTTGTTAAAACTAATTTAAAGTATTTAAAATTATGTATTTCCAGAAAGAAAAAAATCTCTAGCTAAAAAGTTAAGTGACTTATAATGAAAAGAATGTAAGTCCCTATTTTTTTTAAGCAAAAAAGTGATCGTAAACAACCCCCTAATCACCATCCTAATTAAAATTTGTCATTGACCTGATTTGGTTTTCTTGATGTATGTATTGTTAATAGGTTCTAGAAGTTTGATTGGCTTAGAATGATTAGTTTTTAAAAAAATGGAGTTAAAAACGAATAACGAGTTTTTATAGTTTGGTAAAAAATGCCATTTTCTTCAGAATAGAAAGATTACCATCAGAGATACAAAAAAATATTTAAATATGAAATTGTAGCTTATTTAATTCCCAAGAACTTGGTTTGCAAAAATTTGTTTTATGGCAAAAGTTGAGTGAGCTATTGACAATTAAAACTTGTAATATCATGCAAAAACCACCTTTACCAACCCTTTCAATGCCACCTCTTTTTGTGACTGAGAATTTTAAAAGGATTTAATATTAATAACCTTATAGATCTTGTAAAAACCTACAAAATTCTTTTTAACAAACTTTCTAAGATTAAAAATAAAAAATTTACGGTTAAAAAATCAATATATTTTTTTGAAAAAAGAAGAGAAGATTTCCAATAATTGAAATCCAATTATTGGAAGCATAATAATGTAAGTTAGCGGTGTTTTTAGTCATTGGACTTATTTATTCTTCTTTATTTATGTATTATTAATAGATTTCAAAAGTTTGACTGGCTTAGAATGATTGGTTTTTAAAAAACTGAAGTTTAAAGCGAACAACGAATGTTTGCAATTGGGTAAAAAATGCCAGTTTCTTCAGAATAGAAAGATTAGCATCAGAGATTCGAAAAACTGTTTAAATATGAAATTGTAGGCAATTTAATTTCCAAGAACTTGGTTTGATAAAATTTGTTCTACGGCAAAAATTGAGTGAATCGTAAATGAGTATACGATCTAAAAACATTGATTTTTTAGATATAAAACTAACACTTTCGATAGCGAATAAATCAAAAACTATTAATTTTATCAAAAAAATGTATAGAACATTTTTTGCTTAGAATGAAGGTTTTTATTAACTTTTGCGGTCAAAATATAATAAAAAATTTCCACCCTTGAGATGGGGTGGCAACCACCCCCGTGGTAAAAGCGCCTGTTGGCATCATATAGATTTTGATCCATGGACTATCCACTACTTATTCTCAAATTTTCAAGCAAGTTGATCCATTCTGTAAAAATTTCGAGGTGAAACGCTTTGGTTCCTGGACTATTTAGAGATCGAACAACAAGCAGGATTCCGAGCAGGAAGATCCTGTATCGACCACATCTTCACGATCAACCAACTCAACGAAAAAAAAGTAGCCAGAGACAGAGAAATACATCTACTATTCGTCGATCTAACTAAAGCATATGATACCGTACCACTTTGTAAATTATGGCAAGTCCTGGAAAAATCCCCCATTAATATAACTTTAATAAAAGCAGTGCAACAATTCTATAACATTATACAAGCAAACATAAAAATCAACTGCAGATTATCCAATAGCTTCATGGTGAATAAGGGACTACGACAGGGATGCAGCTTGTCGCCAACACTGTTTAAAATCTATATAAATGAGGTCTTGAATAAGTGACGGAAATCGTGTTCTGGAATGGAGTTACAGCTAAACGACGACTCATTGCATACACATTGCGACTATACACATTGCATTTTGCTGACGATCAGGTGGTGATTGCCCAGGATAAAGGCGGGTTGACATTACTAGTGAATAACGAACGTGGCTCACGCTTACGTATTTTGCCCGTGATATTGTTAGATGTTTTATTATCTATTTTCAAACTCGAGTAGTACATTTGTATTTATGCAATGCATAGATACAAATGTACTGCTCGAGTTTGCAAAAAGATAATAAAATATCTAACAATAGCACTGGCAAAATACGTAAGCATGAGCCACGTTCGTTATTCACTAGTAATGTCAACCCGTCTTAAAGATGATCTAATATTTAAGACAAACCGGCTGTTTCGTGAATACAAAAAATGGGGACTATACGTTAATATAAAGAAAAGCAAATATATGTGAGTAGGAGGACAGAAAAGTGAGTTACAACTAGAGGATGATATGGTTATCGAGCCAAGCTCTGATTATGTATATCTTGGAACGAGAATCCAACAAAGTGGAAGGACAGAATTCGAAATAGAGGAAAGAATTATGAAAGGAAAGAAGGTAATGGGAGCTTTGAACTCACTACTTTGGTCAAAAACCATATCAAAAGAAAAGAAAACACAGCTTTATAATAGCATCTTTAAACGCGTGGTACTGTATGAATGTGAAACCTGGCAACTGAATAAGCGAACAGAACAGAAGTTGCTCGCACTGGAAATGGACTTCTGGCGAAGATTGGCCTGCATCTCCAGACTCTCACATTTAGCGAATGCATGGGTGCGAGATATTATGAATAGAAAAACAAACATAATTGAAGAAGTCCAACAAAAACAACTTTGTTGGTATGGCCATGTACAAAGAATGGAGGAACATCGACCCCCAAAGCTAATAATGGAATGGCAACCCCCGGAAAGAAGGAAAAGGGGCAGACCGAAAACAACCTGGATAAGTGGAATCCAGAAAGCCATGTCTGAGAGAGATCTCCGACCAGGAGATTGGACAGATCGACGCGGCTGGAGAATAGGAACCGGAAGGCGCAGGACGCTATAAACCGGTGTTATATATACTTCGTCTATATATATATATATATATATATATATATATATATATATATATATATATATATATATATATTTAAAAACATAAGATGTAGATCTTTGAAACACACTCAGTGAACCAAAGATCCAAGGTTATTGGTTTAACGACCACTCGTACGAAATCAAATAGATGAAATAGAGAATGTGGAAAAATCCCCTTAATGTATAAGATATATAATATATAATCTTAAGAGATATATATATATATATATATATATATATATATATATATATATATATATATATATATATATATATATATATATATATATATATCTTCCGTGGTCTTCCTGCTGGCCGACGTCCCACCATAATTCCACTAAGCGTTCTGCTAGGTTTTCCGTTATTATACATTCTTATAAGGTGACCTGTCCAGCTCAATCTTTGTATTTTTGATCCAGTAACAGCATATTATTTTTTATTCATATGAATATAGTCGTCTCCGAGTAGTCTCCACTTATCCCTGTCTTTTGTTTATCTTTTCCACATTGAACCTGCAGTTATGGTCTCCAGCATCAAGTGTGTTTTTCCCAACTCCATATCTTTTGTTATATCCTGCCTTTCTCCATTTTAGTTTTAGATCATGTTAGACGGCGCTTATTGTTTTGTTTTTGCTCCTCATGAATTCATTTTTCTTTCTGTCTGGCAAACATATTCTTAGCATGTTTTTCTCAATGGTTCTTAGAGCTTTCTTCGATAATCTTCCATCATTCCACATCAATTGAATATGTACTTCATTTTTGGATGGTTTTTTAATGGTGTATTATAATAGTCATCCAAATGCCGCCCATCTTATTCTTTTTCTACTTATTTCTCTAGTCTTCTTTCTGTTCTGTTATCGGTTACTTTTATCTGTTACCTTAAATAAATATATTGTTGGATACATTCAATTTTTGTTTTCTTAAGATTCATTTTTAGTCCTTTCGTACTGATGCCTTCTCTAGGTTTGATACCATTTTACTTGGTTCTTCGCTAATTGCCACCAGTAGCATATCATCAGCTAACGTATGATCCAGTCTTAGTAGATAGACTTAGAACTATTATTAATATACATTATACATCTCTTAGTCCTGTCGCCAGGGGGGGTACAACGGCCTCCTTTATTCAGATGGACTTACCTAAGTTTTTTTTATGTATTTTGACCCGTAGAACACGAATTTTTTGGGTAACCGTTGATCCGGATGTCGATAAGATTGTTATAAACAAAGAACTTGAGGAATTACATAACAGCGATTTCTCGCAAAACAAAACATTTTTTTTGTATTTCTGGGTCATTCTAAGCAAAAAAATGTTCCTACAAGTTTTTTCGTAGGATGCATAGTTTTCGAGATAAACGCAGTTAAACTTTAAAAAAATTGAAAAATTGCAATTTTTGAACCTGAATAACTTTTAATTAAAAAATAAAATAGCAATTCTGCTTACCGAATTTAAAAGTTTAAGTCAAATTATATCGGTTTTGATTATTTGCATTGCTAGAAATTTATTTTTTATTGTTAAACAAAGCTATAAACACATAGTGTTTCCCGTGCCTAATACATGCGTTTTAACGCATGCTACGTAGAAATTGCTTCGCTTGCACTTGTACCTACTCGTTCGATTTTAAATGAGAAATCATTGAAAACATCACTCAAGCACTAGGTATTTATAGCTTTGTTTAACAATAAAAAAATAAATTTTTAGCAATGCAAATAATCAAAACCGATATAATTTGACTTGAATTTTCGAATGCGGTAAGAAGAATTGCTATTTTATTTTTTAATCAGAAGTTATTCGGGTTCAAAAATTGCAATTTTTCGATTTTTTGAAAGTTCAACCGCGTTTATCTCGAAAACTATGCATCCTACGAAAAAACTTGTCAGAACATTTTTTGCTTAGAATGACTCAAAAAAAAATGTTTTGTTTTGCGAGAAATCGCTGTTATGTAATTCCTCAAGTTCTTTGTTTATAAAAATCTTATCGACATCCGGATCAACTGTTACCCAAAAAATTCGTATTCTACGGGTCAAAATACATAAAAAGAACTTGGGTAAGTCTATCTGAATAAAGGAGGCCGTTGTACACCCCTGGCGACAGGACTATATTAACTGTTTGAACTATTTTATCTTCCTAAAATTCCGTTCTCATCTACATACGGTATAGTAAAAATTGTTCAAATCCGAAACCAAATACTGAAAACTCGATCGACTGACACATAATTGATCACGTACTTTACATAAAATAACTGTTTAATCCAGAAATAACGTTTACTACAATATAAAATAAGGTTATGACTACATAGTTTCTTTGAAGATATTCTAAATTTAAATGTTATGGCTGGAGAAGTAATTAAATCCGCACTTAAAGGTAGGACGTGTAAAGTTTTGTAAAACAGTTTACAATCTGTTGATTGTAAATATATGTAGTAAAAAATCATTTTTATCAGAAGCAGTAACGAAAAACACATAAATACGCTACAGTCATTTGCATTTGGAAGAAGGATGCTTAGAATAGCATGGACACAGAAGAAAACGAACACGGAAGCATTGTGAGAAATAAGCAAAAAAGCCAAACAATAAACACAATAAAAATAGGAAAGGTATCATATCTGGGACACATATTTAAGGGGACAGCGAGACGGAATTAGTCCAGTAAGCCACTGCGCATCCGCGAGGAAAAATATTCCGATTCGGATTTTTTGCACAATCTTACTCAAAAAGGACCCCTTTTAACAAATTTGCATGTTGCCAGGACCAAAAGTTGGTCAAAAATTTTTTAAACGTTTTTTTTTGTTTTTTTCCTAAAATTTTTTTTTTGCATGGAACAAAGTTTTTTAGGTTTTTTGGATCATTCCAAACAGAAAAGGTCTTTAGAGACTTTTCTCTAAAGTTGATAGTTTTTGACATGTAAGCGATTAAAAATTGAAAAATTGCGAAATCGGCCATTTTTAACCCTCAAAAACTATGTGAAAAACTGAAAATTTGAACGTTGCCAAGGTAAGTAGAGATTTTTTAAACATCGATTGATGGAATCCCGAAGAGTTTTTTGCAATAGAATATTCAGAACTCCTTTGTTTTTTAATTGCTAATCAAGCGTGCGCGACACTATTTTCCACCGTTGCATGTGTATACAGTATGGTGCAAATGAAAGGAATAAATTCGTTGTTTCGTAAACCGGCGACTTTAAGGAAAAATCCCGAAACAGGTCGATTTTTATTAAGTTATGATATTGTGGCATATATGGTATACTAGTGACGTCATCCATCTGGGCGTGATGACGTAATCGATGATTTTTTTTTAATGAGAATAGGAGTCGTGTGCTAGCTCATTTGAAAGGTTCTTGAATTCTCTATTCATTATAATAAAGAATATAAACATTTTCATAATTATTTATACAGGGTGTCCTGTATACTGTCCTGTAAATTTTTTGGACACCCTGTATAAATAATTATGTAAATGTTTATAATACTGAATAGAGCAGAGGTCGGCAACGTTTTTAATTAAAGAGTGAAATACTAAATTAAAAATTCATGGCGGGCGCCAACTACTTTTTGACCTAACAAATATATAAATATAAACGTATAAAACATATACGTTTTGAATTTCTTGTCTAAATTAACAATAATTTAAAGGCACACTAAAATTTATTCAAGGGCGCAGTGGCGTTGCCGACCTCTGGAATAGAGAATTGAAGAACCTTTCAAATGAGATAGCACACGATCCCTATTCTCATTTAAAAAATCATCGATTACGTCATCACGCCCAGATGGATGACGTCACTAGTATACCATATATGCCACAATATCATAACTTAAAAATAATAATCGACCTATTTCGGGATTTTTCCTTAAGGGGGGGGGAGGTATGGTTTGAAATATTTAATTTTTTTTATTATTTCAAATAAAAGTGCAGACTTCCAAGAATACTCTCTGAAAATTTCAAAATAATCGGAGTAAAATTACCAGAGATACAGGGTGTTGAATATCCCTACCTTCGACTCGCGTTGCCGCGGCTTCGCGCCAGCACGCTTGAGCGTAGTGAGAGACGTTAAACAACTGTTTGCCTTCTCTTTTGTAGATTACTCCTCGATTTAAAAAACATATTCCAATGTGCATCACTTTACGATTTGGCAGACAAATAAGAAAATGAAGATGCAGTTGTCAAAACTTTAAACGCATTTTTCTCAAAACTGCTTTTTCAAATGCGGTGGACATTGTAACTAAAAAACTACTGGGCCGATCTACCTGATATTTTGCACATATTTTCCTTAGACATTTCATGAGGTAACAACGTCGAGATATTTTTCTTTTTTTGCTTATTTTTTGTTCAACAATAATAAGTCTGTTGATTTTCACAAAATTTTTACCAAAAATTTCATTTTTTTTAATTCTGAGTGATACCAAAAATTCAAAAATCATTAAAAATAAAAAAACTCAACGTTGTGACCTCGTGACCTCGTTGCTAATTAAATCTTTTTGAATTTTTTGTTTCGTATGATCGAGTGACGAGTTCTGATGTCCACCGCAAAATCCATTCTTTTGTGAGCTGCCTGTCAAAATTTGTCACCAATGGCTTATTTTCCAATATTTTGGATTGATTTTTTTTCTAAGCATTCTTTGAATTGTACTTAATATGCTTATTTAATTTAAAAATAAAATATTTGTACCAAAGCTTCGAAAAAAATTCACAAAAATGTGCTTGATATGTTGATTTCAAACCATACCCCCTCCTTAAAGTCGCCGGTTTACGAAATAACGAATTTATTCCTTTCATTTGCACCAGACTGTATACACATGCAACGAGCAACGGTGGAAAGTAGTGTCGCGCACGCTTAATTAGCAATTAAAAAACAAAGGAGTTCTGAATATTCTATTGCAAAAAACTCTTCGGGATTTCATCAATCGATGTTTAAAGAATATCTACTTACCTTGGCAACATTCAAATTTTCAGTTTTTCACATATTTTTTGAGGGTTAAAAATGGCCGATTTCGAAATTTTTCAATTTTTAATCGTTTATATGTCAAAAACTATCAACTTTAGAGAAAAGTCACTAAAGACCTTTTCTATTTGGAATGATCCAAAAAACCTAAAAAAAACTTTGTTCCATACAAAAAAAATAATTTTAGGAAAAAAACAAAAAAAACGTTTAAAACATTTTTGACCCACTTTTGGTCCTGGCAACATGCAAATTTGTTAAAAGGGGTCCTTTTTGAGTAAGATTGTGCAAAAAATCCGAATCGGAATATTTTTCCTAGCTGATGCGCAGTGGCTTTCTGGACTAAATGCTAAGATGGATAATACAGGGGTGGATAACGGGAGGAAGGAGTATAGGAAGAAGGAGTGTATGGTTGAAAAGTTTAAGGGACCGGTTTAAATGCAGTTCAAGTTCAATATTAGAGATGATGATATACATACAACCTCCGATTGGGGACGACACTTACAGAGAAAGAAGTAGGTAACTAAGGAGACATTGCTTATAAGAATATAAAAATATTTTTCTTTTCCCTTTTCTTAACAAGTGATGCCATCCTTTCGTATCCATTCTTAATTTTATCCTACAAATTATGCAATCAAAATGGAATGTTCCATCTAAGCATTCTCATTTCCGTCACATGTATTCGTTGTTCTTTTTTTTAACTGTCCAACATTCAGGTCATATATTATTTCCTTATTATTCTGTAATATTGATCCTGGGGAAAGCGGAGCAAAAATAAAAATGTCGTCTGGTAATGCAAGAAACAAAACAAAAGGGAACTGGTGTAACAGTGATAGACAACTACAGCTTTTTCAGTAGTGGTGACGAAGACCGCATGTTGGGAACTGGTTTTATAGTTAGTGACCGGTTGCAAAGTGCGATATTGAAGATCGAGCCCATATCTGAACGGATTTGTAGGTTGAGACTAAGAGGTAAGACTAGAAAACTAAGTCTAATAAATGTGCATGCTCCCTCAGAGAATAAAGATCAAAATGTAAAACAGGATTTCTATGGTAATATTGAACTTATATACAGTCGAACCCGCTTATTAGAATACCTGTTAAAGGAATATTCCGCTTTAAGGAATAGAAATTTGCGGTCCCGGAACGTTTCTACTAGCCACCAATGATCGGTTATTAGAATATCCCTTTTATAAGAATACTTTTGCTTGGCAAGAAAGCTATTCCAATAAGCGGGTTCGACTGTATAATCAAATTCCAAAATACGATTTTAAAATTGTAATAGGTAATTTGAATGCCAAAGTGGGGAATGAAGAGATGTACCGAAAAACTACTGGAGGTAAAGTAAACGTGACGAAAGTAATGAGAATGGGAAGATGCTGGTAGGCTTTGCGCAAGAGAACTTGAGAATTATGAGTACTTACTTCAACCACAAGAAAATCCACAAAGAAACATGGATCGGTCCAGACTGCAGAACAGGCAACCAAATCGACCACGTCCTAGTGGAGAGTAAGCACGCGAAATTAATAACAGATATTAGAACTTACCGAGGGACAGACGCGGATTCCGATCACATACTAATGATTACGAAATTAAGAGACACTATCCCAAAGGTCAGAGAACAGAGAATAATAAATAAAAATATGCAATGAATGAGGACACGAAAGGATTATTAGCCCCATGTATCAAATCCCCCCCCCTTATTAAGGTGGTGTATATGTTTAGCTTTTCTGCACGTTTTATATTTTTATTTTTTAAATGATTCTGGAGACCGTGAACAGCTCTGTTTGCTATTGATATGCTTATTTCTTCGCTTGTAGTGTTTATTGAGTTTACTAGCGATCCAAGATATGTGAATTCGTTGACTTGCCCAAAGGTATGGTTGTTAATTTGAATTCTCTGTTGAATATTTCGGGAGTTTTTAGAAACCAACATATATTTGGTTTTTTCCTCGTTTACCACAAGTCCGAATTCACTTGCCGCGTCCACATGCCGTGTACTGCACGATGTCTCTCATACTTCTGCCCACTATACTATATCGTCAGCGAATGCGAGAATTTGCGTCGATCTATTAAAAATAGTTCCATTCATTCTAATATTTAATTTTCTGACTGCCTTTTCCAAGGCAATATTAAAGTCTTAGTCGTCCCCCTGTCTTAGACCATTATTAATGTCAAAGAATGTCGAGTTTTCTCCTTGAATTCTAACGCACGAGCTTACATTTTGCATTGTTAGTTGGGTCAACTTAACCAACTTAGGTGGGATCCCAAAGTCTATCATTATTTTATAATGCAGTTCTTTTAACACTGTCATAGGCTGCTTTGAAGTCGACGAAGAGATGGTGGGTATCTATGTTATATTCTAGTGACTTTTCTAGAATCTGCCTACGTGCTTGAATTTGATGTATGTGACTTTCCAGCAATGAATCCGCATTGATATTGACCAACAATATCCTTTGTGAAAGATTTCAGTCTTTCAAACAATACATTGCCGAAGATTTTATACGCAGATGCTAGCAGAGTAATCCCTCTATAGTTCTTACAATCCAGTTGATCACCTTTTTTATGCAACTGACATATTATTCCCTTTAGTCACTCTTCTGGTACCAATTCATTCTGCTATATAAATACTATTAATTTATGGATTGCTGCCAATAGTTGATCACCACCTTTTTTATACATTTCCGAACAGATTTCATCGATTCCTGGTGCTTTATTGTCTTTGAGTTTTAGGATGACATTTGACACTTAGTCTCTTGTTGGGTCTTCACTGTGTAGTTGATGATGTAGATTTTGTTGATTTTCTTTGTTGTAATCCTCTTCAATATCGTTTATATTTAGATGTTCGCTGAAATGTTGTGCCCATCTGTTAAGAACTGAGTTTTTGTCATGTAGAATTTCACCGTTAGTGTCTCTACAAATTTTTAATCGTGTTTAAATTCTCGACGGCTATTATTTAAGGATTTGTAGTATTTTCTCGTTTAGTTTTTATCAAATAAACTTTGTATCTCATTGAGAGTGTTCTGTTCGTATTCAATCTTCTTACGTCGATGGATACGTTTTTCCTCTCTTCTAAGACGTCTATATTCTTCTTTTTTTTTTCTCCATGTACAACCTGCATCGATGGTTTTTTGACGCATATACATTGTAAATCATGATTTGGGAGTGCTCCTTGTAACATTCAACGTAAATAGGTTTGTTTATTTCTAGTGCATCTTTATCTTGATTTTAGTATAAGTTGTGTTGTTTTGGTACAAAATTGGTAAAATAAAGGATTCATAGAAGACAATTAATATCGCGAAAGGGAATCATTAAAAGAAACAATTAACTACCTATTTACCTGTACCTACAATTTTTTTAGACCCTTTTAATTACATAATATACCTAGGTAGGACTCGGTAGGAGCAGACGTCATTCGTGTCAACGTAGAAAAATCGACGCCTATGACAACAGACAGAATTTCACAACTACGCAGAGAAGAGACCCACACAGGCATGTAATGTATAGCAAACGTTGCAAATTCGGCTAAAACATCATCGTGCAGTTTGAAGTAGTCCGATGGAGCGGAATGTGAACGACCCTTCCTAAATTCAGACACACACTATACCATGTATTCGCCTGCACACTCATTGAGCACGAAATTTGTGTAACAGTGCGTTGGTCGTCTCACTATACTTCCTACGGAAGTATATGGGTTTTTGGATGATGCTAAATATAGAGTTTTAGAGGAGGAAAACGAGACTCACTGAGAAAAGGACTAGACAAGAAAAAGAGACGAGACGAAAAGAGATTAAGTAGTAGTGGAGAAGATCTGAAGATGTAAATATCGAAAACTAGAAAGCCATCCTATTTCCGTTATTGAGTGTTCAAATATCTGGAATACCTAGCCAAACTAAGTCCACTTTTATTAGAAAATAACAGCTCTGATGAATTTTATGTAGAAACAAGATCAGAAATATGTTCATATATTCATATCTTATCACTTATGTTACATATCACTCATTCATTAATGTATCCAAGACATTAAGAATAGGATTTTTATGAATGACATATTCATTAATAACTTGTGAGATGTGAGATGCTCATGACATATTGTTTGCAGACGATCAAGGAAGACTACGAAATCAAAGCAACAATTTGTGAAATATACATACATTATAATATAATACTAAACACAAGAATAAAATCATAATTTTTATCAAGGACTCTAATAGTGTAGCATTTTGTTTCACCCTATATCCCAAAAATCTCATAGGTTCTTTTAAAAACTGATAGGAAGTGAGTTTTAGAATATCCAACGGGAATAAACATAATCCAATTGTTTATTTACGTTGTCAAACGCCACAAAGCGAAATCAATTTGCTGATTGGGAAAATCTTAACGGAGAGCGGGACCTGCGTTTCGTTAAATGATTCTTAATACGGCGGTGTGCCAGTTTAGATCGAGTTCGGGATTTCGGTTTTGAGTCTCCTGAAAGAACACCGCTTTGTCAATATAGGTGTTGGCATTTTATTTGCTTTAGTTTTGAGAAATCTATTATGGTTTTCTTAATTTCCGATTTATCTGCCTGCTTATGGGGGCAGAACTGAATAAGTTTCCCTTAATTTCATGGATTCCTACTTTAGTCCAAAACCAATCATCTAGCATATACAAAGGATCCAAGAGTTTTCCTTGTTATTCAAAGAGAAGTTAAGGTGTCGCCCTTATTATCCAGTTCCAAGTTTTTTGTCTGCTTCCCTACCAGTTAGTATGATTCTCTCTTTTACTTTCTTTCTGATTTCAGTATCTCTAGTGTAGATCTGTTGACTGACTTCTGAATGCTTGTCGTTGTGTCATTCAAAACACCTGAGAGCCTTGCGTTGTGGACGTCTTTAAACCTGAGATTCTTTGTTGAATCTAAATTCAAAAAGAGAACTTTCCCCTGGGTTTATTTTTACGTTACCCAAAATAGCTCCTTTATATTAACCAGATTACAATACAGTGGCGTACTGAACATGGTTCCGGGGTTCCGTGAAACCAGGGCCCGGACACCACAGGGGCCCGCTCTAACGCGGTTTTTGCTTCTTTTGTTTTTAATTTGACATTTTGAACTACACAAGTACAAAATAGAAAATGTAACTACTAAATAAATTTTAATTTTTGTGTACGTACTTATAAATAAAAACCAAGAATACCTGTTCATCAAAAAATTTGAAAACAAAATTTACTTGTTTAAACACTTGTAAAGACTAACCCGCCGGTGCCTGCCAACACGTACTAACTCAAACACTTGTATTTTTTTATATTACCGCGATCCATAAATAAGTTGTAGTAGGTTCTACTACAAAGTCTCAGAAATTCGGAAACTGATCAATGCAAGTTTTTTACGGTGGGTCATAAAAATAATCCCAATACAATACTCGATACTTGATGTTTGGTTGGCTCAAAATGCTTATTTTTGAAAAGGCTGTAGTTAAATGAGCTTAAACGAGTCACTACTCACGAGTGTAGGCAAATTTTGAACAGCCATATATTATCTAACCAATCTTTGTCTTCAGGAAAACAAAAAGTCAACTTTATTTTTAAGGGATCAACTTTATTTTTGAGCTCAAAAAAATGGATCAACTTTATTTTTGAGCGTTACATACTTAATATTGATGCTAGAATCTGAAAAAGAAACAAAAATAAAGCTTTTTAAAAACTTTAAACAGTTGTGATGAATTTTTCTCGAAAAGTGTTTTTCACTTTTCATTTTTTGTTTAGTTCACGTTGAAATGTTCGATTTAGAATTTGACGAATAAGAACCTACTTTTCATTACCTACAACTCTGCTTCTCCTGGGTCTATAAACTTCATATATACACCATTTATTTAACTTTTTTATTAGCTATATTTTTACTATATTTTTGCTGATTATATTTTTCGATAAAATACTTACTTTTTGAGTTATTTGCGAAAAACCGTCTTAAAATGTGTTATTTTATTGTTTTCATTGAAAAATGAACATATTCACTCACAAATAACTCGAAAAGTATTGACTTAGTGCAAATCTCTATAAAACTAAAGTTGCTTAGAAATAGTCAGTTAATCCAATTCCGGACTTATTTTGAACGTATGTTTTCCACCCCTGAGAAGGGGTAAAATTCACCCCAGGGCAAAAGCATAGATCGGCACAATAGGTATCACTTTCTTTTGTTTGACATGTTAGCTATGTGTATTGTGTAGGTTTGCCAAATTTTATTTTAATCCTAGCGGTTCTTTAAAATGTAGAGCAAAAACCGTGAGTAAATGGACTCACCATTATGGATAAATTAGCTTGATTTTTTATAAATATATGATATTTATATTTTATGATATATATGATGATTTATATTTAATGTTAATTAAAAACGTTTGATATACAAAAATACAGGTCATAAATTAAGGTACATATTCTGGGACCAAAAATAGTTCGAATGAACCTAACTTACCTTAGTACAAATATGCACATAAAAAAAGTTACAGCTCTTTGAAGTTACAAAATGAAAATCGATTTTCTCGAATATATCGAAAGCTATTAAAGATTTTTTATGAAAAATGGACCTGTGGTATTCTTATGGCAGGAATATCTTAAAAAATATTATAGTAAAATTTTTGCACCCCCTAAAAATTTTATGGGGTTTTGTTCCCTTAAACCCCCCAAACTTTTGTGTACGTGCCAATTAAATTATTGTTGTGGTACCATTAGTTAAATTCAATATTTTCAAAACGTTTTTGCCTCTTACTATTTTTCGATAAGGCAGTTTTTATCGAGATGCTGCTTCTTTTTTAATATGTTTACATAAAAAATTTATGGGGGATTTGTGCCTTTAAACCCCCCAAATGTTTGTGTACGTTCCAATTAAACTATTATTGCCGTACCATTAGTTAAACACAGTGTTTTTAAAACTTGTTTGCCTCTTTGTATTTTTTCGATAAGGCACCTTTCATCGAGATGTGGCTTCTTTTATAAGATGGTTCAAAATATACCTAAAAATGTAAATCATAAATAAATTTTCATATTATTACAAAGTCTCCATAATCGTACTTAACCATATACAAATAATATGTGGTGGATTTGACAAATATTCTAAATATCTCGATAAAAACTGACTTTTCGAAAAAGTACTAAGTACTTTTAAAAGTACTAAAGAGGCAAAAAATGTTTTAAAACATTGTGTTTAACTAATGGTACTACAATAATAATTTAATTGGAACGTACACAAAAGTTTGGGGTGGTTTAAAGGAACAAAACCCCCATACAATTTTTAAGGGGTGTCCAAATTTTACTTTAATTTTTGCTTAAGATACTACTGCCATAAGAATGCCACATGTCTATTTTCAATAAAAAATCTCTAATAGTTTTCGATATATTGGAAAAAATCGATTTTCATTTTGTAACTTCAAAGGGTTGTAACTTTTTTTATGTGCACATTTGTACTAAGGTAAGTTAGGTGCAATCGAACTATTTTTGGTCCCAGAATATGTGATTAAATTTATGACCTGTATTTTTGTTACACCCTGTACAATGTGTGGTTTTATTGGTCGGGTTCGCATCCCATCTGGAACCAGGGCCCGCTGATCTATCGGTACGCCACTGTTGCAATACTACGAATAATGTGTCTACTATAAGAAAAAAATTAATGGAGACAGTACAAAATATTTGTTAGTTGTACTAGACACTATTTTTAACTAAGGCACTAAATCTCTGATAGCCATTTTGAACATAATCCTAACATCAGCTGTTGCTGATTCTCCAAGTACATTGATGGCATGTGGTGTATGTATATTCAAAAACACACATTTCTGAAGATAGTAATTCTAAATATACACAAAGAAGAAGTAACAACAGTCAAACACTCTAAGCACCTAAGTGGACAAGTGGACATGCAACTATATTTTACATTTTTAATATTATAAATGAAAGTGTAATTTTACCACACAGCTGCCTAACATCTACTTACAACGAGGAAATATAAAAGTTCAAGACAGAGAAAAATTTGCCATATTGGTCATCAACCTCAATAATTGGGGAACCGCTTAGGAGAAGAAGGATCCTCTTAAATGTTCCCAATGTTTTTATTTCTGATCCGTTAATCTTTCTATACTACTTTAATGCCGGAACTCTACCTCTCTTTCCCCTTTCCCCATGTATTTTTTTTATGGATTTTCATTCTTTATGTATTAATCCTACATTTTATAATCATCCTTAAGAAGAGCGTAGCACAAAATTTCGGGCCAATGCTTTTTAAATGCATTAATTTTTTTTCGAGTCCTGAGAAAACTATAGTTATTTCCTACGACGCGAAGCGGGAGTTCGGCAAGCAGTCGAGTGCGGAAAAGAGACTTTCTGCAAGCGTTAGGAACAATCTTTTTTCTCCGAGTCTTTGAAAAATGACCAAATCTCACCAATTTTACCATTATCCATCATTAAAATGACCAAATTTAATTAATATGAAAATACATACACAAATTCTGAATGGATCAAGTAATCCAAAGCCAATAACGAAAAAAAAAAAAAAAAAAAAAAAAAAAAAAACATGCACAAATTAATTCTTTGACAAGGTTGTCAAAACCAAAGTTTCAGCATAATTGGTTAGCATGACGACGATCTTGGTTTCCATGACGACGATTCAAAACCACTGTTATTGTCTACTGATTTGACTTTCGAATATTATGTCAAAATTATTTTATTTCATCGAATTCTCGCGTTAATTTCATTAAAATGTGAACACAATAGGATATATTTGAATTAAATTAGTAAATAATATCTAAATATTAGTTTATTGCATGTATTATAATTACTTTAAGGCCATATTAACATATCTAAATTAACACGCGTGCGGAAAAGTAAAACGCGCGCGGAAAAGTAAAACGCGTGCGGGAAAGTAACACGCGTGCGGAAAAGTAAAACTTTCTAAACTAAAATGCGTGCCCGAAAGTAGACATTTTTGCACGCTCGTAGAAAATAGCCATTTGTATAACAAGGGAGGAAAGTGCTACTTTTCTTCCCGAGAATGAAGTTTACTGCCCGACGCATAGCGGAGGGCAGTAATCATTCAAGGGAGGAAAAGGCACTTTACTCCCTTGTTATACATATGGTTTTTCCACCTTCCTCAAATAACAAGTCATTTTTTCATTTTTACTTAATTTATTCAAGTAACTAACCAACAAAATTATTAGAACTAAAACGAACAAGTAGGTACAATATAACTGTCAACTGTCAAATATAAGTCAAATTATTAATGTAAACATTGTTAAATCAAAATAACAATTTACTGTTTTTTACCATTCTGCAAAATACAGGGTGTTTTATAAATAAACGTTAAAATGTATAGATACTTCCGTAATAGAAAATAGATATTGTACAGGGCCTCAATAAGTTATATTTCATGAATGAAATACCATGACGTCACTTTTACTTTTCCTCCCTAGGGAGGAAAAGTACAACCTTGCTCCCTATAATGAGGTCCGCAAAAGTATACTTTCGGTAGAGGTAGGTGGAAATAGTTATTTTCCTAACAAGTGCAGAAAGTCATACTTTTCCGCACGCGACTGCAGTTTGCCGAACGACGCGAAGCGGGAGTTCAGCAAGCAGTCGAGTGCGGAAAAGAGACTTTCTGCAAGAGTTAGGAACAATATTTTTTCTACGAGTCTTTAAAAAGTGACCAAATCTTAATCAATTAATTTAAATAATATGAAAATACATACACAAATTAATTCTTTGACAAGGTTGTCAAAACCAAACTTTCAATAAAATTAGTTAGCATGACGACGATCTTGGTTTCCATGACGATGATCTTGGTTTCCATGACGATGATTCAAAACGACTGTTATTAGGTTTGTTCTAGCATTAGTTTCAAACGGTTTGAAACCATCAGCGAATAGTAGACCAGCGCGAGTAGATGGGATAGCACTGGTGACTGTATTATGTTTTCTCACTGACCAACTGTTTGCTGACGGTTTCTGACTAGTTTGACTGTTTGCTAGAACAAACCTAATGTCTAACGATTTGACTTTCGAATATGTATTATGTCAAAATAATTTTATTTCATCGATTTGTCGCGTTAATTTCATTAAAACAGGAACACAATAAGATACATTTGAAATAAAATAGTAAATGATATCTAAATATTAGTTTATTGCATGTATTATAATTATTTTAAGGCCATATTAAAATATCTACACGCATGCGGAAAAGTAAAACGCGTGCGGAAAAGTAAAACGCGTGCGGAAAAGTAAAACGCGTGCGGAAAAGTGAAACTTTCTAAACTAAAACGCGTGCGCCAAAGTAGACATTTTTGCACGCTCGTAGATAAAATATTTTTCAAAAATACTTATAGAACAGGAAGGATCTGTTTTTAGGTGGATGTGAGAGGTGGCTTTTTGCCTGAGGTGGCTGAGGATTTTTGCGGATAAAGTTAGGTGATAACTTCGTTAATAATAATTGACTTATGCTCCCTCTCAAATATGCCCGGAACATTAATAAAAAAAATAAAATATTTAAAAATTTCAAAAGATTTCGTTTTTTTTTCTATTTCTTTGCTTATAACTTTAAAACGATTCATTTTAGAACAAAGTCGTATAGGAATAAAACAAAGATAATTAAATTTTCTATCAGATACGATTGGTTAAAAATGTCTTAATTTATCACCCTTTCTGCAAATTAGTAATAAATATAAAATAAGGGGGCAAAACAAGCCTGTCCTTATTCAATGTTTTTCCATCACTTAGGTTACACTTGGAACCTTCATAATTCCCTTAGAAAATTTTTGTAATGTGCTAAAACCGTCCACGAAATTTCATTAAAATTGACTTACTAGATTTTGCATAATAATTTTGCAATCTAAACTTTTTTAAAAAATTAAAATTTTTTAAAATCTTGCACAACAAAAACTAGAACGTACAAAGATTTGCCAATTTTTTTACATATAAAGAAGCACTCCACCTATCTAATGCATTTTACAGAATTGAAATCGGATTATTTAGGCAGCCTCAGCAATGTTTTAAAGATATAAACAATTTTTTGGCTTATAAACAAATTAGTGCTGTGGCCCGGAGGCGGTGCTACGGGCTCCTTTATTTAGATGGACTTACCCAAGTTTTTTATGTATTTTGACCCGTAGAATACGAATTTTTTGGGTAACAGTTGATCCGGATGTCTATAAGATTGTTATAAACAAAGAACTTAAGGAATTACATAGCATCGATTTTTCGCAAAATAAAACATTTTTTTGTATTTCTTGAGTAATTCTAAGCAAAAAATGTTCTTACAAGTTTTTTTTTAGGATGCATAGTTTTCTAGATAAACGCGGTGGAATTTTCGAAAAATTGCAATTTTGAACGCGAATAACTTTTGATTAAAAAATAAAATAGCAATTCTGCCAATTCTGCTGACAGCATTTGAAAGTTTAAGTCAAATTATACCGGTTTTAATTATTTGCATTGCTAAAAATTAATTTTTCTATTATTAAACAAAGCTATTTGTTTATATGCCAAAAAATTGTTTATAATTTTAAAACATTGCTGAGGCCCCTTAAATAATCCGATTTTAATTCTGTAAAGTGTATTAGATAGGTAGAGAACCTCTTTATATGTAAAAAAATTAGCCAACTTCTAAATCGTCTACTTTTTGTTCCGAAAGATTTTAAAAAATTTGAACTTTTTTAAAAACATTTAGATTGCAAATTTATTATGTAAGGCTATTTTTTCGCGGCTAGTTTGTCTGGCAGGCTATTTTGTCGGAGCTGTTTTGTGTGAGGAATATTATGTGGGGGATATTTTGTCGGTGCTTTTTCGACGGGGCTATTTTGACGGGGTACCCTGGCATAGACATCGCCGTAAACCGCGATGCAAGGTCGCGAGCGTGAACGGGTGACACATCCTTGGTATAATCGGTTCGCTAAACTCAGACAGAACTGGCTAGTGATTTGAGTTGATAATTTTTTTGTTTTTGGCCAATTGCCAAAATTGGCAAAATTACTAACTATTTGGTAATTATTTTTTTGCCAATTTTACCAAATTGGCAAAATTATTTGCTAAAATCACTAGCCAGTTGTGTCTGAGTTTAGCGAACCGACTATATGTGCGATCTCATAAGAAAATGAAGGTTTGTTTTGATATCGATGTAGCGACCGCAGTCGCGACCTACACGGCGCTCATCCATGTATCTTCGGCATGTTTTTACCCCAAGGCTTCCCATAATTTTATCTTCTAAATTGTATTTATACTTATCCGGATCCCTTTTATTTTTATCGGTAGTCCTATTCTTTCCGCTGATCCTAATGTGTAGGCGAACAATTTTTATTCTGAATATTTTATCATTTTTTCTTCTAGAAGAAAGACTAGTAGCCCGATCAGGGAACACAAAATTTTACGAAAACCTCCAAAAAAATAAAGGAAGGATGAACATTTAGGAATAGGTAGTTGATATTGTCTATTATAATATAAGAAAAAGTTCTACATCCCCTCCATTTTACAAAAATTGGAAAATACGGGGTGAAAAATATTTTCTCGGGGGTGAAAAAATATTTGTTCAAAATAAGTCCGGAATTGGATAAAATGACCAATTCTAAGCAACTTTTGTTCTATAGAGTTTTTTTACTAAGTCAATACTTTTCGAATTATTTGAGAGTGAATATGTTAATTTTTAACAAAAAAAAAACATGTTTTTGGACGGTTCTTCGGAGATAACTCAAAAAGTAAGTATTTTAGCGAAAAAAATATTCTTAGCAAAAATATAGCTTATAAAATACTGAAAAAAATGGTATGTATATGCAGGAGGTCTGTTGACCCAGCAGAAGCAGAGCTGCGGCTAATGAAAAGTAGGTTCTTCTTCAAATTCCAAATCGAATATTTCAATGTGAAATAAACAAAAAACTGAGCACTTTTCGGAAAAAATTTATTACAACTTTTTTAAAGTGTTTAGAAAAAGGTTTATTTTTGTTTTATAAAAAACTTCTAACATTAAAAGTAAGTGAGTTACGCTTAAAATATTGTTGGCCTTTTATTTTTTGGTACAAAAATGGCGAAAATCACCCCCTAATTAGCTTCTCAAATAAAATTAATCGTTACCGCTTCAGAAGTTACTTTACTTATATATTGTTTATATTATCTAAAAGTTTCATTGGTTCAAAGTGCTCAGGTTTAAAAAAAATTGGGTTTAAAATAAAACATTTTTTTTTAATTTAAAAAAAAATGGAATTTTGTGGAATTAACTTCAAAATTATTAGTAATACCAAAAATATAAAAGAGTAATAAAATGTACGTTTTGCTTTTCTGAATATTTCTGATTTTTTTTTCTTGTTAGACAAAAATTGGTTATGCTATAGCTGTTCAAAATTTGCCTAAACTCGTGATTAGTTACTCGTTCAGGGGATTTTAACTACAGCTTTTTCAAAAATAAGCACTTTGAACCGATGAAACTTACAGATCATATAAATAATACATAGAAAAAGTAACTTGTGAAGTGGTAATAATATAATTTATTTGTGATGCTAATTAGGGGGTGATTTTCGCGATTTTTTTACCAAAAAATAAAAGGGAACAACAATATCTTGAGCGTAACTTACTTACTTTTAATGTTACAAGTTTTTTTAAAAAACAAAAATAAACCTTTTTCTGAACACTTTAAAAAAGTTAAAATGAATTTTCCCCGAAAAGTGCTCCGTTTTTGGGTTATTGCACATTGAAATATTCGATTTGGAATTTGACGAAGAAGAACCTACTTTTCATTAGCTGCAACTCTGCTTCTTCTGGGTCTACAGACCTCATGTATACACCATTTTAAAAAAATTTTATAAGATATATTTTTGCTAAGAATAGTTTTTTCGCTAAAATACTTACTTTTTGAGTTATCTCCGAAAAACCGTCCAAAAACACGTTTTATTTTGTTAAACATGAACACATTCACTCGCAAATAACTCGAAAAATATTGACTGAGTGAAAAAACTCTATATAGAAAAAGTTGTTTAGAATTAATCATTTTATCTAATTCCGGTCTTATTTTGAATGTATATTTTTCACCTTAGATTCCCCTCCATTTTTGTAAAATGGAGGGGATGTAGAATTGTAAACTTTTTCTTATATAATAATAAACAATTTCAACTACCTATTCCCAAATTTTCATCCTTCCTTTATTTTTTTTTTGGGGTCAGATTGTTCTTTGATCGGGCTATAGAGGTATTTTTATTTTCAATCATTCTACCTTGTCATTTTCCTGGTCTATGAGTATTCTGTTTTTTTCATTTTCTCGTAAGTCGTATCCAAAAAATTATCATTGAAAATAAAGTGGTCATCATCATTTGGCTCTACAACTCTATGTGAGTCTTGGCCGCGTTTACTATTTGCCTCCATTGTTGTCGGTCCTGAGCAGCTATTTCCCATTGCTGTACTCCCATTTTGCGTAGATCGCTGGCTACTGCGTCCTTCCATCTCTTTCTTGGGCGACCAACTGACCTTTTTCCTTCGGGCCTTTCCCAGAATGTGGCGTTTAGAAGTCTTTCGTCACTTGATCTTAGTACGTGACCCGCCCATCGTATTCTTTTTGATTTAATGTAGCGTACTATGTTTTCATCTCCGTATATTGTCTGGAGTTCATCATTGTGTCTTCTTCTCCATTCTCCTGTTGTCTCTTCTCTGCAAATAAAGTGGTCATACTTATTATTCAAGATTATGAACTTATTATTGAAGACCTTTTTAATTTATTGATTACATACACAGGAATATTAACGTTTATTGCATTTGTTTCAGGTTCTAAGGCTATAAGGAGAGGTTTACATAGGTGAGTTTAGGGATTTACTCAGTGCTAAACATTTGATTTTGGACCAAAGATTTCACTTATTTAGGTAAGTTTTCCTAATTGCTTATTTTTAATTATTATTTATTAAGATTGTATTTCAGCTAAAAATATTTGTTGTATTAGTATGGTATATCTAGATCCAAACCCAGACATCCAAAGTGAAAGTTATCCTCCAACACCAAATTGTTCTATATGGTCCACATAATGTTCAGAAAAAAGTCACACCATTTTGAGCGTCGGGTTTGGGGGGGACGGGAGAGAAATCGGTAAATTCGTAGTTTTTTACGTTTTTCGTCAATATTTCTAAAACTGTGCAGTTTAGCATGAACAACCTTCTATACAAAAATATTCTACATAACATTTAAAATAAAAAAGGCCCTATGCACAATCCTTCTAAAATGAACGGTTCCACAGTTACGGAGATAGTATATTATAATTGGTCCAAAAAAAGGCCTAACCCAGACATCCAAAGTAAAAGTTTTCCTCCAACACAAAATTGTTTTATATGGTCCACATATTGTTCAGTAAAAAGTTACACCAATTTGAGCGTCTGGTTTGGGGGGGGGGGAGATGGGGGAGAAGTCGGTAAATTAGTAGTTGTTTTACGTTTTTCGTCAATATTTCTAAAACTATGCTTTAGCAAAAATTATGTTTTATACTCAAATTTTCTACATAAAATTTAAAACAAAAAAGGTTCAATACATAATTGTTATAAAATCAACGGTTCCAGAGTTACGGAGGGTGAAAAGTGGAGGTTTCCGATACTTTTTATATTTATTGGGCAATTTATAATATTATTACTGATGAAAGAAATTTTTTTGTAAATAAAATTTGCTATTTCAGTGGTCAGTGGTATGTTAGTGATAAGCCCTTGAAGAAACGTCAACCTCACCACCCAAAATCATCATCAATTGTCCAAATAATATAAAAAGCATCGATAACCTCCACTTTCACCCTCCGTAACTCTGGAACCGTTGATTTTATAACAATTATGTATCGGACCTTTTTTGTTTTAAATTTTATATAGAACATTTTTGTATAGAAAATTATTTACGCTAAAGCACAGTTTTAGAATTATTGACGAAAAACTTAAAAAACTACTAATTTACCGACTTCTCTCCCATCTCCCCCCCCCCAAACCGGACGCTCAAAATGATAACTTTTTACTGAACAATATGTGGACCATATAGAACAATTTGGTGTTGGAGGAAAACTTTTACTTTGGATGTCTGGGTTAGGCGTTTTTTTGGACCAATTACAATATACTACCTCCGTAACTTTGGAACCGTTCATTCTAGAAGGATTATGTATCGGATCTTTTTTATTTCAAATTTAATGTAGAACATTTTTGTATAGAAGGTGGTTCATGCTAAACCGCATAGTTTTAGAAATATTGACGAAAAACGTAAAAAACTACGAATTTACCGATTTCTCCCCCCTCTCCCTTCAAACCCTACGCTCAAAATTGTGTGACTTTTTTCTGAACATTATGTGGACCATATAGAACAATTTGGTGTTGGAGGATAACTTTCACTTTGGATGTCCGGGTTATGCCATTATTTGGATCAATTTATCATACTATATGTGATAAATGCGAACCATCAGTTTTATTAGTTTGTGGTAGTACGGGTGGTTTCACTAGTATAGTATATTTCAGCGATCTTGTCGTGTCCACAGCACTAAACAAATTACAATACATACTATTAATATTGTATTGTTAACTTTTTGTTTATTTACACTCAATTTAAAATTGTTTAAAAATTCACATGCATATTTAAGGCGTTTACAAAACTTGTCTATTTTTATAGACCTGTACACTTGAGTCCAGGGTTTTTTACCCGTGCGTCATTAATACCTGGCGAGATAAAACACATACTTTTTATCTAGCATCATTCTCTTCCACGCATGAAACTAAAGGCAAACCAGCTACCGCTTGTTATTAAGTAAAAACACATGTTATTTTTATGAACCCTCTAGACTCAGTATACCTATTGAAAAGAGATAGGTACAAAAAAAGACGATTAAGAATGTTTTCAGATTTTAAGTACAATTTGTGACGTTTCTGGTGTGTTCACTTTTGTGGCTGTCAATCTGTTCGATTTTTTGCCGTTTTTTTGTCAAATTTTTGAATTTTGAAGTTTTTTATGTTACACAAACAGTTTTTTTCACAACTAATTTTATATTGGAGTTTGAAATTTTAAAGTAAGTGTATTTTATTTCGTTAAGGAAGTTTTGTTAAGTGACAGTTAGGAATTGCTGTGTTAAATTTCCGCCAAAGTGAATGAAATGACAAAAAGAAAATATGTTGTTGAATTTTTTTATAAATTGTTTATTTGTCTATTAATCACTAATGATAATAGAAGAATTTATTAATCTACCTAATTCAAATGTAGCTGTAATTCTGCACCAAAATTTTAAAGGAAAACTTACATTTGACATTCTATTTATTTGATAACGTCAATTTTTAACCCGTGATCGGAGCAGTAGCTACTTACTGTCACTTGCTGTTGCGTTTAGTAAATTTCCGACTTATTTCGTATGCTTTAAATGATGACGCATGGGTAAAGAACCCTGAACTCAACTGTAGGTTGAGTGTCCATAACCTAAAAATGCATTTTTTTTTTCGAAAAAGAGTAGGTACCTATAACTTTTTTTTGAGAGGACTGAAGGTCTATTTTTTTATATTTTGTGTATTCAAAAAATATATTTCTGTTTTTGTGCATATTTTTCCGTAACATGCCCTTCCGTAACTCCGAAAAATTGGTTTTTAGGGGTTTTGGATAAATTTTCCATTTTATAGACGTCAAAATAGATCAAAACAAGGTTTTTTATAGGTTATATATACAATAAGAAGTAAATGAGTCTTAGAACATTCAAAAATTGGGCAAAAACCTGTAAACCCCCCAAAAACCATGTTTTTTCATAACTCGCAAAAACCTGGAAAAACATGGGTTTTTGGGGGTTGTTTCTCTTAATTTTTAAATGTCTTAAAGGACCCATTTATTTCGAACTATATATAGCATAAAATTAACTAGGTACTTTATCTATTTTGAAGCCTGTAAAATAGAGAAGATCCCCCAAAACCCCAAAAATCAATGTTTTTAAGATTTTTGAATTTGTCACACCTTGGAAAAATCTGGAAAAATCAAAAATATATTTATTGATCTGGCCAATTGGTTCAAACCAAGGTCATACATCTAAACACACACACACACACATATTTATTGATAAAATACAGAAACTGAATAAAAAATTGATATGTAGCCACCTCCAAAAAAAAGTTATACCTACGCTTTTTTCGAAAAAAAAATGCATTTTTAAATGCGGGTCTATAAAAAATAGACACGTTTATAAAAGCCTCAAATATGCATGTGAATTTTTTGAAATGTTTAAATTGAATTGCAGTCGCATCGAAAAGAAAAATAAAAACGAAAAAATGATTTTGGAATTAGAGGGAGGGAGAGGGGTGGTTGGCTAAAATTGTGCTGTCTTATTTTTTAATAACATAGAACGTAAAAAATGAATTCTGGGGGTAAGGACATTTTGCATATCTTAACGGGGGGTACTCTTTGCTTGTGTCATTAGTAAAAACAGATTTTACAGACCATAGAATTAAAAAAGATTTTTATGAAGATAGTTTTTTTTACTTAATTACAAGTAGTGTATTGTCGTCATTTAGATATTGAAAACAACTGTTTCCTAACATCTCAACTCATTAAATCCACCCGCAACCAGTTTCTCTAATGAGAAATATATTCACATCCACCTACATCTTATATAAATAAAGCTGCATTTAAATTGGCGAATACGCCAGCGACTTATTAGTTCCAACGAGCTAGAAGAACCGGGCCAGGCGTAATCTGAAAAAAACCTGTCATTTTTTTGTAGGGTATTTTCTTCGAGACCTCCTCCTCCGGGTCGACAGCCTTTCTCGAACGGTCTTTTTTTCTTTCTACTACACCAACTACCAACTTACTCTCTATTCTCTCGATTATCGAATGTCGACTGTCTCGCGGCCTCGCGCCCTCGCGGGACCCATTCTGCGAGTTCTGTAAGACTCCTGCGGTGCTGCCAAACTGATGTACTTATCACCATTCATGGGGAAATTTAAATACCACCAAGAAATCTAAAACCAACCCTATATCTGTCATTACAGAAAAACTGTAATTTTTGTTCATTTTCGATCAAATTAAAACTATCGTTTACAATTACAATAACTTTCACACTTTCATAAATTTGGTATTTGGGTTGTGAAAATGAATGTTGTATTTTAGTTTTCCATATAAAAAAGTGACTGTTCTTCTAAATTAATCATATTGCAAAAATTCAAAGCTGGCGTGCCACAAGGTAGCGTATTAGGTCCGGTCCTGTACCTATTGTATACGTGTGACATCCCAGAACTAGAACAGAACACTATTGCCACCTTCGCTGATGATACAGCTAACTAGCGATAGGAGACACTAGTGAAGAAGCGACTGATAAGTTGCAACTCTCAGTAAATATAATACATACCTTGACCAGAAAATGGCGAATAAAATTAAATGAGTCTAAATCGGCACACATTAACTTCACAAATAAAAAAATAGAAAATTTCCCAGTTAGAATAAATGATACCCAATCCTTCCCCAATGTTCCTTATGCAACATCAGCAAAATACTTGGGCATCACCCTAGACGCGAGGCTGCGCTGGAAAGTCCATGTCAAAAAGAAAAGAGAGGAGCTAGATATGAGGTATAAGAAATTGTATTGGATGATTGGAAAAAATTCAACATTATCCATTCAGAATAAATTATCCATTTACAAACAAGTACTGAGGCCAGTATGGGTATATGGGTGCCAACTCTGGGGCTGTACCAAAGCTAGTAACCTACATATTATCCAGAGATTTCAAAACAAAGTACTGAGGAACATTGTTGATGCTCCTTGGTATATCCGTAACAGCAACCTCCACCAAGACCTGGGTATGGAAACTGTGACCGAAGTAATCAAGAGAACAGCAGCAAGTCACGAGCAGAGGCTGCATAGTCATGTGAATGTCGAGGCAATCCAACTTCTTGACAACACTGAACTAAAGAGAAGACTTATGAGGACAAAACCATTTGAGTTAGTGTAAATGTGTAACAGTTTAGTGTAAAAAGCAGAGCGTAGTGCTGTGATGTTATTGCATGTTAGTTGTAGTGCATTAGTTGATAGATATAATAAGAGTAAGCCATAGGGTATGCCCTTAGATTTAAGTATTTGTTGTTATTAAGTTAGGTCAGAGAATAACTGATAATTGGTCATTTGTGACCAGATAGTGTATACAAACATCGTACAGGTGTTATAATAAAAAAATAAAAAATATTGCAAAAATACTGACAGACAAAAAAGTTGTAAAATATAAATTTCATTCTATTGACCCACTGTCCCGTTTTGAATGCAATATTATAGGTACTACAAAAAAGTTGAGAGGGGGGACGAGAAGAACACTTCTTCTTTGAGTACCTTGCCCAAATTTTAGGCGTGGGTAGCTTCCATGACAATTTGCCGGCATTGTTCTCGATCTTGCGCGTTGCGCGGCATGTAATATAATTCATCTGCTGATAAGTCATTGACGAAGGTTTTGGAGCCATGAATATTTCTTCCTACCAATTCTTCTTTTTTCCTCCATTTTTCCGTTAGTCTGGGGATAGACTAGGATATTCAAGTTTTCTCTTTTTATCATCTTCGTCAAGTCTCATTCGCCTTGACCTATTCTGTTTAAGACTTCTACGTTTGAAATGCGATGAACCCATGATCTTTTGAGCATTCTACGATATGACCACATCTCGCATCTCAAAGGCTTCTAATTTGTTCATTGTATTAACCTTCATGATCCAGGTTTCACATCCTTATTATATAGTAATACAAGATACACATAAAATTTTAGAAACTTGATTCTTAGTTGTAAGTCCAGCTGAGAATTGCACAGTATAGATCTCAGCTTCATAAATGCTCCTCTTGCAATTTCTATACGAGTTTTACTTTCTTCATCAGGATTTAGTGTCTCGTTTATCCAACGTCCTAGGTATTTAAAATGATTAACTTTTTTAATCGACTCATTGTTGACAATTAGTTGCGTAGGGCCAACGTCTTGTTTACTAACTACAAGCAGTGGCGGATCCAAAGAGGTTGTCACGGGGTCATGACCCCCCCCCTCCCCCCAAACGTTAATAAATGTCAATTCAATAATCCTAAAAAAAAAGAAAAACCGGGAGCTGTCAAACAAAAAAAAATTAGGCTCATCCAAAAGATAATTGAAAACGCACTTATCCTAGGGGTGAGTGCGTCGAAATTTCTGGACCCGCCACTGACTACAATTAACTTTGTCTTTTACGTATTTATGCCAAGTCCCTTATTTGAGCCTTCTCTAGTGACTCGATCTATAAGTGATTGAAAATCTTCGATACTTTCAGCCATGATCGCTGTGTCATCTGCATTTTTGATGTTGTTAGGGACCGTTCAAGTATTACGTAACGCAGGTTGGGGGTGGGGGGGTTAAAAATCGTCAAAAATCGCGTTACGTAATACTTGAATGCTCCCTTAATAGTTTTCCCGCAATTCGAACTCCACGTTGACCTTTTAAGGGTTCGTTAAATATTATTTCCGAGTACACGTTAAACAAAATTAAGGATAGCACACAATCTTGTCTGACACTTCTTTGGATGGAAAGTTCGTCTGTTTCTCTGCGAGAATAGAAGCTTTTTGATTCCTCCTGACGTCGTAAAAGTCTCAGATCTTTATCATCTATGCCAATCATTTCTAGATACTCAAACAGCCTATCATGTTGGACCCTATCAAACGCCTTTTCAAAATCTATAAACAAGACGTAAATGGCTTTCTGTACTTCCCACGATCTTTAAAGTAATGTTAGCATTAAACACAAAGCTTCTCTTGTTCCCAATATTTCTCTGAAACCGTATTGTTTGTTTCCCATTATTTGTTCACATTTTACTATTTAATTCTATGAAGAATTATCTTGAGAAACAGTTAGAGACGGTGACTCATAAGACTAATTAATTAGTCTAAAGTCTTTACATGATGATGTATTAAGATTTTTGGGAGTGGAATAAATGTATACTCCCAACTATTTTGTGGTATTATTCCAGTTTCGTATATTATGTAGTTACAAATGTTTGTTAGTTCTGAGACATTGTCGTCATCTAGAATTCTAGCTAGAAGATTGAACCAGTCGCCAATCTGATGGTATTTGGTCAGGCCCTGGAGATTTCCTTTTTTTGCTTTATTTGATGGCTTTCTCTACTTCCGCTTTTAAAATACTAGGACCAGTCTGGACCAGTATTTGTATACTTTGCGGTGGCTCGTATCTAGGAAGAACTCCTTTATGTAATTAGCCCATTACCCCCTAAACATGCCAGATCCCCACTAAACATCTAGAAAAATTGAGGAAAAATATTTTCGCTACTTTGGGTTTATTAGTACATTCTTTCACGGTTTTTGCTCTAAATTTTAAAGAACCGCTTGGATTGACATGAAATTTGGCATACGCATAGCTTACATGTCAAAGAAAAAAAGTGATATTGTGCCGATGTGTGCTTTTGCCCTGGGGGTGACCTTCAGCCCCTCTTGGGGGTGAAAAAATATATGTCCAAAATAAGTCTGGAAATCTGACACTGACTAATTTTAAGTAACTTTTGTTCTAGAGCTTTTTCGCCAAGTCAACACTTTTCGAGTTATCTGCGAGTGAGTATGTTCATTTTTCAACAAAATAACCACATTTTTAGACGGTTTTTCGCAAATAACTCAAAAAGTAAGTATTTTGTCGAAAAAACCGTTCTTACCAAAAATATAGCTTGTAAAAAAGTAAAAAAAAATGGTGTAGGTATGCATTATGTCTCTGGACTTCGTAGAACCAGAGTTATAGCCAATGAAAAATATATTCATATTCACCAAATTTCAAATAGAATATTTCGACGTGAAATATTCAAAAAATTAAGCACTTTTTGGGGAAAACCTATTATAACTTTTTTAAAGTGTTTAAAAAAGCTTTATTTCTATTTTTATATAAAGTTTCTAGCATTAAATTTAGGCAAGTTACGCTCAAAATAAAGTTGGTCCCTTTTGTTTTGGCAAAAAAAATCGGGAAGACCACCCCCTAATTAGCAACTTAAATGAAATTAATCGTTACCGCTACACAAATTATTTTACTTATGTTGTGTTTCTATGAACTGTAAGTTTCATCGATTCAAAGTGCTTATTTCTGAAAAAAATTGGCTTTAAAGTAAAATTTTTAAAAATTTTAATTTTGAAAAATATGCTTTTTTTCAAAATAACTTAAAAATTGTCAGAGATACCAAAAATCTCGAAAAACAAAAGAGTCAGCATTGCTTTTCTGAATATAATATATTTTTTGCATACATTCGTGATCAGTGACTCCTTCAACCACTTTTAACTACAGCCCTTTTAAAAATAAGGAATTTGAACCGGTGAAACTTAAAGATCATAATAAACAATACATACACGAGTCAAGAAACTTGTGAAGTCGTAACGATTAAGTTCATTTGAGATACTAATTAGGGGGTGATTTTTCCGATTTTTTTACCAAATAAAAAGGGACTAACTTTATTTTGACCGTAACTTATTTACTTTTAATGCTAGAAATTTTTTTTATAAAACAAAAATGAAGCTTTTTTAAACACTTTAAATAAGTTGTAATGAGTTTTCTCCGAAATGTGCTTCATTTTTGGTTATTTCACGTTAAAGTATTCCATTTGGAATTTGACGAGTATGAACCTATTTTTCATTAGCTATAACTCTGCTTTTACTAGGTATATAGACGTGATATATACACCATTTTTTTTTTAATTTCTTACAGGCTATGTTTTTGCTAAGAATGTTTTTTCGACAAAATACTTACTATTTGAGTTATTTGCGAAAAACCGTCTAAAAGCGTGGTTATTTTGTTGAAAAAATGAATATATTCACTGGCAAATAACTAATAAATATTGACTTAGTGAAAAAACCCGATAGAACAAAAGTTACTTAAAATTAGTCAGTTTATCCATTTCCGGACTTACTTTTTACGAATATTTTTTAACCCCCAAGAGGGGGTGAAAACCACCCCCAGGGCAAAAGCACATATCGGCACAATATCACTTTTTTTCTTTGACTTGTGTGCTATGTGTATGCCAAATTTCATGTCAATCCAAGCGGTTCTTTAAAATTTAGAGGTTTTGCAATATTTTACCGTTAAAGAACGTGTACTATATTGGCCATGGCATGCTAACACATAGGTAAAAGTTTACATATAAATTTTCATAAAACATTTTAAGCTCTTTTGGAGTAATATCCAAAACGGTATTGTATAAATATATATACACGAATAGAAAAACTTCCTTGTTCCTTACTGTCTTTTTTTTTTTAATTGTTAACTAGACAATAAATTAACGCTAAAGCGGGTTCCAATCGAACCGAATCTATGACACATATGACGCTGCTCCTATCGTTTTTAACATCTACATAATGAGTACATTTATAAAACCATTTGTCTTGATAAATAGTTGGGTACTAATGACTAAAAACTCACCGACTGGGACCGGCTGGCCAGACGGTATCAATTGGTACAGTGCCGACTTCGATAATTTTGAAGGCCCACGAGATAATTTGGTGACAGGCCGATACAGAAAGGTTGTTTCTTTCTACGAGGGTAGAAGGAAAGTTTTAATAAGCCAGATTGAGACTTGTTAAGGCTAGCTTGTGGTCATCTTCATGTTAAATATCTGAGAAATTATATCATTTTCCTTTTCATACAATATATTCAGGAGGTTTACGATTGCTCAGAAATCTCCGAGCAATCATGTTACAATTTGATAGTCAGCTTCAAACATTTTAAGAGATTTTACGTGGTTTTTTTTAATTGGAACTGTCCTGTTGATTCAATAAAATTGTGTTTTGACTAGGAAAGTTTTGGGGTAGTTCTGATTTCTTTCATTATATATGGATTTTGGGCTGGTGAATCCGAATATGATATTTGTGGACAAAATTTCTTGCCGGAACATTGAAAAAATCGCGAAAAAAGCGAAAAATTTCAGCTTCTTTACGCTTTTTTGCTCAAATCTCGAAAACTATTAACTTTTAGTAAATGGTCTGTTAACAGAAATTAAAGTACTTAAAATTATCTACAAATATCACTATTTACTTTTTTTTTCAGACGAACCTTTCCCTCTAAAGTACAAGTTGATAATTGCCTATTTTTAACGGTCTCGGCAAAACCCACTTTTTACATTCCAAAACTTTATTTTTTATTAGAATGCTGTCATTTGATAAATTTCTC
Source organism: Diabrotica virgifera virgifera (assembly GCF_917563875.1). Lineage (NCBI taxonomy): Eukaryota > Metazoa > Arthropoda > Insecta > Coleoptera > Chrysomelidae > Diabrotica > Diabrotica virgifera. The sequence continues at coordinate 202,410,291 of NC_065445.1, read as the reverse complement.
CTAGTTTTCTGTACAAATAATAAATGTTAGTTCATAGGTATGGTATGTCTCTTGTGACAGCTTCCATGAGTCCATTCCGTCCTAAGACGCCGGGAATGTCCCTGCTTTTCCATTAGAGCCACATAAGATCAGGCACAGATGGAGTCACAGTTTCAGTTGGTGTGAACATTTCCTTCGGATCTTTTATCTTGATTTCTGATAAACCTTGAGGTTTTTTCCTTTTAAAATGAATTAGTTGAACAGCTCCCTGACTTCCATAAACCTCAGGCGCGGGTTTCTTTTTTATCCGAGGAGTGGATTGCTTGGGGTTAGGAGCTACTGCATATTTTGGTGCAATACAAGAAATGCCACATATGACGTATAAAGTGTGATATTCGTCGATTGTATGTACGTTAAAATCAGCGTTATCGTACACCTGCTGTGTAAAGCACGGCAGGTCAATTTTCTGCGGATCGCCTGCGAATGCTGACACTTCCAGGCGAACAGCTTCTGTATAGGATTAACAAAACCCCAAAGAGGAAACTACATTAACCTATTTTTTTGAGCCGTACTTTTTGTAGAGAAAACGGCCAACCCTGCAAGGAATGGTGAGACCAACTATCTGGGCCTTACTGCCACTACAAGACTTTGAGCAAGCGCGTTGCTTATCTGGAAGTGTCAGCAATCGCAGGCGATCCGCAGAAAATTGACCAGCCGTGCTTTACACAACAGGTGTACGAAAACGCTGATTTTAACCCTTTCTATGCCAAGCCTTAATTTACATGTTGGTCCCTCAATCCCAAAGGTTTTTTCATGCTTAGAGTCCCATTGCCTTATATATACGTTGCATCTAAATAAACAAATAAATGACCAAAACATGTTTTTAATGAGTTTTTTTTCCAACTTAAACGTTTTCTTTTCAAAAGTACTCATCAGAGAGCAAAACCAACTTGAAAAAATGTAACCAACTTAAAAAAATAATGTAATGTAAATTAACATTAATTTTCTTTTGTGTGGTACTCCTCAAAACATGACACTACGCAAAGGCCGACTCCGCATCTGGCACACATGTATCTCGATTCGCTTCTTTTTTTCTGGTCTTTTCTGTCGCTACAAACGCTTCACCTTCTAGCAGCTACCTATAAGCGTTGCCACCAGGGCTACAATATAGCATATATCTAAAATATGTGAACAAATATATTCGGCAATTGGTCCGCATGACCTGTCTTAGGTCCAACATTTTGAGGCTTTGGGAACAATAATCTAACATTTTCGGACATATTTCTACGGCATTGGGACACCAATGAGTCTAAAATTTTATAAGCAACGCATATTTTCGGCTTTGGTAAATTGAACCATAACACCTTGAACGTATATATACGGCGGCTGGGAATACAAACCCACTTTTTCAAAAACCTATATATGCAGCGTTGGGACAAAAAGGGTTAACGTACATACAATCGACGGATACCACACTTTTTACGCCATGGGTGGCATTTCTTGTATTGCACCAAAACATGCAATAGCTCCTAACCAATCTATTCCTCGGCTAAAAACTAAACCCGCACCTGAGGTTTATGGAAGTAAGAGAGCTGTTCAACTAATACATTTTGAAAGGACAAAACCTCAAGGTTTATCAGAAATCAAGATCCGAAGGGAATGTTCACACCAACTGAAACTGTGACTTCATCTGTGCCTGATCTTCTGTGGCTATAAGGGAAAAGCAGAGACATTCTCGGTATTTTAGGATGGAATGGATTCATGGAAGCTGTGAGAAGAGACATACCATATTCATATTATGAACTAACATTTATTTGTACAAAAAAACTAGGAGAAATTTATCAATTGACAGCATTCTAATAAAAACTAAAGAATTGGAATGTAAAAAGTGGGTTTTGCCGAGACCGTTAAAAATTGGCAATTTTCAACTTGCACTTTAGACCGAACGGTTCATCTGAAAAGAAAAGTAAATAGTGATGTTTGTAGATAATTTTAAGTACTTTAATTTTTGTTAACAGACTATTTACTAAAAGTTTTGATAAATCCACTGCCGTTTTGATTTTTTTAAGCCATGTTCAATAAATGTTGTTAGAGAAAAAACTTGATCACTGCAGTTCCTTCCTGGCATAAATCCGGCTTGTTCTACGGGAATATTTCCGCTGATAGATAGATTATCCTCTCAAGAACCTTGTAGCAGACACTTCGCAGAACGGGCGATTGGTCTGTAACTCTCTGGTAGTGAAGTGTGTTTGTCACTTTCGAGGAGCCAGAAGTCGGGAAATATTTTTTCCACCTACCTCTTCCGAAAGTATACTTTTCCGGACCTGATTGTAGGGAGCAAAGTTGTACTTTTCCTCCCTAGGGAGGAAAATATTTTTCCTCCCTAGGGAGGGAGGAAAATATTTTTCCTCCCTAGGGAGGAAAAGTAAAAGTAACGTCATGGTATTTCATTCATGAAATATAACTTATTGACGCCCTGTACAATATCTATTTTCTATTACGTAAATATATATACATTTTAACGTTTATTTAAAAACACTATGTATTTTGCAGAATGGTAAAAAAACAGTAAATTGTTATTCTGATTTAACAATGTTTACATTAATAATTTGACTTATATTTGACAGTTGACAGTTATACTGTACCTACTTGTTAGCTTTAGTTCTAATAAATTTTATTGGTTAGTTACATAAATAAATTAAGTAAAAATGAAAAAATGACTTGTTATTTGAGGAAGGTGGAAAAACCATATGTATAACATGGGAGTAAAGTGCCTTTTCCTCCCTTGAATGATTACTGCCCTCCGCTACGCGTCGGGCAGTAAACTTCATTCTCGGGAGGAAAAGTAGCACTTTCCTCCCTTGTTATAAAAAAAGCTATTTCAACTCTCGCAGCTTTGCGACACTTAATAAGTCTACTACATGAAAAGTTCTTCGGTCTCCATTTGCCTCATGATTGGTAGCCTATACTGATGTGTAGTTTTGATCCTTTTGAGCTGATATCCTACTTCTTTTTTATGAACTTCTAGGTTGGTTTGAAGAGCTAGGCAATACGTTTGGCTATATCTTCAGGATTTAGTGTAGTTGTCTAGATGTTAGCGACTGTGTCCAGTTTTCTGAGTAGGTTCTAGGCTGCTGTTTATTATGGCTGCTATGCGCGAACGCGAAGTTAAGGTTTTAGAGAATTTCCCTCCACCTAGTGCTTCTAATTCGGAATTCTAATACAGAATTCAGACACTCTAGAAGTTGTTCACGTACGTCTGGGTCTCTGGTTTGCTCGTATTGATCATATACAGGTCTTTACATTCTTCGGTCGAGCATAGAATCTAGGATTTGGTTAGGCCGCGTGGAATGTGTTTATTAGTACAGCGATTAGAGGTTAGAATGTTAATTAGAGATTACATTATTCTCGTTATTAATTATTATTTATAAGTATATACAGTGCGGTGGAATAAGTGTTCCCCCCCGCCCCCCTGTTAACTTGTTTATTTTAAGAATATAAGCAAAACGCTCGGACAGGTCGATTTTTAAACTAACCATAGTATACTGTAGCATCAACGTTTCGAACTTTACGCGATCCTCTTCAGGTGACAGCCATAACTTTGATTTTTTTAAATGGGAAAGTACATCATGTGACACCTCATTTAAAAGCTCTTAAAATACTGATTTCAAAAATGTATAATACTTTATTTCACCTTATTTCACCGCACTGTATGTAGTTACCAAATGAAATCGACATTTACAGCAACGATTAGTCGTTATTATTTTTCGCAAAAAATTAACTTCAAAGAGACTAAAACGAATTAAAGATTAAAATTATACGAGAACAAATTATAAACAACTCACCGGAGGGACCGCAGACGTTCGGATACAATTAGCGTCTCTTTGCAAAGACAATGACGTCGACTTTGCAAAGTAACAAGACACTTACTCAACACACACACACTACACATTACTCCCCTGAGTTAGTGATAAGTTATACAATTACGTGGCTAAAGGTTCTAGTTCTAAACTAAGGCCAGAATCAGAGAAAAAAAAATTATAAACAAAAACGCTGTTATTTTGACATTGTCCAAACTCGAAATTCCCAGTATCAATGATCGTCTTTCATCATATTGATCATATTGGTTTTAGGTTCTTCGAGTCGAGGAACCTTCTAAAGAAGAAGTTCATCAATATGTTCTCTCCACTTTATCAACTACGTATTTCTAAGCTTTAGCCCTACACTAAACTAATGTGTCTTAATCCACTACCACTACATCTAAATACTGCTATTTGTAGGAGATGTATGTACCATTCAGTATCAAATACCAAAAACTCAGCTGTAAATAACTCATTTCTTATTATTTTCTCATCTCTTCTGTTCTCTATTATGTACACCAATAGTTCTACTATTCTAATAATTATTCTACTAGTTCTATTCAAAATCAAATGAGATAGTTTACTCTGACTTAATATTTAATCAAATCTATTTATTATAAAACATTCTTCAAATAAATCAGCAAAATAACTATCGACAGATAAGCAATCAATAATTTTTTTAGACCGGAAGACCTAACCTATTTTTACATGAGTGCTATAATTCCAATAAAAATATTCACGCGTTTTTGTGTTACTTACCTACATAATGCATATTGTCTCATGTCATTGTCTCTTGTCTCCTGTAGATTTATTGGATTTTCGACGGTAGCTGACGGAGAAATCAGTAACAGAAGTTTGACAACATCTAGAAAGTATTGTCAATGGTGCCAAATTTTGTCTCTGTATTAAACTGTTAGGATTTTTATATTTGTCAGTCATTAATAATTAAGTAGGTTTTAGAATGTTAAAAACTTATTTATTAATAGGTTTTCAAACGCAATTGTTTTTAACGTACCATGACGTTTATATACAGGGTGTCCCGAAAAGTTTGGTCATAAATTATACCACAGATTCTGGGGTCAAAAATAGGTTGATTGAACCTCACTTACCAATATACAATAGTGCACACAAAAAAAGTTACAGCCCTTTGAAGTTACAAAATGAAAATCGATTTTTTTTCATATATCGAAAACTCTTAGAGATTTTTTTATTGAAAATGGACATGTGGCATTCTTATGGCAGCAAAATCTTAAAAAAAAATTAAAGTGAAATTTGTGCACCCCATAAAAATTTTATGGTGTTTTTGTTCCTTTAAACCCCCCCAAACTTTTGTCTACGTTCCAATTAAATTATTATTGTGGCACCATTAGTTAAACACGATGTTTTTAAAACTTTTTTGCCTCTTAGTACTTTTCGATAAGCCAGTGTTTATCGAGATATTTTGAATAATTGTCGAATCCACCACATATTTGTATATGGTTAAGTACGATTATTATTATAATAAAGACCTGTTAATAATCTGAAAATTTATTTATAATTTACATTATTAGGCATATTTTGAAAAAGAAGCCACATCTCGATAAAAGGTCACTTATCAAAAAAAGACTAGAAGGCAAAAAAGTTTTAAAAACACTGTGTTTAACTAATGGTACCACAATAATAGTTTAATTGCAATGTACACAAACATTTGGGGGGTTTAAAGGAACAAAACCCCATAAAATTTTTATGTAAACATATTAAAAAAGAAGCCGCATCTCGATAAAAACTGGCTTATCGAAAAAATATTAAGAGGCAAAAAAGTTTTAAAAACGTTGTATTTAACTAATGGTACCACACTAATGAATTAATTGGAACGTACACAAAAGTTTGGGGGGGGTTTAAGTGAACAAAACCCCCATAAAATTTTTATGGGGCGAACAAATTTTCCTATAATTTTGTTTTACGATGTTCCTGCCATAAGAATTATACATGTCTATTTTCAATCAAAAATCTTTAATAGTTTTCGATATATTGAAAAAAATCGATTTTCATTTTGCAACTTCAAAGGGCTGTAACTTTTTTATGAGCACATTTGTACTAAGGTAAGTTAGGTTCAATCGAACTATTTTTGACCCCAGAACGTGTGGTATAATTTATGACCAATATTTTCGAGACACCCTGTATACAGTGTATCTGAGTAACTTGGAACCCTATGGGAAACTTTTTCCTGTAGTTTCTGTATACCATCAATCACAAAAATTGGAAAAAATCCTTTGTAAAAGGTATAAAATTTTTATTAAAATCCCTTTAAAGGTCTACATCACAACAAAAAGTTTTCGAAGACGCTTTGTTGTGATGTAGCCCTTCAAAGGGATTTTAATAAAAAAAAATTTATAACTTTACAAAGGATTTTTTCCATTTTTTTTATTAAGGGTGTAGGCGCAAAATCTTGGTCCAATGCTATTTAATTGCATTAATTTTTTTCGAATTCTGAGAAAACTAATAAATATTTTTGAAAAATTTAAACGCAGATTGAAAGATTATATTATTACCGAGGGTCTAAAGTCCCTTAGAATAATCTAAACTGAATTAAGTCTTTGTTTTTTCACCCCTGTAACTTATTAAAATAAACATTATAGAAGTTTTCAGGGACTTTCGGCCCCTGGGTAATAATGTAATCTTTCATCACCCGTTTAAATTTTTCAAGAATACTTATTAGTTTTCTTAGGATTAGAAAAAAATAAATGCATTTAAATAGCAGTGGACCAAGATTTGCGCCTAACTCTTTAAGAATCAATTTTTAGAAAAAAAAGTTATGCTTCGTAAAATGTTTTGCATGGCCTAAAACCTAAGATGCAATCATCAGATATCAAATTTTATCAATTTTATACGAGGTATGTCAAAAATGCGAATATCGCTCAAGAGTCACGTACCTTTAGGCAGGCCGCACATCAAAGAAACATGAAACGTAAATTACGTTTCATGGAAATAAAACACTGCTAAACAAATATACGTCCGGCCATTTATGAAACTCTCCGAAAATAAAAATGTGACATGAGCATGAATCACACTCGTTTCAGTGTTTTATTTTCATGAAACATGTTTCACGGTTCATGTTTCATGTTTTTCGTTTCATGTTTCTTTGGTGTGCGGCTTGCCTTAGACTTCACAATATCGAAAATTGTTGTTATGAAAAGTTGTTCGGAATTAGAAACTTTGTTTTAATATGCAATTACATCCTTCTAATTGAAAAAAAAACACTTTGATTTTTTTTTCAAATTACTGATACCCAACATAATTTTCATTTATTACAAATATTATGATAACTCTTTCATTATTACGAAAAACGGTATTCTTTATAGTTCACAATATTTCCATTAGAAGGATAAAATTGAATATTGAAACATCGTTTTTAATTCCAAACAACGTTTCCATAATAACAATTTTCGATATTGTGAAATATAAAGGTACTTTACTCTTCAGCGAAATTCGTATTTTTTGACGTACCTCGTATAAAATTGATAAAATTTGATATTTGATGGTTGCATCGTAGATTATATACGATGCAGAGTATTTTATAAAGAATAACTTCTTTTCGTAAAACTGATAATAAAAAAGTTATCAATAGGTAGAGTATTTTTTGAAGAATACATCGCACCTTTGAGGAAACACTGACGCAAGTGCCAATTTTTCAAAAATTGAGTTATCAACACGATATTCGTAATACTCGTATTTGTCTGGTAGTCCAGAAAGCCACTGCGCATCCACTAGGAAAAATATTCTGATTCGGATTTTTTGCACAATCTTACTCAAAAAGGACTCCTTTTAACAAATTTGCATGTTGCCAGGACCAAAAGGTGATCAAAAATTTTTTAAACGTTTTTTTTTTGTTTTTTCCTTAAATTACTTTTTGCATGGAAAAAAGTTCTTTTAGGTTTTTTGGATCATTCCAAACAGAAAAGGTCTTTAGTGACTTTTCTCTAAAAATGATAGTTTTTGACATATAAGCGATTAAAAATTGAAAAATTGCGAAATCTGCCATTTTTAACCATCAAAAACTATGTGAAAAACTGAAAATTTGAATGTTGCCAAAGTAGATTGATATTCTTTAAACATCGATTGATGAAATCCCGAAGAGTTTTTTGCAATAAAATATTCAAAACTCCTTTGTTTTTTAATTGCTAATCAAGCGTGCGCGACACTATTTTCCACCGACAGTATGGTGCAAATGAAAGGAATAAATTCGTTATTTCGTAAACTGGCGACTTTAAGGAAAAATCCCGAAAGAGGTCGATTTTTATTTTTAAGTTGTGATATTGTGGCATATATGGTATACTAGTGACGTCATCCGTCTGGGCGTGATGAAGTAATCGATGATTTTTATAAATGAGAATAGGGGTCGTGTTGTAGCTCATTTAAAAGGTTCTTCAATTCTCTATTCAGTAATGTAAACATGTACATCATTATTTATACAGGGTGTCCTTCTACTTCTTTTTTTGACAAATAATTTAATTTAATAAAAAAATTTTGGACACCCTGTATAAATAATTATATAAATGCTGCAGACGGGGGATGTGAGTTGCATAGTGTAGAATTCCTTCCCTCTCGTCTTCACTGCAGCATCCATTTGACTTGCAAATTGTAGAAGTCTTGGAGGTGTCACCAGGAAAGTGTACCAATAAGTTTTCAATTTAAAAATCTTTTAGTAATATTTTTAATATTTTCAATATTAATAATTTACTATTAGGATTGAAAACTACTTCGTCAAACTACTTCGTCTTCGTAATTGTATAAATGTTTATATTACTGAATAGAGAATTGAAGAAGCTTTCAAATGAGCTAGCACACGACCCCTATTCTCATTTAAAAAAATCATTGATTACGTCATCACGTCCAGATGGATGACGTCACTAGTATACCATATATGCCACAATATCATTACTTAAAAATAAAAATCGACCTGTTTCGGGATTTTTCCTTAAAGTCGCCGGTTTACGAAATAACGAATTTATTCCTTTCATTTGCACCATACTGTCGGTGGAAAATAGTGTCGCGCACGCTTGATTAGCAATTAAAAAACAAAGGAGTTTTGAATTATGTATTGCAAAAAACTCTTCGGGATTTCATCAATCGATGTTTAAAGAATATCTACCTACCTTGGCAACATTCAAATTTTCAGTTTTTCACATAGTTTTTGAGGGTTAAAAAAGGCCGATTTCGCAATTTTTCAATTTTTAATCGTTTATATGTCAAAAACTATCATTTTTAGAGAAAAGTCACTAAAGACCTTTTCTGTTTGGAATGATCCAAAAAACCTAAAAAGACTTTTTTCGATGCAAAAAAAAAATAATTTTAGGAAAAAACAAAAAAAAAACGTTTAAAAAATTTTTGACCACCTTTTGGTCCTGGCAACATGCAAATTTGTTAAAAGGAGTCCCTTTTGAGTAAGATTGTGCAAAAAATCCGAATCAGAATATTTTTCCTAGCGGATGCGCAGTGGCTTTCTGGACTATGGGGAAACAAAGTCAGAGTTGTAACTCATATTTCGCTAGATGACGTGTATGTCGTTGTTTTCTGTTTTTACCTGCTCTCTTGGACTTTTGCAACATAGTCAGTTGTGTGATACAACATTAGTATGCAATGATAAAATTATGAAATTTTTGGAGAAACAATGACATATGCTTTTTCTCATGAGGATCTTTCAGTGTGTCACAGTTTTTCGATTTCTTTCTAACACATTAAATTGTATGTGACAGAAAAAAACGCACGTCGCTGATTACATTTCGTCGGTGACATTTATTCTAGTTGTCAATAGATGGCGCTATAATCGAAAAAAAAATTATTTACTAATTATATCATATATCTACGAATATAATCTGTACAACTTATAAGACTATACAAATCAAAGAAAATACCATTTTATAAATGCAATAAACATAATTGATTTGTTTTTATGCCAAATTGCAAATAAAATGTGACAAACTGTTAGATTTAACTAAAATGTCATGTTAGAATAAATGTCATAAATGTGTATTATCACGGACTTACCTTTTTTTCTATCATTTGTGACGCACTGAAAAATGCTCATGAAAAGAAGCATAGTTGCTAATTTTTCTCCCATCTCAGACAGCAAAGAGGGGATGTTTAAGAAAAAAAACTTTATATATTATAGTATACGGTAATAACCAAAACGGTGGACAATAAATTTCTACTTTCTTTTGTAATTTACTTCTCATTTTTGGCCTTTATTAACTTTCAAAACTTTAAATGCGTTTTCTCAACAATTAACAAATTTGCACTTATGTCAGTGGTTCCCCAAAGGTGCGACTTTTTTTAGGAAAATTGATAATAAAAAAGTTTCTTCCCTTATGGTTCCAAAGACACTCTAGTAACAGTTTCTTTAAATCCTGTATATATCTCTCCATTTGGCAACCGCGGTCTTAGGAATCGTTGTCGGTGGGTCGACGGATAGTTCATTGACCCAAGTGCGGTTTTTTGCAGTGTCTGGCTGCTGGCCCGCCACCGCTAGGCTACCAACCGCCGAACACGGGGATCCAGACAACTTTGCCAACTCACACACTATACACACACACACACACACACACTTTTATGCACGCACTTACGAGGGAAGTTCGCAAGTTCGTTACAGCAGGGCTGCATAGCCCGTAGAAAATTGTCGAGAAAATAGTTAAATTTTAATAAAACATCCTTACTAAATTTATTTGTCATTTCGATATAATTTTGGATATCGGTAAATACCAGTTTCATGTATATTTTCAATCTCAGTTAGAACAAGCTGAAAATACGAGCATTATCATAACGAAAACTTTGTTTATTTACGTATTTTAATTCATAATATGGAAAATTGCTATTATGAAAAGTAGTTTAGAATTAATAATTATGTTTTAATGTGCAATTATATCATTCTAATTTAAATGCTATGAACTATAATAGTACATTATATACCGCGGGACTGAAGTAGTACATTTAATCCTGAAGGTAAAGTTTATGGCCCGACCGCAGGGAGGGCCATAATTTACCTGAAGGATTAAATGTACTTCAGTCGCAAGGTATATACGATACTTTTCGTACTTCCGGTATGATTTTATTAATTATTTCAATAATTTCAATCAGTTTTTTCTCTCTTCAACTCATTTAATAAACTGTCTTTAAAATAAGTTACCATAGTAACATTGCGTTGTGACAGTTATAATTTAGAAACATTGTCATTACTAGTGTCATTGTAAAGAAACATTGTTATTGATAATTATTGGTATCATGAGTGAAGAAGGTGTATCTGATATTGATAAAAGAGCAGCCGAAGTAGGTGAAGAATTGTTACCACCGAAATCTAGAAAACTATACGAGCAGCAGTACGATGCTTTTAAAAAGTGGTGCCGCTTAAAAAATGTGAGACAACCTACTGAAAATGCGCTGTTAGTCTACTTCGATGATAAATCAAAAGCGGTTTGTGCCTCAACTCTCTGGGCACATTACTCAATGCTGAAATCGGTTATTAACATTAGAGAAGATATTGATATAAGTAAATTTCCAAAATTATTAGCTTTTTTGAAGAGAAGAAATGAGGGATTTAAGCCAAAGAAGTCAAGAATTCTCACGTCTGAGCAGGTAGATCAGTTCTTACGGGAGGCTCCGGATGATAAATATTTAATGCTTAAGGTAAATTTGGAAATTTGTTTATATTCAGAAATTTTAAGAAATCAATTTTTTTGTAGGTTGCACTTATTTTGGGCGTTGCGGGAGCTTGTCGTGGAAAAGAGTTGGTTGATTTAGAAATCGACGATGTGAGAGATTTGGGCGATTCCTTCCTAATTGCGATTAGAAACACCAAAAATAAAATTGACCGAAATTTTGTGATCAAAAATTCAGAAAACAGTGCCATCAGTTTTGTGGCGATATTTCGGAAATATGTGGCATTGCGAAAGACAGGGACAACTCATTCAAAATTTTTTGTTCAATACATCAACAAAGAATGTACTACGCGAGTAGTAGGAAAAAACATGTTTGGTACAATTCCACGGCAAATAGCAGCTTTCTTGAAATTAGAAAATGCGACGTCTTATACGGGACATTGTTTTAGACGCACATCTGCGTCTTTGTTAGCTGATTCGGGAGCAACAATAGACGTGCTGAAGAGACATGGAGGATGGAAATCCTCCAACGTGGCCGAGGGATATATTGAATCGTCTATTAAAAATAAACAAAAAATTTCAGATAAAATATTTGGTCAAGTCGCCGATTCGTCCACTATAGTTATGCCACAGTCCTCATTCTCGCTTCCTGTTTCCGCAGGATCTTCGAAACAAACACCAGTTCAATATGAAAAGGACCTATCTGTTACTCGTCAGTTACCTGCTGCATTAACCCAGGAAAGACTGGTCAATATGACGAACTGTCACAATATTAATTTGAATATTAACGTTAATTACCATTCTAATTAATTATATTTTTCAATAAAATATCCCTTAAATTCGTTTGTTTGTGATTTAATCGTTCCGGGAGTTTCGTCAATATTTAATCCCGGAGGGATTAAATGTGACACTTTAGTACCTGTCACAAGGGAGTGAAGTTGTCACTTTAGGCCCGGAAGTACGAAAAGGTAGTTTACTCTTGATCGAAATTCATATTTTTTATATAGGTAGTAACTCGTATAAAATTAATAAAATTTTATATATGATGGATGCATCATAAATCTTAGAACATGAAGAGCTTTTTATGAATAACTATTCTTCCTCAAATTAAAAATAAAAGAGTTATAAATGAAAATGTTGTTGGTATCCATAATTTGACAAAAATCTTCAAATATTTTTTTCCATTAGACGGATGTAATTGTACATATCAGATCATAATTTTTTATACCAAACAATATTATTTCATATACTGTCGGTTCGCTAAACTCCGACACAACTGGTTAATGATTTTAGTCAATAATCTTGCCAATTTGGCAAAAAAAAATTACTAATTAGTTAATAATTACTAAATAATTAGTAATTTTGTCAATTTTGGCAAAATTCTCAAAAACAAAAAAATTACCTACTAAAATCACTAGCCAGTTGTGTCGAGTTTAGCGAACCGACTATATTTTAATTTCGTAGCAAATGTAAAAGTCCATTTATCATAAAGGGGAGGCCGAATACTCGTATAAACCTTTTTAAAGCTGTTAATAAATTATTGCTTTTAAAATATACTCTAATAATAATTAAATTCACTATCAAATGTCATTGATGTTTTATTAATACTTAATTTAAAATTTAGTTTTACATTCACGAAGTGTCAAACTCAAATGTAAATAACCTATGCTTTGCTTAACAAATCGAGATTAAAAAACTAGCCTACTTAATAGCAACGATTTCAGCTGGACGTGTAGTGTGTCGGAATAAAATAAAACGATTGTGACGTCACATTTTAGACTTTGAGGTCGATTATCTCGAAGACGGTTAGAAATATCGAAATGCCGTTTTCAGATTTGGATTCAGAAGAAAAAACTACATAAGAATCCATCGATAAATCTGAGCTGAATATTGCGGGAGCGGCAACGCAATAACACACACACTTTTCCGAATTTATAAACGAAATGTTTTCGTTGAAAATAAGTAGAAAAGGTTTAAATGTTATGTTTATATGGTATTAGCTATACCCTATTCCACGAACATACCCCTGTTTTGGATTACTTCGACTACGAATATTTTACTGTGCAAAATAAGAAGAACGAAAGTAAATTGCAAATTACATTGTTGTTTATTGGAATAATTATTAGCGCCATTTACTTTCGTACTTCTTATGTTGCACAGTAAAATATTCATTGTCGAAGTAATCCAATACAGGCGTATGTTCGTGGAATGGCCCATACAGTTTGGTTATAATGAAAATTACATTTATCCCTAAAAATACTTGACGTTTCGATTTCCACTCCGGAAATAGTTTTCAAAACATTAATGAAAAAAAGTGTGTCGAAAAAGGTGTGTATATCCGCTAGTCGTTGTTTGAGGTGATGTTACATCAAAATCAACAAAAATTGAGGTTCGAGTATTACCTATGTTGTTGCAGGTAATAGCCAGCTTTGGCTGAAAAAGATGTGAGGTTGGGTTTTATACCGAACTAGCCCGATCAGGGAACAGAACATTTTACGAAAAGCTCCAAAAAAATAAAGGAAGGATGAAAATTTGGGAATAGGTAGTTGAAATTGTCTATTATTGTATAAGAAAAAGTTAACAATTCTACATCCCCTCCATTTTACAAAAATTGGAAAATACGGGGTGAAAAAAAATTTCTCGGGGGTAAAAAAAATACGTTTAAAATAAGTCCGGAATTGGATATAATGACTAATTCTAAGCAACTTTTGTTCTATAGAGTTTTTTTACAAAGTCAATACTTTTCGAGTTATTTGCTAGTGAATATGTTCATTTTAACAAAAAAAAACATGTTTTTAGACGATTTTTCGGAGATAATTCCAAAAGTAAGTATTTTAGCAAAAAAAATGTATAAACATACAGTGAGCACGTAAAGGTTGGAATAAATTCATTTTCTCGAGAATTGATGACTTTGCAAAAAAATACCAAAACAGGTCAATTTTTATTTTTAAATTACGACTTTTTGTCATATATGTCATACTAGTGACGTTACCCATCTGGGCGTGATGACGTCATCGATGATTTTTTGAATGGGAATAGGGGTCGTGTGATAGCTCATTTGAAAGGTAATTCAATTCTATATTCAGCAATATAAACATTAATATAATTAAACAAACTAAGTTATCAATCGAAGTAGCGCAGAAAACGACAATAAATATCGCCTCCGTACCACCAGATTGACAACAGGTGGAATACTTTCTTTGGTTACACCTCCTGAGACTTTCAAAATTTATAAGTCATACAGGGTGCCGAGGAAATTAATTAACCAGAGTATTATGCAGCTGCTGCATTTTCGTTTTGCAAAGAAATTGAGAATGTTTATACATTTTTAATTCGTTTACTCTTTTGTTTGAGTATTAAGGAATCTTTCTTGTTGGAGCTTTGCCACGCTGAGTAGATGAGTTGTGAATTATTTAAAATTCTCTCATCTTAATTTCCTCGGCACCCTGTATGACTTATAAATTTTGAAAGTCTCAGGAGGTGTAACCAAAGAAAGTATTCCACCTGTTGTCAATCTGGTGGTACGGAGGCGATATTTATTGTCGTTTTCTGCGCTACTTCGATTGATAACTTAGTTTGTTTTTCGGTAGATGGCCCTAGTTCATCCGTGACATTTCTTTCTTTGCAATTCGGGAAGGCCCAGGCTATGGTAAATGGTTAAAGCGGAGAGAAGAGGATATGGGTTTACTGATGAGGGAAAAAAGATCTCCGAAACCGGTATAGACTCTTCCTGCACTCTCCGCTTTAACCAGAGTATTATGCAGCTGCTGCATTTTCGTTTTGCAAAGAAATTGAGAATGTTTATACATTATTAATATAATTATTTATACAGGGTGTCCAAAAAAAATTTTTTTGAATTAAATTTATTGGCATAAAAAGAAGAATGCATGTAATTTATTTAATTCAAAATACATTTTACGGCTCCCAGAAAACAGAAAAAAATGTTTATATGAAAAATACATTGCTTTTCGCTTAAATTCAATGTTCAAACTGCCAAGAGGATGGTGGGTGGCTGCTTTAATATTGAATTTAAGCAAAAAACAATATTTATTTGTCAAATAAACATATTTCCTGTTTTATGATAGCAGCAAAATGTATTTTGAGTTATATGAATTCCACACATTCTTCTTTTTATGTCGATAAATTTAATTAAAACAATTTTTTTGGACACACTGTATAAATAATTATGTTAATCTTTATATTACTGAATAGATAATTGAGTTACCTTTCAAATGAGCTATCACACGACCCCTATCCTCATTTAAAAAAATCATAGATGACGTCATCACGCTCAGATGGGTGACGTCACTAGTATGATATATATACCAAAAAGTCGCAATTTAAAAATAAAAATTGACCGATTTTGGGATTTTTTCCAAGATAGTCCATTCTCGAGAAAATTAATGTATTCCAACCTTTACGTGCTCACAGTATAGTAAAAATATAGCTTATAAAAAATTGAAAAAAATGGTGTGTGCGTGAGGTCTGCAGACACAGTAGAAGCAGAGTTGCAGCTAATGAAAAGTAGGTTCTTATTCGTCAAATTCCAAATCGAATATTTCAATGTGAAATAACCAAAAAACGGAGCACTTTTCTGGGAAAATTCATTACAACTTTTTTAAAGTGTTTAAAAAAAGGTTTATTTTTATTTTAAAAAAAAACTTGTAACATTAAAAGTAAGAGAGTTAGGCTCAAAATATTGTTGGTCCCTTTTATTTTTTGGTAAAAAAATCACGAAAATCACCCCCTAATTAGCATCACAAATAAAATTTATCATTACCGCTTCACAAGTTACTTTATTTATGTATTATGGAGTAAAAAATGGAGTTTAAAATAAAACATTTTCTTTTACTTTGAAAAAAAAATCGGAATTGTTTATGGAATTAACTTAAAAATTATTAGTAATACCAAAAGTCTCAAAAAGTAATAAAATGTACCTTTTGATTTTCTGAATATTTTTGATTTTTTGTTTTCTTGTTAGACAAAAATTGGTTATGCTAGGGCTGTTCCAAATTTGCCTAAACTCGTGATTAGTTACTCGCTGAAGCCATTTTAACTACACCTTTTTCAAAAAGAAGCACTTTGAACCGATGAAACTTACAGATCATATAAATAATACATAGACAAAGTAACTTGTGTAGTGGTAATGATAAATTTTATTTGTGATGCTAGTTAGGGGGTGATTTTCGTGATTTTTTTACCAAAAAATAAAAGAGATCAACAATATTTTGAGCCTAACTCACTTACTTTTAATGTTACAAGTTTTTTTAAAAAACAAAAATAAACGTTTTTTAAACAAGACGAAGTAGTTTTCAATCCTAATAGTAAATTATTAATATTGAAAATATTAAAAATGTGTGACACCTCCAAGACTTCTACAATTTGCAAGTCAAATGGATGCTGCAATGAAGACGAGAGGGAAGGAATTCTACACTATGCAATTCACATCCCCCGTCTGCAGCTGGTAAAGTTCCAACGGAAAAATGCACCTAGTTACTCTACGGAGTAATACGACTATAAAATAAAATAAAAATTTATACCATTTTTATTCAGTTGCAATGCGAAGGCAAAACAATCTTACTTTTCAATTAGAATACAGAGTGCAGTCCAGTCCCTTGAATCGCGATTTTCGGCTCTTATTGGAGCCTTCATCGGAAAGAACGTAGGCACTGTTCTCGATGGGAAAACCTCTCGATGCGAATGAGTTAAAATATGGAGAACAGTGCCTACGTTCTTTCCGATGAAGGCTCCAATAAGAGCCGAAAATCGCGATTCAAGGGACTGGACTGCACTCCGTATTCTAATTGAAAAGTAAGATTGTTTTGCCTTCGCATTGCAACTGAATAAAAATGGTATAAATTTTTATTTTATTTTATAGTCGTATTACTCCGTAGAGTAACTAGGTGCATTTTTCCGTTGGAACTTTACCAGCTGCAGACGGGGGATGTGAATTGCATAGTGTAGAATTCCTTCCCTCTCGTCTTCATTGCAGCATCCATTTGACTTGCAAATTGTAGAAGTCTTGGAGGTGTCACCAGGAAAGTGTACCAATAAGTTTTCAATTTAAAAATCTGTTAGTAATATTTTTAATATTTTCAATATTAATAATTTACTATTAGGATTGAAAACTACTTCGTCTTTCAATGCCAGATGGCGCTAGCCACCTACTATCATCACTTCAGTTGCAATGGGTGGGAAAACCTCTCGATGCGAATCAGTTAAAATATGGAGAACAGTGCCTACATTCTTTCCGATGAAGGCTCCAATAAGAGCCGAAAATCGCGATTCAAGGGACTGGACTGCACTCCGTATTCTAATTGAAAAGTAAGATTGTTTTGCCTTCGCATTGCAACTGAATAAAAATGGTATAAATTTTTATTTTGTTTTTAAACACTTTAAAAAAGTTGAAATGAATTTTCCCCGAAAAGTGCTTCGTATTTGGGTTATTTCACATTGGAATATTCGATTTGGAATTTGACGAAGAAGAATCTACTTTTCATTAGCTACAACTCTGCTTCTACTGGGTCTACAAACCTCATGTATACACCATTTTTTTCAATTTTTTTCGAACAACCGTTCAAAAACATGTTTTATTTTGTTAAACATGAACATATTCACTCGCAAATAACTCAAAAAGTATTGACTTAGTGAAAAAACTCTGTAGAACAAAATTTGTTTAGAATGAGTCATTTTATCCAATTCAAGTCAAGTCATTTTACGTTCAAGAGGGGGGATGTAGAATTGTAAACTTTTTCTTATATAATAATAGACAATTTCAACTACCTAGTCCCAAATTTTCATCCTGCCTTTATTTTTTTTGGGGTCAGATTGTTCCTTGATCGGGTTATACATCAAATTTTATGATACATCAAATTTTGATTATTAGGTCTGTGCAATAATTATATCTGTTATGTAATTCTGTGTTTGTGGACGAACATTCACGGACAGTTATCAATTATTGGGGTATATAGGGTGTTTCATTAATAATTGGAAATATTTTAACTAGATTTCTGGACTCAAAATAGTAAGTTTTAACCCAAATCACCTAGTCCGAAAATGCTTCCTAAGAAAGCTAGAGCTCTTTGAAGATGACGCCTTTTTAATTAGGTTTATAAGTACCTTCAGAGCACCTCCATTTAGAAAACCGAAAACTGGTACGTTAATTTACCTTCCAGAGAAGCATCGATTTCATCAATTGTGAATTTCTCGTACCGGCAGATGCATCCGTTTTGGGTAGGTCAACGGTATTTTATCGCATTATTTTTTGTGTCTTTAATTGTTAAGCATTTTTAACACTGGATTATTAAATTGTGAGTTATTCTAGTACTAAAAGGTACTCCTGCTTTAAGTCCGTAGGATACACCGTTTTCTTGAAAAAACGATTTGAAAATTTTTCGTTTTTTTATTAGAAATTTTTTTTCAAAAAAACGGTGTATTTTACCAACTTGAAGCAAGAGTAACTTTTAGTACTACAATACCTCATAATTTAATAATCCAGTGTTAAAAATTCTTAACAATTAAAAACACAAAAAAGAATGCGATAAAATACCTTTGACCTATCCAAAACGGACGCATCTGAACGGTACTAGAAATTAGCAGTTAATGAAATCGATTCACCTCTGGAAAGTAAGTAAACGTACCAGTTTTGTTTTTTTTATTTTCTTTTTTTTAACATTTTTCGAATTCAAAAAATGAAAAATTTTCAAATTGATTTTTCTAGAAAACAGTGTATTCTACCAACTTAAAGCAAGAGTACATTTTTGTACTATAATACCTTACAATTTAATAATCCAGTGTCAAAAATGCTAAAAGTAAGTCAAAAAATTATGCGATAAAATAACCGTTGCCCTACACAAAACGGACGCCTTTGACCGGTACTACAAATTTGCAATTTATGGAATTGATTTATCTCTGAAAGATAAATAGGCGTACCAGTTTTCGTTTTTCTAAATAGAAGCGTTCTGGAGTCATTAAAAAAACTAATTACAAGACGCCATCTTCAAAGAGTTCTAGCTCTCTTAGGAAGCATTTTCGGTCTAGGCTGTTTGGGTTAAACCCTAATATTTTGAGCCCAGGAATCTATAGTTAAAATATTTGTGATTATTAATGAAACACCCTGTATAAATTGTAAACAACATTCGGTGTCTATTGTGTGTTGCATATGTATGTATAGTGTATGTGTAAGGTCGGTTCGCTAAACTCAGACACAACTGGCTAGTGATTTTAGCAAGTAATTTTGCCAATTTGGTAATATGAAAAGTGAATGGTTGACCCTTCCCACATTCTACGCTACTGGCGGAATTACTATTTTAGTTCAATTTTTCGATTCTCCAATACTTTCTATGCAAATATTATACTCTTCATTTATACCTATAAAATCATTAGTTTTCGAGATATTTGAAGTTAAAAATGAAGGGGCACAAGGTACCAATCTAAATAGCGGTGCCGTTGCATTTTTAACTTCAAATATCTCGAAAACTAATGAAAATTGGAAAATTGTAAAGGGTATAAAATTTTATTAAAATCCCTTTAAAGGGCTACATCACAACAAAACGTTTTCGATTTTTATAAAAAATCATCATCAGTGGTAGATAAACTGGATGCTAGCTGAACCACCAAAGAAAAATATTCTGGTAAAGACCCTTTAAATATAACATAGATACGTTAAAAGTGCATACTCTAATAAAATGCCTTATGATGGTCACATGGCAACTAGGATAATGCCCTAAGGTAATGTAATGAATTTCGCAACACATGGGATCCAAATTGAGTTGTTTACATTCCAATGACTTATGGCAACATTGGAAAGTAAACAACTCAATTTGG
Source organism: Diabrotica virgifera virgifera (assembly GCF_917563875.1). Taxonomy (NCBI): domain Eukaryota; kingdom Metazoa; phylum Arthropoda; class Insecta; order Coleoptera; family Chrysomelidae; genus Diabrotica; species Diabrotica virgifera. The sequence goes on along the minus strand of NC_065445.1, from coordinate 202,389,995 downwards.
ATCCCACGTGTTGGGAAATTCATTACATTTCCTTAGGGCATTATCCTATTGCCATTTGACCATCATAAGGCATTTTATTAAAGTATGCACTTTTAACGCATCTATGTTATATTTAAAGGGTTTTTACCCGAATATTTTTCTTTGGTGGTTCAGCTAGCATAAAGTTTATCTAACAATGATGATGATTTTTTATAAAAATCGAAAATGTTTTGTTGTGATGTAGCCCTTTAAAGGGATTTTAATAAACATTTATACCTTTTACAAAGGATTTTTTCCAATTTTTGTGATTGATGGTATACAGCCAACTACAGGAAAAACATTTTCTTTTCCTTGTGGATTTTGAAAACTAATGACTTTATCGTTACGAATAAAGAGGATATTATTCACCTAGAAAGTATTGGAAAATGGAAATATTGTGCTAAAATAGCAATTCCGCTAGTGCCGTAGAATTTGGGAAGGGTAAACCATTCACTGTCCCTTGTCGTACGCCTCTGGTAGTAGCCCGAAACGTTTGTTTATCATAATTTAGTAAGATCTACGGTAACTACACCTTCTACAAAGTATCACAAGGATATGTCAAATAGTTTTAAAGTACTGGGTAAAAATAGTTATTAAATTTTTAAATAAAACACCCTGTAACTCAATAAGGAGCCACATTTTATTTGAGTGATTTCGGTTAAATCTTAATATTTTGAGATATAGATTCTACAACTTAGAGATTGGACATTCTTAATGAATCACCCTGTAGATATTACATATTTTAAAGTAGACGACTTTAAAATGAAATTGCCAATATTTATGAGTTGCGTTCCTGGGACGACTTTATTGAAAGATAGTTCATTCATGCTCATTTATCCGGACACTTAGTGGTCCAGTGCAGTTTCTCCCACATAGATATTGTTAATGTATTTTGTAAATGCAGTTCTTTGACATCTCCTGTGTGTTGTTAGGTTTGGTTTTGGACAGGGTAGATCTGAGTGTGTTGGTTTTTTTAATAAATGTTGTAATGTACTTCTTTCTTATTCTTTTTAATTTTTCTGATTATTTAAATTTATTATTTAAAAAAAAATTTACATTTCGATGGCTTAGTATGAAAACTTAACTAACTTAACCTAAAGTGACCCAACCAAAGATTTCTAGAGTCCATAAGATCGAGACCAAAATTTCACATGGTTGAAAAGTATACATATCCTAAAAACATCAGGTAATGAAATGGTTACCAGGATTTTGAAATTTATTTTTATTTTGTCCTTTTGAGAACGGTTCCCGAGTGGACATCGAAACGTCAAACAGTAGTTAATTAAGAAATGTAATTTTAATTACATCAACAATAAATTGTTGCTCAATCCCAATTAGTCCAGAAAGCCACTGCGCATCCGCTAGGAAAAATATTCCGATTCGGATTTTTTGCACAATCTTACTCAAAAAGGATCCCTTTTAACAAATTTGCATGTTGCCAGGACCAAAAGTGGGTCAAAAATTTTTTTAATGTTTTTTTTGTTTTTTCCCTAAAAGTATTTTTTTTGCATGGAATAAAGTTTTTTTAGGTTTTTTGGATCATTCCAAACAGAAAAGGTCTTTAGTGACTTTTCTCTAAAGTTGATAGTTTTTGACATATAAGCGATTAAAAATTGAAAAATTGCGAAATCGACCATTTTTAACTTTCAAAAACTATGTGAAAAACTTAAAATTTGAATATTGCCAAGGTAGGTAGATATTCTTTAAACATCGATTGATGAAATCCCGAAGAGTTTTTTGCAATACAGTATTCAAAACTCCTTTGCTTTTTAATTTCTAATCACGCATGCGCGACGCTATTTTCCACCGTTGCATGTGTATACAGTATGGTGCAAATGAAAGGAATAAATTAGTTATTTCGTAAGCCGGCGACTTTAAGGAAAAAACCCGAAACAGGTCGATTTTTAATTTTAAATTATGATATTGTAGCATATATGGTATGCTAGTGACGTCATTCGTCTCGGCGTGATGGCGTAATCGATGATTTTTTAAATGAGAATAGGGGTCGTGTGGTAGCTCATTTAAAAGGTTCTTCAATTCTCTATTCAGTAATGTAAACATTTACATAATTGTTTATACAGGGTGTCCAGAAATTTTTTATTAAATTAAATTATTTGACAAAAAAAGAAGTAGAAGGACACCCTGTATAAATAATTATATAAATGTTTACATTACTGAATAGAGAATTGAAGAACCTTTCAAATGAGCTAGCACACGACCCCTATTCTCATTTAAAAAAATCATCGATTACGTCATCACGCCCAGATGGATGAGGTCACTAGTATACCATAAATGCCACAATATCATAACTTAAAAAATAAAAATCGACCTGTTTCGGGATTTTTCCTTAAGTCGCCGGTTTACGAAATAACGAATTTATTTCTTTCATTTGCACCATACTGTCGGTCGGTGGAAAATAGTGTCGCGCACGCTTGATTAGCAATTAAAAAACAAAGGAGTTTTGAATATTGTATTGCAAAAAACTCTTTGGGATTTCATCAATCGATGTTTGAAGAATATCTACCTACCTTGGCAACATTCAAATTTTCAGTTTTTCGCGTAGTTTTTGAGGGTTAAAAATGGCCGATTTCGCAATTTCTCAATGTTTAATCGCTTATATGTCAAAAACTATCAACTTTAGAGAAATGTCACTGAATGAAGACCTTTTCTGTTTGGAATTATCCAAAAAACCTAAATAAACTTTGTTCCATGCAAAAAAATTATTTTAGGAAAAAAACAAAAAAAAACGTTTAAACAATTTTTGACCCACTTTTGGTCCTGGCACAACATGCAAATTTGTTAAAAGGGGTCCTTTTTGAGTAAGATTGTGCAAAAAATCCGAATCGGAATATTTTTCCTAGCGGATGTGCAGTGGCTTTCTGGACTAAATAAACATACTACTCAATTAAACATGCCACAAGAAAACAGTTTCAGAACCTTGCTATCTTTTTGATTATTTTCGGACGAGGTACCTGCACACAAAAAAATAATAACTATAAAATTATACATTAAGAAAGCTTTTTATCATTAGCATATGTTATTAGTACTCTGTTAAACATCATGGATTTTGATGACATAAACTTACATATATTTTGCAGTTTTATACGTATCACTTTTTTACTATATACAGGATGATTGATTAGTAGGGTAAAGCTCAATAGCTCCGCTATAGTAATAGATAGCAACAAAAGTTAATAACAAAAATTTTAGCCACCTTTGAGCTTCACATTAAAAAATTAGTTAGAACGTTACAGGGTGTTCGATAACACAGTGGCAGACCAAACTTATGTTTTTTTTAAAGGAACACCCTATATTTTATTTTAAATTCGAAATCCTGTTAACTTCTTTATCACAAAAATATAAAGGTTTGTTATGTTATACAGGGTATTTACAAAGTTATAACCAATTTTATATGAAAATCGTAACAAGTTCAACTCCCTGTATAAATAGAAATAAGCAAAACAACAATGGTTTATTAATGCCATATTTTTTTAACGTATTGTCAAAATTTTCAAGAATGGTCGATATTGCTAATTTTCTTTATATCAAATACAGGGCGAGTCAAAACGCAAGTACATTATTTTCTCAGTATTTTTAAATGGACCACCCTGTATTTTATATCACTATTGAAAAGTACCATTACCGTGCTTTAATTTTTAGATGACATTCCCGATGTCTAAATTTATTAGTTTTCGAGATATTTTCATTTTTCAATGGACCAGTAGCGTGGCCACTCAAATCACCAGAATTTGATAAACTGGACTGATTTTTTTGGGGTTACGTTAATAATGAAGTTTATAAAACACCTCCAACAACAAGGGATGAGATGAAAAATAGAATACAAAGTGTATTTCGATATGTTAATTTACAAATGCTCCGTAGAGTAAGTAGCTCATTCAAATGATCGTTTTTAGGCGTATATAAATGTGTTAGGAGATAATTTTGAACACCTTATGTAATTAAATATTAAAAATATTTTATTAAAAGTAGCTTCTAATTTTTTCAAACATGTTTTTTTGCAAAATGTATTACTGATAAATTTATGTTTCGTTCTTTATTTGTTACATTGTTACATTTACATACAAAAGTAGTGTTTAATTGTCTTCACAAAATATTGTATTTTGTGTTTGTGTGTTTTTTTGTAAAATTTATTACTAATTTTCTTTGTTTATTTGTTGCATTTACATAAAAAGATAGTTTTTAATTGTTTCAAAAATGTTGCATGTAGTGGTTGTGTTTTTGTTTGTAAAATGTATTACATACTAATAAATTATTTTTATTTCTTTATTTGCTACAGTGTTACATTGATTACCGGATTGATAATCGGTAATCTTCAATTGTCAATTTAGTCATGGCTTACTTAAAATTTAGATAAATTTAAACACCTAAAATAATTTGCTCTGAAAAATGAAAATATCTCGAAAACTAATAAATTTGGGCATAGGGAATGTTATATAAAAATTAAAGTACGTTAATGTTACTTTTCAATAATGATATAAAATACAGGGTGTTCCATTTAACATTACTGAGAAAATAATGTACTTGCGTTTTAACTCACCCTGTATTTGATATAAAAAAATTAGCAATATCAATAATTCTTAAAAATTTTGACAAATAAAAAAATATGGCATTAATAAACCATTGCTGTTGTGCTTATTTTTATTTATACAGGGAGTTAAACTTGTTACGATTTTCATACAAAATTGGTTATAACTTTGTAAATACCCTGTATAACATTACAAAACTTTATATTTTTGTGATGGAGAAGTTAACAGGATTTCGAATATAAAATAAAATATAGGGTGTTTCATTTAAAAAAACATAAGTTAGGTCTGCCACTGTGTTATCGAACACCCTGTAACATTCTAACTAATTTTGTAATGTGAAGCTCAAAGGTGGCTAAAATTTTTGTTATTAACTTTTATTGCTATCTATTACTATAGCGGAGCTATTGAGCTTTACCCTACTAATCAATCACCCTGTATTCATATGCCTTATATTAGAGACTTTTAAAATACAATACCCTCGTGACCTAACCCGTCTGTCTACCTGTCCGTTACGTATTTTCATCTGCCAGGGTTCATGTGTGTACCTGCGCTTCAATACAGACTTGAATTCGCAAAACATAATATATAGAGCGGTCGGGTGTGGATGTGGAATACCCAACACCAATGATGTACCAGATGTTCTTTACCATGACTTCCTTTAACATGAGATGAGTTTCTCGCTAAATGGTATGTCAATGACCACAGGAAGCAACCATTAAGACTATTAAGATCGTTTTCGAAGCAAGAAAAATGAAAAATAACAATGGAAATGAAAGTTTGTAAACTTATGTAATTAGTATGTTTATATTACCTATGTTTTGGTTTGTTTGCAACATACCTACAAATTGAAATCTGGTTATTTTTTTACTTATTTATTAGCCCAGTCTTAAAATGGTGACTTTTTTGTAAGATTAATACATGTTGTAATCTGTGCATCTCCGTTAAACTGTAAAATATATCAATTTATGTTTTCCCAACTATTTTTCAAGTTGACAACCAACAATTTTTTTTTTGAAAAAGTCTTGCTTTTAATTTTTTCTTGGAGAAAATTTTAGAGTAGGCTATTCTGCTTATGATTTAAATGTATTAGTTTCCGTATTAGTCTGATATAAAAAACGACTGATCAAGCTTTCTTTTCTTCCAGTGCTCTTTCTATTTACCCGCCATTACACGCGCTATGAGGGAATACCTCACCATATTTGTTTATAACCAATGAAGTTGTCTTAACTAATACGATAACAAAAGACTAAGTTTTCACTCTAATGGCATATAAAACAACGTAATGTTACTCTACATTCCACCAGACTGAAAAGAATGGGAACCTTCTCTGGTTACACCTCCGAGGCTTCTACAATTTGCAAACCATACGGATGCTGAGACTAAGGAAGATGAGGGAATTTTACAATTTATAATTCACGTCCCATCTGCTCAGCGCGGTAAAGTTCCAACGAGAATGGTTCCCTTCGTACTCCAATCAGAGTAAACATGTAAATCAAAAATGAATAACCATTTTGAATTTCGTTGCAAAACGAAAATACAGTTGCATCATATTCTAGTCCAATCAGAGAGTGCAGCAAGCACCTCTACCGGTTTCGAAACTTATTAGTCTCTCATCAGGAGGCACATATGCTGCTCTCTCTGATCCAACCAAAACAAACCCCGGCGTGCAGTTGCCGCTAGGGCATCTATGCCATTTCGTTCGTTGCAATCCGTGACTGCACGCCGGGGTTTGTTTTGGTTGGATCAGAGAGAGCAGCATATTATGTGTCTCCTGATGAGAGACTAATAAGTTTAGAAACCGGTAGAGGTGCTTGCTGCACTCTCTGATTGGACTAGAATATGATGCGGCTGTATTTTCGTTTTGCAACGAAATTGAAAATGGTTATTCATTTTTGATTTACACTCTGATTGGAGTACGAAGGGAACCATTCTCGTTGGAACTTTACCGCGCTGAGCAGATGGGAAGTGAATTATAAATTGTAAAATTCCCTCATCTTCCTTAGCCTCAACACTGTATGGTTTGCAAAAAGGTTCCCATTGTTTTCAGTCTGGAGGGATGTATAGTAACATTACGTTGTTTTATATGCCATTAGTAGGCCAGGATAATAAGACAAAAATATACCCTGTTCGTGACACTTGAGCAGCCAGGGTACTGAAGCGTTTTTTCGACAAGTACTACCTATAGGAACAAATTGTAACTATTTCCTGCGTAGGATCTGGCAGCCATTTTTATTTATAAACAATTAACTGTCAAAAAATGGCGTTTTTCCCTTTTTTTTTTAAATCAATGGAAAACAACGAAACTTATGATTTCTATAGTACAAATATCTTTGAGATTATGGAAAAAGCTTTAAAATGACATATTACAAAGTTTGATATACTCATTTATTGTTAAAATAATTGCGAAAAAAGGTCGGAATTGCAAAAAAAATTATTTTCGCAATAACTGCTGTAAAAATTAGTGTACAGGTTTGAAATTTTTGTCAAATGAGGGTTCTTTGGTGCTTAATATGTGATAAAAATTTCAAAGCGATTCATTTAATTGTTTAAATTTTATTCGAATTGTTTATCTCAGAGAGCATTTTTTTTGCAATAACATAAGTCAGAAAAAAAATGACGTTAGAACCATTCCACAGGTGTCAAATGGAAGAGCATGAGCTATATTTTCAACTTGGTTTAGAGAAAGCGAAGAAAAAATGCATTTATTAGTAATAAATAATTATGCAAAAGTATATAAATATTTCCTAATAAACTTTTTGAATAACTTTTTCCAAAAAAATTAACTTTTTTAACCCTGTTTTAAGTGCACAACTACCAAGTAATGTTATTTATATCATAATTGATTAAAAATTGTAATAAATATATATAATTTCTTATATAACAAAATAAAAAGTTTATAAGAAAAGATTTACGATACTTTTGCATAATTATTTATTACTAATAAATGCATTTTTTATTCGTTTTTTTAAACCAAGTTGAAAATATAGCTCATGCTCTTTCATTTGACACCTGTGAAATGGTTCTAACGTCATTTTTTTCTGACTTATGTTATTGCAAAAAAAATGCTGTCTGGGATAAACAATTTGAATAAAATTTAAACAATTGAATGAATCGCTTTGAAATTTTTATCACATATTAAGCACCAAAGAACCCTTATATGACAAAAGTTTCAAAGCTGTACACTAATTTTTACAATAGATATTGCGAAATTATTTTTTTTTTGCAATTCCGACCTTTTTTCGCAATTATATTAAAAATAAATGAGTATATCAAACTTTGTAATACGTCATTTTAAAGCTTTTTTCATAATTTCAAAGATATTTGTACTAAAAGAACCATAAGTTTCACTGTTTTCCATTGATTTGAAAAAAAAAAAGGGAAAAATGCCATTTTTTGACACTTAATTGTTTATAAATAAAAATGGCCGCCAGATCCTACGCAGGAAATAGTTACAATTTGATCTTATAGGTATTACCTGTCGAAAAAACGCTTCAGTACCCTGGCTGCTCGAGTGTCATGGAAAAAACCTTATTACCCTGGACTATAGAGTGAAAACCCTAGTACAGAAATAAAAAGTAGAATTGCCAAAGCAAGAACAAGTCTTATGAAATTTAAGAAAATCCTGTGCAGTCATGATCTAAATTTGGAACTTCGCATAAGAATGGTCCGATGTTATATATTCCCAGGACTACTTTACGGGGTCGAAGCATGGACACTGACAGAATCGCTTTTAAAAAACCTAGAAGCATTTGAAATGTGGGTCTACCGCCGTATCCTGAAGATCAGTTGGGTAGAAAGAATCACAAACGAAAGGGTTTTGAAACGTTTGAATAAAAGTTGCGAAGTAGTGAACACGGTTAAAAGGCGCAAATTGGAATACTTTGGTCATATAATGCGTCACCCAGAAAAATATGACATACTTCACCTTGTCATGCAAGGTAAAATAATGGGAAAAAGAAGTGTGGGCCGCCGTACAACTTCTTGGCTTAAAAACCTACGCCAATGGTTTGGGAAAACTAGCACTGAACTATTTCGTGCGGCTGTAAATAAGACAATGATTGTTAATATGCTGGGCAACATGAGAGCCAACGATCGACAAGCGGTCTCGGCACCTTAAGAAGAAGAGTGAAAACTTAGTCTTTTGCTAGCAGTTGCCGCTAGGGCATCTATGACATTTCGTTCGTTGCAATCCGTGACTGCACGCCGGGGTTTTTTGGTTGGATCAGAAAGAGCAGCATATTGTGCCTCCTGATGAGAGACTAATAAGTTTCGAAACCGGTAGAGGTGCTTGCTGCACTCTCTGATTGGACTAGAATATGATGCGGCTGTATTTTCGTTTTGCAACGAAATTGAAAAATTGAAAATGGTTGGATATATGAATAGATACACCTAAGGGAGATTTACATCGACGATGGATGGAATAGCTGTTGATGATGATGATTTTTTTATAACTTCTGCAATATGTCTGTATGTTCTGTAATATGTTCAGAGGAGTATAGCTTAAAGTGTTAGTAGCCAGTTCATTAGTGGTACTCTCAATTGATGGGCTAGATTTAGTTGCCGGTTGCATATTTTGTATTAATGGATGTTCGTCTGAAGAATGTTGATGGATATTTTGTACTACTTACGAGAATTGTTTCCCTTAGACAACAACAGGATTCATATTTATTGGCCACTTCACATCCTCTGTAAAGTACATGATAGTATAATTTATTTGAAAAATTTAAAATTCGTTCATATGGATTACAATTCTTCAGAACGTTTTCGGTCCAGTCATACCATCATCAGTGAAACATTCTAATTGTGGTTGAAACTAGTTCACATTTTGGTTAATAATACCTTTACGTTACATGTTTATAATGTTCAATTGTAAAATTGAAGTGACACAAGGTCGATGCTAATAGATTCACTAAGAGAACATAGATTTTCCTGTTAAAAAAAGTGGCAGTTCGCCCTGCGAGTGATACGGATCAAATGCAAAATTAAAAAGAAAAATCCCAGTAGAATTTTTTTAATTATTAAAGTTATAAAAGGAGTCATGGGAGGTGATCCCTCTGACTCTGTAGCTTATTTCTTTGATTCGCATCTCTGTAAGCTAACTTGACCTTTTGGTGTAATAGAGTACTTTCTTGCTCATTTTGTGTTTATGTTAGAAATATAGAATTAGCTGGTTAATTCATTAAAGCCGTAAAAAATGAAATTAAATGTATGAGATTGTAAATAGGAAAAAAATTGATTAAAATAACTCATAAATTATTATCAGCACAAAAGAAACACTCTTACCCCCTTTTTAATGCTGAATATGTCAATGAAGTAGTGATGTTGATTATAGTTACTTTCGAGTATTCGTTACAAATCGTTACTTTTGTACAAAGCAATCATTTACAGTATTCGTTACTTTGATTACTATGATTACTTTTGTTACTTTTGTATTTGAGTACCGGTAATCATATCGAGAATCGTATTTCTCAGTAGGTAGATATTTTGTATAGGTATTCCGATAAAACAACCACCTTCACCGATCTGTTTAAGGGATAAAAATGATTTGATTACTATGATTGCTTTTGTTACTTTTTTATTTGAGTACCGGTAATCATATCGAGAATCGTATTTCCCAGTAGGTAGGTATTTTGTATAGGTATTCCGATATAACAACCACCATCACCGATCTGTTTAAGGGATAAAAATGATTTGATTACTATGATTACTTTTGTTACTTTTTTATTTGAGTACCGGTAATCATATCGAGAATCGTATTTCTCAGCAGTTAGGTATTTTGTATAGGTATTCCGATATAACAACGACCCTCACCGATCTGTTTAAGGGATAAAAATGATTTGATTACTATGATTACTTTTGTATTTGAGTACCGGTAATCATATCGAGAATCGTATTTCTCAGTAGGTAGGTCTGTCTGTATAGGTATTCCGATATAACAACGACCTTCACCAATCTGTTTAAGAGATAAAAATGATTTGATTACTATGATTACTTTTGTCTTTGAGTACCGGTAATCATATCGAGAATCGTATTTCTCAGTAGGTAGGTAGTTTGTATAGATATTCCAATATAATAACGACCTTCACGAAGTACGAAGTAATCAGAGTAATCAAAGTAGATACAATAGTCGTTACTCTCTCTGATACGATTGGTAAAAAGTAATCAGAGTAATCAAAGTAATAAAAGTAGATACAATAGTCGTTACTCGCTCTAATACGATTGGTATGAAGTAACGAAGTAATCGGAGTAATCAAAGTAGATACAATAGTCGTTACTCGCTCTGATACGATTGGTATCAGAGTAATCAAAGTAACGATTTGCCTCTCTGTATAGTAATCGTTACTTTTGGTATTCGTAAGTAACGAGTACTTTGTAACGAATAGTTATTTTTTCAACATCACTACAATGAAGTAATATTTCAACGTGTATTCAACTGTATTATCACAACGTTGAACGCTTGTCACAAAATCTTGCTTGGTTCTTATCCCAGTAAGAGGTGGGATTCTACTTAAATAGACCAATCGCGTGAAATGTAAAAACTTGCTTCACTTAAACAAGCACTCAACAGTATCTCATATAGTATTTTTACTACAAAAACGTTATTACGTAGGTCGAAATTTTTGACGTAAGAGAACTGTCAAAACATTAGAATGTGACTTTTCATTATTGTCATGTTTATAAAAAGAGAACTGTCAAAACATTAGAATGTGACTTTTCATTATTGTCATGTTTATAAAAACATGGCAATAATGAAAAGTCACATTCTAATGTTTTGACAGTTCTCTTACGTCAAAAATTTTGACCTACGTAATAACGTTTTTGTAGTAAAAATACTATACATATTATTTTTCGTATAATGATGAAGTACGCGCCAAGAACGCTGAAATAAACTATACCGATAACCATCTTTATAAATAATGTATTAATTGATGTCAGTTATAATATTTTTAACTAATGTGAGATTACTCTACTCTTTTATTAAAGTTTGTTCAAAAAAAGATAATGTTTTAAATATAGAACTTAAGTTTATTGTTGGTCATTCATATTATTTTTAAGTAGATCTAGATAAATTAAAAATAATAAATATACTTTTCATCTATTAATAATCCCAACTTATTTTGTATTTCAGCTAGGAAGAAAGATTCGAATTTATGTACATCTGAAGGAACCCGTAGATCCGAACTTGTGTCTTTTTTTAACACTCACGAGTTCGCTTTTACAGGTACTTTCAGGTGCAAACTCCTTGAGGAATCAGAAATAAAAGTGACGGAAGTGAGCATGGAAATGAACCATGGTTGGGTTTCATGTGAGGTAGTAGGTTGTATAGTAAGGATTACACCATTTTGGAGTACTGTACAGCCTGCTAACTTTCCTGATCTCAGTCCAAGTCAACGAGAACACCGAAAGTAGAAGCCTGGAATTTCCTGAAGGATTATTTTCGAATAAAAGAATTTTTAGTGTTAATAATTTTTAAGAAATTGACAATGTTTTAGACTAGACTAGACTAATATGAAGGTATGCTTGTTATGCATTTAACACTTATTTTCTTGACTGCAAGGTAACAAAAACTGTGTTTTAAAGTAAAATAGGTAGTAATAATAAAAATAGTCATATAAACGACATTATGCTGTAACAAGCAATACTCACGAATTAAAAACATAAAATCTTGAAGGCTAAGTAGCCGATATTATAGTAGGGGAGGAAAGTATGCTAAATTTGCAGTTAATCGAGCGTTATGGGAACCTATTGGGTTGTGATTATTAGGTCCTAAAACCAAAAAAAAAAGTTAAGTAAAGTTTTCTCATTTTAGTGGGGACTTTCCATTTTTTAATTTAATTTTCCATTTACAACAATCTTTTTCCGATTATAGCGCCATCTATCCATAATTCGAAAAAAATGTATCGAATAAAAGTTGCTTATTTTTACGTAAAAAATCCAAATCTCCTCTCCGTAGGGTGTCGTGTTTGGTATCATTCGACAGATTTTTGAAAAATTTGTTCGAAATATTAGCTTTTTCTTTGTGAAACTTTTTGACCCGCTCATTTCCTTACACCCCGCTCAAATAGTCAGATTTTTGAAATATACACTCTTTTACATGTACTTAACTTACCTTATCTTAATCTGACAATTTCGAGTTTTTCTAAGGATAGATTTTTTTTGCGGGCCCCCCTTAACGGACTCCCCTGTGTTAAGAGCCAATATATGGTAGAGGTACATTTACAGGGTACAAGGTTTCTCCCCATATGATAATCTGACGCGCTCGAGTAACTGCAAAAATCCCCGCTTGGGCTCCCCTACCATTATAGTCCAAGAGCCAGTGCTGAAAAATCTCTTCGAATTTACTAAAGCTACATTTTTCACAGTTGATTACTGTGATTGTGTAGAGAAACATACTGCGGTCGGTCAAGCGAAACGTAGAACAGGGGTTACTGAGAGGGTATCAAAGTTGCTTTCCTACGAAGGTAATTAAATCCATTTACTAAGGCTGAAAATCAGTACACACATTCTAAATTAAATATAAATAAAAGTTATTATAGTCGGTCAGTTGTATGACGGGACACAGCTGGTCGGTCGGCCCCAGTGAATGTACAGGGTTATTCACTATATTTTGACCCCCTTGTAAACTGCTTTATTTACAGAATTAGAAAAAAATGTAAAATACAAAAGTTATTCGATTTTTACATTATGATTTTTTTTGACATATATATCGTACTAGTGACGTCATCCATTTGGGCGTGATGACGTAATCGACTATTTTTTTAAATGGGAATAGGTGTCGAGTGCTAGCTCATTTGAAAGGTTATTCAATTCCCTATTCAGTAATATAAACATTAACATGATTAATTAATTATACAGGGTGTCCAAAAATTTGTCTTTAAATTAAATTAATTGTTTAATTATTAATTCAATATTTAAAGTACTGTGTACTTAATGTTTATAGTACTGTATAGAGAATTGAATAACCTTTCAAATGAGCTAGCACACGACCCCTATTCTCATTTAAAAAAATAGTCGATTACGTCATCACGCCCAGATGGATGACGTCACTAGTACGATATATATGTCAAAAAATCATAATTGAAAAAGCGAATAACTTTTGTATTTTACATTTTTTTCTAATTCTGTAAATAAAGCAGTTTACAAGGGGGTCAAAATATAGTGAATAACCCTGTACATTCATTGGGGCCGACCGACCGGCTCTGTCCCGTCATACAGCTGACCGACTATAATAATTTTTATTTATATTCAATTTAGAATGTGTGTACTGATTTTGAGCCTTAGTAAATGGATTTAATTATCTTTGTAGGAAAGCAACTTTGATACCCTCTCAGTAACCCTGTTCTACGTTTCGCTTGACCAACCGCAGTATATTTCTCTACACAATCACAGTAATCAACTGTGAAAAATTTAGCTTTAGTAAATTCAAAGAGATTTTTTCTATTATACAACTGGTAAAAAAGTAAAATTACATATTTGGAAGTAATATTGTAATAAATAAATACTAAATACAATAATGTATTAAGCAAAACATTTGTATTTGATCCTGACAAGAATGAAGACAAGTTTTAAAAAGTAATAAACATACATAAATATTAAATACATAAATGCAGGGTGGGCCAATTAAAACAGTCCGCCTCGATATTTGGCAGTATTTATTAGATTTTAAGGAAATGAGGAAACAGGTAGATTTTTGTTCTAAGGGTAACACATTTTTACGATACATACATCTGTCGTTTGTCAACCCCCTCCCTTCCACTTCCCAACCCCTTGTTTTTAAATAGGGAATATACCATGTGCGGCACATCATTGCACTGCTCACTGCGGCACTGCTCAATTTTCTACAAAATACGCTTTAAGAGTCGTATCAGTTTTTTTTGGAACCAGCTGTACGTATAACTTCTAATTTATTTAATTTTTGTTATATTACAATTAATTTTTTCTACGAGCGTGCAAAAATGTCTACTTTCGCGCACGCATTTTAGTTTAGAAAGTTTCACTTTTCCGCAACGCGTGTTACTTTTCCGCACGCGTGTTACTTTTCCGCACGCGTGTTAATTTAGATATGTTAATATGGCCTTAAAGTAATTATAATACATGCAATAAACTAATATTTAGATATTATTTACTAATTTATTTCAAATATATCTTATTGTGTCCCTGCTTTAATGAAATTAACGCGACAATTCGATGAAATAAAATTATTTTGACATAATATTCGAAAGTCAAATCGGTAGACAATAACAGTCGTTTTGAATCATCGTCATGGAAACCAAGATCGTCGTCATGCTAACTAATTATATTGAAAGTTTGGTTTTGACAACCTTGTCAAAGAATTAATTTGTGTATGTATTTTCATATTAATTAAATTAATTGATTAAGATTTGGTAATTTTTTAAAGACTCTTAGAAAAAATATTGTTCCTAACTCTTGCAGAAAGTCTCTTTTCCGCACTCGACTGCTTGCCGAACTCCCGCTTCGCGTCGTTCGGCAAACTGCAGTCGCGTGCGGAAAAGAATGACTTTCTGCACTTGTTAGGAAAATAACTATATTGCTTCAGTATTTGTTTTAGTTCACTTTTGATGTGACAGAAAAATGAATATTCGCACCCCATAGGCTTAAGGTTTAATTTTTAAGAGCTGTTGTATTTTAAATGAATTAAGATTTTTTTTGCAAAGACGGGTATATTCCCTATTTAAAAACAAGGGGTTGGGGAAGTGGAAGGGAGGGGGTTGACAAACGACCGATGTATGTATCGTAACAATGTACCCTTAGAACAAAAATCGACCTGTGTCCCTATTTCCATAAAATCTAATAAATACTGCCAAAAATCGAAGTGAACTGTTTTCATTGGCCCACCCTGTATAGTACAGACATACACTTCGTTAAGGTGATACAGTAGCGATCAACAGGTAGCCAAAACGCGTTCCAAGATTGCGGCTGTAATTTGGAATATTTTTCGAGATATTTGGCACACGTATTCGTAATATAATAAAGAATGGCGGTACAGAGTACAGAGCCCAATTTGAAAAATATATTAATATGTGGAAATTACTCTGTAATTAAATACATTATTAAAAAAACGAGCCTGTACCGCTATTAAAAAGAACAAAAAAATACACTTTCTTCAAATAAACTTTTTTATCCGATGCCTAGATTTTGTGTCATTTTGGAACTACTAATGAAATAAAAAAATTTAGTAGTTCCAAAATGATACAAAATCTAGGCATCGGATAAAAAAGTTTATTTGAAGAAAGTGTATTTTTTGTCCTTCTTAATGGCGGTACAGGCTCTTTTTTTAATATTGTATTTAATTACAGAGTAATTTCCACATATTACTAGATTTTTCAAATTGGGCTCTGTACCGCCATTCTTTATTATATTACGAATACGTGTGCCAAATATCTCGACAAAATATTCAAAATTACAGCCGCAATCTTGGAACGCGTTTTCGCTACCTGTTGATCGCTACTGTTTCCTCTTAACACAAAAACATCACATAGGCAACTATAACATGTAAAAAATTTAAGGAGTAGAACATCCTTATTATGTATTCATTTATTCTTGATTTAATCCATGTTTAATTGTTTCTGTCTTGTATCACACTCATTAATCTCTTTCTTGGTTATGTCTCTAACCAGGTCTCCTTTGGTCTTCCTCTCCAGAACTTAAAACTCAGCGATTTTTCGTATTCTTCTTCTTCTTCTTCAGTGCCCTATCTGATTTACATATTGGCTATTATCAAAGCTGCCGTGGTTTTCCTTCCAGTTCACCGGAGGCCATTTCAAACTGTTGTCGGAGAGTCTTCAGCCGTAAGATACGACGGCGTCCCGGTTCCCATTTTCCAAATGCTTTGCTCTCCATGACGAGTTGAAGTTAGTCGACCATTATGTGGCCGAAGTACTCAAGATTACGTTGTTTTACTACTTTTTCTTTTCCTATTGCGGTGTAGGAATTCGACGTTGGTGACATTGTCCACATAAGATATCTTCATTGGCTTGCGTCAATGTTTAGGCTTTAACTCCGTACAGTAGCACCGGGAGAACGTTGCATCCCACTATCCCCGTCTTGGGTTGGCTTGCTTAAGTGTCTAGGCTTCACTTCCGTATAATAGCACCATAAGAACATAACCTGGACCTAATTTCTTCAGCGTGACCCCGTTTTAATTAAGGGTAACTGAATCTATCGACTATCTCGATCTCTTCAGTCGCTGTCAATAGCGCCCCGGGATCTAAAATTGCGGGGCTGATAACCATGAATTTGGTTTTTCTAATGTTGAGGTCTAGGCCTTACTTTATACTCGCAGATCTCACACTGTCCAGTAAGTTCTGTAGATCATTTAGGCTGGTTGCTAGTAGCACAGTGTCATTAACATCTATTCCTATTCTTTAACTGCATATCTCCGATATTTTCGGAGATGTGTGTCCGTTGATGTCTTCTATTTAGCTCTTGCCTACTTTTGGTCAGGTCAGGTCAGCGCCGGATTAACCATTAGGCGAACTAGGCGGCCGCCTATGGCCTGCACATTTGCTGGGCCCCGCGTCTCACTCAAAGGCATTAATAATTAATATTGAATTATTTTAGTAGTAATATATAAAAAATATAAAATGTTAAATAAATCAGAAAGTTAGGCCTAACGGAGACAAAGAAAAAAGAGGATGGTTAATTTATGATTTCCAATAAAACTCAGTTTTTTGTTTGTCTTCTGTCAAATATGTCAGTAAAATACAACCGACTTTAAGCCAAAATTAAGCAGTTATCTCCAACGGCATTTTATATTCCATGTTCAAACATACGGTAAAAAACATACGTTCAAAATAACTACGGAAATGTTCTGTGAAAGTAACTTTTGTTTTATAGAGTCTTTTCACTAAGTAACTTTTCTAGTTATTTGCGAGTGAACATGCTCAGTTTTCAACAAAAAAGAAGAAGCTTTTTTAGCAAATCACTCAAAATTAAGCATTTTATCGAAAAAAATATTCACCATAAAAAATATAACATAATATGTTATATAAAGTAAAAAAATGTGTATGTGTGAAGTCTGTATACCCAGTAGAAGCAGAGTTATAGCTAATGAAAAGTAGGTTCTTATTCGTCAAATTGAAAACCGAATATTTCAACGTGAAATAACAAAAAAGTGAAACACTTTTCGGGGAAAACTCATCATAACTGTTTTAAAGTGTAAAAAATCTTTATTTTTATTTTCTAAAAAAATTTCTAGCAACAAAAGCAAGCAAGTTAATCCCTTTTTTTGATGAAAAATGAAAATAAATCATTACCGCTTAAGAGGAAACAGTAGCGATCAACAGGTAGCTAAAACGCGTTCCAAGATTGCGGCTGTAATTTTGAATATTTTTTCGAGATATTTGGCACACATATTCGTAATATAATAAAGAATGGCGGTACAGAGCCCAATTTGAAAAATATATTAATATGTGGAAATTACTCTGTAATTAAATACAATATTAAAAAAACGAGCCTGTACCGCCATTAAGAAGAACAAAATAATATACTTTCTTCAAATAAACTTTTTTATCCGATGCCTAGATTTTGTGTCATTTTGGAACTACTAAAATTTTTTATTTCATTAGTAGTTCCAAAATGACACAAAATCTAAGCATCGGATAAAAAAGTTTATTCGAAGAAAGTGTATTTTTTTGTTCTTCTTAATGGCGGTACAGGCTCGTTTTTTTAATATTGTATTTAATTACAGAGTAATTTCCACATATTAATATATTTTTCAAATTGGGCTCTGTACCGCCATTCTTTATTACATTACGAATACGTGTGCCAAATATCTCGAAAAAATATTCAAAATTACAGCCGCAATCTTGGAACGCGTTTTGGCTACCTGTTGATCGCTACTGTATCACCTTAACAAGTTACTTTATTTATGTATTGTTTATTATGATCTGTAAGTTTTTTCGGTATAAAGTGCTTATTCGTGAAAGGGCTGTATTAGAAAGGGCTTGAACAAGTCACTAGTCACGAGTGTATGCAAATTTTGGACAGAAATATCTTAAGCATTTTTTGTCTTACCAGAAAACAAGACTTTAAAATATTCAGAAGAACAAAACCTACATTTTCTTCCTGTTCAATATTTTTGGTATCACTAATAATTTTTAAGTTATTTTGAAAACGAGACATATTTTTCAAAATTTCACAAAATTGTTTTATTTAAATCTCAATTTTTTCAAATATAAGCATTGTGAACCGGTGAAACTTACCGATCATAAAAACAATACATAAGTAAAGTAAAATGTAAAGCGGTAATGATTAATTTCATATGGGATGCAAACTAGGGGATGATTTTCACGATTTCTTTTACCAAAAAATAGGGACCAACTTTATTTTGAGCTTATTTTTGGTACTACAAATTTTTTTAAAAAACACATATAAAGCTTTTTTAACACTTTAAAAAAGTTGTGGTGAGTTTTGCCCGAAAAGTGCTTAATTTTTTGGTTATTTTACGTTGAATAAATTCGATTTGGAATTTGTCGAATATGAATCTAATTTCATTAGATCCAACTCTGCTTATACTGGGTCTACATACTTCATACATACACATTTTTTACTTTTGTGTTATTTGAGTTATTTGCGAAAAAACGTTTAAAAGCGTGTTTTTGTTTTGTTGAAAACTGAACATGTTCACTCGCAAATAACTCGAAAAGTATTAATTTAGTTAAAAACCTCTATAAAACAAAAGTTATTTAGAATTAATCAGTTTATCCATTTCCGCACTTATTTTGAACGTATGTTTTTTCACCCCAGAGAAGGGGTGGTACTCATCCCCAGGACAAAAGCACACAGGCACAATATCACATTTTTCTTTGGCATGTTAGCTATGTGTGTGGCAAATTTCATCTCGATCCTAGCGGTTCATCGATTCGGAGCAAAATCCTTGAGTAAATGGTAATGACAAGTTGCTGAGAAATGTCGGGTAAAAGACTTGTAGATATACGCGATTTGACGCTATTAAAGCAATACAAATATTACATAGGAAAATGAATAAGTATTCAATAGCTCTTTTAACAATAAATATGTGGTCCAAATTTTAGAAAGTTTTAATGCTGCTAGCAAACATTAGAAGATCTAATTATAAATTTATCAGATACAGTTATTGCAAATACCTTTAGCAAAAGTGACAGAAGCAAAAAAAAAGAAAAATGATCTTTTTTACATTGTCGCAATTTATTGTTGTAGTAACTACTTCCCAAAACAACATAAATATCTGCAAATTTGTTTTTAACTCTTTCAGGGGCGAAGGTACCCAAAATGTACCACAGAAAAATTCACTGAGATGGGCAATATTTCGTATCTCATTTACATTGATTTTCTCTAAATAAGGTAAAATTTGCTGTAACATGTCTGCCCTGAAAGAGTTAATGGTCGTTATAAAGGGGCCTACTTATTATGACCACCTAGGGCCCAATGACGATTTAAACCGTCACTGGGTCAGGTAAGGTCGTTCTTTCTGGTATATTTAAGTGCCTTCTGCCTTCTGTGTCTAAAATTCCTCGATGACCTCTTCATCCATCCCGCTTTAATACTACTGTATGAGTATGAGTCTCATCTCTTTGTCTCCTTTATTATGTGATTGTAAAAAAGTTAAGAGCTTTCAACAAAATAGGAAGTGGAATAAACTTTGGAGGATAATGACATAGATGAGAGTACCTGGAATGGAGGTGTTACATCATCATTCTGGCTTTACAACCATGTGGGAGCCTAGCATCCTCAAGAATTTCTCTCCAGTCATCCCTATTCATCGCCTTTCTTCGTCAAGCATATATTACCATATTTCCCATATCTTCATCGATGTTATCAAGGAACCTTGTTCTGGACCTTCCTCTGCTCTGACCAATGGGTCTATCAAACAGCGTTTTTTAGCCTGTTCATTTTCTTCCATCCGCATTACATACCCTACCCACCTCAGAGGTCCTATCTTAATATATTTTACGACATCTGGTTCCTGGTTCCAGAGTTGTATCATCTTCTCCACACTTCATTGTCATTCACCGCTATATAGTTTCACCTTAGTACTTTTCTTTCGAGACATCGTAACATCTTTTCATTACTTTTTGTTGGAGTCCAGGTGGAGTTCATTCTCACTTAAAAAGGAAGATATAAATATGTATGGTAAAGCAAAAAATTGATTTATTATCACAATCAAAGTCTGCGAAAACTAAAATAATTTGTAACTATTCAAAGTAATCGAGTAGACATGCTACATTTAATAGTTCTTACATTTGGCTATATCTGGATAGATTAGATTAAACTACTACATAATATAGTTTATAGTTAGTTTTTAAATGAATGTTATAAAATTAATTTGTCATTAGAAGACCGAAAGGTTAATGATCTAACACACGATTTAGATGAAATGAAAACATTTTCTTAATGAAATAAAATATTTAGGTAATAAAAACTTTTCGAAAAACAATTTGTTATTTGGACTTTCACAAAAATTTGAAAACGGCAAATTCTAAAGATGATTTCAGACAATTCTTATTACAAAAATTTCTATAGGTAGGACTAAATTAATCGCGTGTTTTAGAAAATGCAATTCGTATGGCACACCTTATAATATATTATACACTGTACACAAAATTGTATATTATACAATGGTATACCAACGATGGATTCTAAAGACAAAAGCTTAGTGTCGTGTTGGGTCCTTAAGGGACGGAAAGGGAGCCAACTATCGGAACTAGGGAAACACTGACTCTAAACTATACTTTTATTTAAAGGTTTACAACATCCATAATCGTAAGGTTAGGAAGATGTTGTTTCGCGGGGTAGTCGTTCAGACACCCATCTAGCACAAATGCTAACTATAATGTTACTCTTAATAATGAAATATTAATGAATCTATTTTACCCCTCTTCGGGTTTTTATATCAATCTTTATTTTGGACTTTGAAAGTAAACGGTACGTGAGTATCGTTACTTACTAGCGAGGTTACCTAAACAAACTCCATCAATCAACCTTCGCTTTGTTTGTGATTATAGAAACAACCTCTTCTCTATCGACCTAATTATGCTTAAATTATATACCTATTTTGGATACATATTATGGGTTTTTCCCTCACTGTACACTATAGTATTTTTACTACAAAAACGTTATTACGTAGGTCAAAATTTTTGACGTAAGAGAACTGTCAAAACATTAGAATGTGACTTTTCATTATTGCTATATTTATTATAAACACGGCATTAATGAAAAGTCACATTCTAATGTTTTGGCAGTTCTCTTACGTCAAAAATTTTGACCTACGTAATAACTTTTTTGTAGTAAAAATACTATAGATAAAAAGGACTTAATAGTAATAACAAACCTTTACTGGAATCAAAGGGGCACACATTGTAAGATAACGAACCCAGCTCAGAAAATGAAATCAGGAGAGGTGAAATCATTTTTGAAGAAACGTTAGTAGTGTAGGAAACAGAGGTTGAACCTTGCAAAATGGACACAAGTCCGGTTTTATTTTTTTTCTGTTATATCAAGGGGTGCTTATTATAAGACTAACTTTTTCTGAAAAAATTTCGCCCCGGAACCCCCCTTTTCACCCCTTTAAAGGGGGTAATTTGTGGTTTTTACGGAACGTAGCCCTTCCTGTACCTTTTACAAAAAAAATTTTTATAGACATATAAAGAGGACTATATTTTCTACGATTTATTTCCCGACAGCATATGTCTATCATCCACCGTTTAGCGGGGGTGGCGCCCCAAAGTTGACAAGTTTATAAAAAAGATGTTTTTGTTCCTAACTGTAACGGAAATTAAGAAGAAATCATGCGGCAATTATTCACAAATAAGTGACTGATTTTTTGGTATAGGTTTCACTTAAGGGTAATTGCCCTATTTTTAATTACAGGGTGTTACATTTTAAAAAACCCCTTTTTATACCATCTGAACCGTTTAAGCTAGAGTAAAAAAAAATTCAGCGATTACCCATGTACTGGTGCTATTTACAAATTTGTATAATGCACCCCCATTTTTTCCCCGGAACCACCCCAAAAAAAAAGAATTAAAGACCACTATTTACTCTAAAAATTAGGTCCTATTCATTTTTTTCGTATAAGCAACCGTTACGGCACAGTGGCGCCGTAAACCTAAGATATGCTTTGGCGAGCTCCAGTTTTTGTTTTTTTTTTGACACCTGTTCGTTTTATTAATAAAGTACTTATGTAAAATAAAACAACACAGTGTAACCTACAAAATATGACCTATGCACATTTTACATTCTTTGCGCCCCAAAGTGGCCCAAAGCATGGTGGCCCAAAATCAATTTTTGCATATTTTCTCCACCTACACGCATTTTATTGCATTAATGCTACCTTAATAGCACAATATTCACCCTTAAGTGGTCGCTAAGCAGTGGCGGATCCAGGGGGTGATCGGGGCGATCACCGCCCCTCTCAAACCAAGTGATATTATATTTAAAGATTATAAAAATATTCATTTATTTTATTATTTTTATAAGAATGGCGTACATTTTATGCTTTAGCGACAGTGGCGGATCCAGCATCGTTAAGAGGGGGTGCCAATTGGCTAAATTTTTATAAAAATAAATGAATATTTTTATAATCTTTAAATATAATATCACTTGGTTTGAGAGGGGGGGTGATCGCCCCATCACCCCTCCCTAGATCCGCCACTGCTTAGTGACCACTTAAGGTCGATGCCACATTATGCGTTTTGAACGGATGCGGTGAAAACGCATCCGTTTCCAACGCAACCGGACCGACCTGTCACACTATGCGTTTAGTCTTGTGCAGTTTGTAAGCGCGTACCGATGACTCAAAACGCATCCGTTTCCAACGCAACCGGACCGATCTGTCACACTATGCGTTTTCACCGGATGCGGCGGAAACGCATCCGGTCAAAACGCATAATGTGGCATCGGCCTAAGGGTGAATATTGTGCTATTAAAGTAGCATTAATGCAATAAAATGCGTGTAGGTGGTGAAAATATGCAAAAATTGATTTTGGGCCACCACTGTGGCTTTAAGGCGCAAAGAATGTAAAATGTGCATAGGTCATAATTTGTAGGTTACACTGTATTGTTTTATTTTACATAAGTACTGTATCAATAAAACGAACAGATGACGAAAAAAACAAAAACGGAACCCGCCAAAACATATAATATGAGGTTTACGGCGCCACTGTGTCGTAACGGTTGTTTATACGAAAAAAATGAATAGGACCTAATTTTTAGAGTAAATAGTGGTCTTTAACCTTGTATAAGTTTTGTTTAAAAAGAATGCATAGGTAATGAGAAAATCGTAAAAACATGCTCGCCAAGGGATAGGGGTAGTTTCTGCAATATATTTTCAAGGATAGGGGTGGTTTCCGCAGGGATGTTGCAATAACCATATATATTTTTAAAAACCACTCTTGATGAAGCATATGCCCATATGGATCAAAAAGCAAAAAACAAAAAAAATTTCAAGGAATTTCAGGAAATCGCTTTTGGTGTCCATGCATTGGTAATAATAACGTGCACAAAATGATATATGAAGCATATTAATAAAGGGCATTGTGTGTGAAGGATTCCAAGAAAATCATTTTATTTATTAATACTTTTTTTTTGGTAGTTCCGGGGAAAAATGGGGGTGCGTTATACAAATTTATAAATAGCACCAGTACATGGGTAATCGCTGAAAGTTTTTTTACTCAAGCATAAACGGTTCAAATGGTATAAAAAGGGGTTTTTTAAAATGTAATACCCTGCAATTAAAAAAGGGCAATTACCCTTAAGTGAAACCTATACCAAAAAATCAATCAATTATTTGTGAATAATTGCCGCAGGATTTCTTCTTAATTTCCGTTACAGTTAAGGAAAAATATATATTTTTTAAAAACATCTTTTTTAAAAACTTGTCAACTTTGTGGCACCACCCCCGCTAAACGGTGGATGATAGACAGATGCTGTCGAAAAATAAATCGTAGAAAATATAGTCCTCTTCATATTTCTATAAAATAAATTTTTTGTAAAAGGGCTAAGTTCCGCAAAAACCACAAATTACCCCATTTAAAAGTGTGAAAAGGGGGGTTCCGGGGCGAAATTTTTTCAGAAAAAGTTAGTCTTATAATAAGCACCCCTTGATATACCAGAAAAAAAAATAAAACCGGACTTGTGTCCATTTTACAAGGTTCAATCTTTGTTTCCTACACCAGCGATTCTCAATCTGTGGTACATGTACCACTGGTGGTACATTTCATTACTTGCGGTGGTACACAAAACACAAAAAAATTAAAATAGTAGTACTTAGTAAGTCTTCATAATACATTATAAAAATACAGGGTGTAACAAAAATACAGGTCATAAATTAAATCACATATTCTGGGACCAAAAATAGTTCGATTGAACCTAACTTACCTTAGTACAAATGGGCACATAAAAAAAGTTACAGCCCTTTGAAGTTACAAAATAAAAATCGATTTTTTCCAATATATCGAAAACTATTTGAGTTTTCTTATTGAAAACGGACATATGAAAATCTTAAAAAAATATATAGTGAAATTTTATGGGGGTTTTGTTCCTTTAAAGCCCCCCACCCCCCCAAACTTTTGTGTACGTTCCAATTAAAGTATCATTGTGGCACCATTAGTTAAACACAATATTTTTAAAACTTTTTTGCCTCTTAGTAATTTTTCGAAAAGCTAGTTTTTATCGAGATATTTTGAATATTTGTCAAATCCACCACATATTATTATTTGTATACTGTTAAGTAAGATTTATATAGAGACCCGATAATAATATGAAAATTTATTTGCAAATTACAGATTGAGGTATATTTTTAACCATGTTAAAAAAGAAGCCACATCTCGATAAAAGGTGCCTTATCGGAAAAATACTAAGAGGCAAAAAAGTTTTAAAACACGGTGTTCAACTAATGGTACCGCAATAATAGTTTAATTGGAACGTACACAAACATTTGGGGGGTTTAAAGACACAAAACCGCCATAAAATTGTTTTGTAAACATATTAAAAAAGAAGTCGCATCTTGATTAAAACTGGTTTATCGAAAAAATACTAAGAGGCAAAAAAGCTTCAAAAACATTGTGTTTAACTAACGGTACCACAATAATAATTTAATTGGAACGTACATAAAAGTTTGGGGGGGTTTAAGGGAACAAATCCCCCATAAAATTTTTATGGGTGCACAAATTTCACTATAATTTCCTGCCATAGTAATGCCACATGTTCATTTTCATTAAAAAATCTTCAATAGTTTTCGATATATCGGAAAAAATCGATTTTCATTTTGTAACTTCAGAGGGCTGTAACCATTTTTGTGTGCATATTTGTACTAGGGTAAGTTAGGTTCAATCGAACTATTTTTGGTTCCAGAATATGTGATTTAATTTATGACCTGTATTTTTGTTACACCCTGTATATGTGGTACCAAAAATAATAAAAAAAACTGTAGGTGGTACACGACTCAAAAAGTTTGAGAACCGCTGTCCTACACTATAGGTATAGGTCATATCTGAATTTATTATCTCTGCTAAACAACTCCAACTACTACGAAATAAGAAATGCAGTTTCTGTGTGAAAAATATGGACAAAAAATGAATATGAAAAAGATTAAATATATGTAGTCGAAGCAATAAAGCACTGAACCGCCGAAAAAAAAGGACAAGTCGGATCTTAATAATCCTTTTTGCATTCGATTCGTCAATGCGCCAGGAAACTTTGTGACCCGGAGCCATGATATAATATTGAAAAACTGCATAAAAAATGCATTCTTAAAGTGTATCTCAAACACACAATAAAAAAAATTCAGAACTCGTCAATTATCGGCGGAAATGAGTTCAATTTCGTTACTGGATGGTTTTTGGGGTCGCTGAAAAGGAATATGACGTCAAAAGTGATATCCGGAGTACCTGGTGCCCAGGGTACCTACTGTGTACCTCGTATTGTGGAGTATCCGGCAAATTCATTAAAAATTAGTCAAAAATCATTACTCGGGGGTTTTTGGGGCCGCTAACGACGAATATGACATCGGAAGTAATTTCCGGAGTACCTAGTGCCCAGGGTACCTACTGTTTACCTCGTCTTGTGGAGTTTTCGGCAAAAAATTTATTAAAAAATTAGTCAAAAATAATTACTTGGGGGTTTTTGGGGTCGCTAACGACAAATATGACATCGGAAGCGATTTCCGGAATACCTGGTGCCCAGGGTACCTACTTCTTATTGAGTTTTCGGCAAATTCATTAAAAAATTAGCCAAAAATCATTATTCAGGGGTTTTTGGGTCGCTGACGACGAATATGACATCGGAAGTGCTCTACGGAGTACTTGGTACCCAGGGTACCTACTGTTTACCTGGTTTTCTGGAGTTTTTGACAAATTCATTAAAAAATTAGTCATAATTCATTACTTAGGGATTTTTGGGGTCTCTAACGACGAATATGACATCGGAAGTGATCTCCGGTGTACCTGATGCCCGGGGTACCTACTGTTTATCTCGTGACTAATGATTTTTGAATAATTTTTTAATGAATTTGCCGAAAGCTCCAGAAAACGAGGTAAACAGTAGGTACCCTGGGTACCAGGTACTCCGTAGATCACTTCCGATGTCATATTCGTCGTCAGCGACCCAAAAACCCGCGAGTAATGATTTTTGGCTAATGTTTTGATGAATTTACCGAAAACTTCACAAGACGAGGTAAACAGTAGGTACCCTGGGCACCAGGTACTACGGAGATGACTTTTGACGTCATATTCGTTTTCAGAGCCCCAAAAAACGCCCTAGTAACAAAATTGAACTCATTTCCGCCGATAATTGAAGAGTTCTGAATATTTTTTATTGTCTGTTTGAGATGCACTTTAAGAATGCATCTTTTGTATGCAGTTTTTCAATATTATATCATGGCTCCGTGCTCCGTGTCACAAAGTTTCCTGGCGCATTCACGAATCGAATGCAAAAAGAATTATTAAGATCCGTCTTGTCTTGTTTTTTCGGAGGTTAGGCCGATTTTATTGCTTTATTGCTTCGTCTAATGGTAATAACAAAGAAACCAAATAAAAAACAAACATATTATACATATTTGTAGATGTGCCGATAGAAAGGGTTGATAAATACAAATACCTGGAAACCTGGATCTCAGAAAGTCAGAAAGCTAATGATCAAAACACAGAAATAAACGCCAGGATAGAAATAGCAGTAAATGCTTTTGTAAAAATAAAAATAATTCTCTGCAATAAAGACCTTAGATTAGAATGTTAGGACTGAGTGTAAGAGCTCTGAGGTGTTACGTGTTTTCGGTACTACAATTTTATTTAGACTTGAAAGCTGAACAATGGAGCAGAACATGTAAATCAGTTACAGTCATTTGAAATGTGAACTGTGTCTTTGAATTTGGAAATAAAAATAAGAAAGTTATAATATTCGGGACACGTAATGAGGGGACAGCGATATGAAATGCTAAAATTGATAATACAGGGAAAGATAAAAGGAGGATGAAGTGATGATGATAGCCAACCTCCGATTGGGAGACGGCAAAGAAAAAGAAGAACGATGGATATTGCGGAAATACAAATTTTAAGTAAGCCGTGACTAAATTGTCTTAAACTGACAGTTCACCATAATAATAATTGTTTGTGTATAAACTTACTAAATAGTTAAGATGAATAATTTTACTGTTGATGAAATGGTAGATATGATCTGAATATTGGAGGAATCCAATTAAATTGCGTAATTATCAGTAAGGATTTATCACGAACGGTTTCTTGAGAGGCGATAACCTACAGTGGGTACTTTTGTTTAATAATGGTATGTAAGTTTTTTCTTTACACGGTCCACGTTGCCTTTGAAATTTTAGAAATGGATTTTGCCTTTGAATTTTAAAGTTTTTATTTCTGCTATTTTTCTTGCTGAGATGTCTTTGGATTTCCCATGGTGTTCTGGTACCACTCCCAGATAACAATATAAACTTGTTTCAAACTTGCAACAAGTTTGATACATCAAACATGAAACCTTGCTGCAGGTTTGCCATGGCAACTTTGTAAACTTGCAGCAAGGTTAAATCAAACTTGCTCGTTGGTGTGTGACAAACTTGCATGAAGTTTGTTTTTTCAAACTTGATACAAAGTTGATATAACAAACTTTCTGAAGGTTTGTTTTTGTTTTGTTGCATGCAGTTTGTTTTGTCAAACTTGATACAAACTTGCTTAAGGTTTGTTTTGAGATACTAGCCACAATTTGAATAAAACAATGTGAATAAAAAATACAATACCATTTTATATAACTATTTATTAATCACTCGACTAAAATACAATCTATTGTATAAAATTATTCATTGGAACTTACATTAAACACCCTAGCTTCAGATTCCGATGTTTGGTTTTGTCTATCAGCTCTGAAACAAATAGAAATTGTTAAAAACTCTTACTGTGTGAACAGAATTAATCTATGTTATTAAAAGAGGTAAAAAGATGTTAAAATAACAATTTTACAATAAAACCTAAAATTTATTTATTATATCTATTTTATAATACATAATTTATTTTAAATAGTATGTGAGTACAGTTAGAAGCTACAAAAAAAACATAAAAAGACTTACCTCTACCTCAATGCCACCAGAGTTGACCAGAGCAAAATGAGTAGGTACTAATCTGTAATTCAGTAAGCATGCAGGTTGGTCTATTAATCTATTAACAATGAAGAAAATAGGCTTCAGCTTAGTAATACGTAATAATAATTAAGGTAATAGTCTCGGAGAATTGTACGGAAAATTTAAGTTGTAAAAAACTTGAAGAAAAATATCAACATAACCTCATAACCACAATAACAAACTATCACCGCGTACGCGTAGCAGATTATTTTTCCCGCGTTGCCAGCCATCAAGTAAAAGTAAGCTTTTTCCCTCAACTTACCTTAAAAATTCTCATTTTTATGAAAAAATTCGCTCTTATTTACAAAATATGTTGAATTATTTTCAAATATTTTGATTTTTTTAAATATTGTGCAATTTGGACTGGAGCAAAAATTCCCTTTTAAGATAACTTTTTCAATTGTAGGTATGTTGAAAATTCTCGCAAACACAGAAATTTCCCTCCGGGTGGCAACACTTTCGTTGTCGTGGGCGGGACATCAGTCGGGGCCCCGAACGAAAACCGAATCGAAGCGGGCTGTGCAAAGCTAAGCTTGAAGCAAAGTTGCTACAAACTTGAATAATCATCTTTGTCATAACAATATTGCAGCAAACTTGTCACAAACTTGCTTCGTCATATTTGACGCAGCAATGAAAAATCAAAGAAGAATCAAACTTGCCACAAGTTTACATGCTATCTGGCTAGTTTAACGAACGCGTAATTTTTACTAAATTCACAAAAAATGGTATAGGCCTGTCAGAATATCACTAGAGAGCAATGGAAACTCACAAAGTTTATTATAACTTACATTTACGTTTATTAAACACCAAGAATACAAAATAATAGGCACACGAGTTGCAAGCAAGACTGGGCAGCACTGACAAACAATGACATCTGAGTCATGCATTGCCACTGCCACACATGCGTGTTGCCACTATTGTCAGACTATTTATTGTACTTTCAAAAAGTGTAACAAGACAGCCAAATGGAAACAAATGCACTAATATATGATAAAGCTCAATTATACAGGGTGTTTCATTAATAATTGTCCATATAGTAACTGGAGAAACCTTAGCACAAAATACGAAGATTTAACCTAAAACACTTCAATAAAATGTGGTTCCTTACCGAGTTACAGGGTGTTTTATCTAAAAATTTAAAAATTATTTTTGCTCAGCATTTTAAAACTATTCGACATATCCTTTTCATCCTTGGCAGAAAGTGCGACTACTATACCCCCTACTAAATTATGATAAACAAACGTTTCTAGCTGCTACCAGAGGCGTACGACAGGGTATAGTGAATAGTTGGCCCTTCTCAAATTCTAGGCCACTGGTGGAATTATTATTTTAGTGGCATTTTTAGATTCTCCAATACTTTCTACGTAAATAATTTACTCCTCATTGGTAACGATAAAGTCATTAGTTTTCGAGATATTTAAAGTTAAATATGAAACGGTAGAGTTATTTTGATTCATTTATGATATGATTAAAATTTAAAAATTATTTGTACCAGTACTTTAAAACTATTTGGCGTATCCTTATCCTACTTGACAGAAAGTGTAGGTACTGTACTCCCTACTAAATTAAGATAAATAAACGTTCCTAGCTACTACCAGAGGCGTACGACAGGGGATAGTGACTGGTTAACCCTTCCCAAATTCTACGCCACTGACGAAATTGCTATTTTAGTGTAATCTTTTTTATTTTTCAATACTTTTTATGTAAATAATATACATACTTTTCATTCGTAACGATAAAATTATTAGTTTTCAAGATATTTGAAACTTGAAACTAAAAATGAAGCGATAAAAAACATTAATCAAAATAACCGTGTCGTTTCATTTTTAACTTCAAAGATCTCGAAAACTAATGACTTTATCGTTACGAATGAAGAGTACATTATTTTCATAGAAAGTATAGGAGATTCCAAAAATTGAACTAAAATAGCAATTCCGTCAGTGGCGTAGAATTTGGAAAGGGTCAACCATTCACTTTCCCCCATCGTACGCCTCTAGTAATAGACAGAAACGTCTGTTTAACATAATTTAGTAGTTTGTACAGTACCTATACTTCCTGCCAAGTATAAAAAGTATACGTCGAATAGTTTTCAAATGCTGAGCAAAAATAGTTTTTAAATTTTTAGATAAAACACCCTGTAACTCAGTGAGGAACCACATTTTATTTAAGTGTTTTAGGTTAAATCTTCGTATTTTGTGCTAAGGTTACTCCAGTTACTATATGCACAATTATTAATGAAACACCCTGTATACCCTTCCTCTAAAACATTGAATTTTACTAGGTGGCTCTAATATTATGATTACCCACTGTATATGTACAACAGCAATCTTTGGAAGATTGATGGATCTGTTTAATGGTACTATTGTTTGTTTTTTAACCAAGAGGATTGATTCAAATTTACCGCGCCGTAATGCTTGTTTCTAATTGGTCCAACCGCAGGCAAGTTTACTCCACTGTCACAGATTAACTCAACATCTTGGGTTAATCTGTGCCACTGTTAATTTTTTAATTAATTTTTTAACTTAATTTTTTAATTTAATTTTTAATCAATTTTTGACACTAATGATATTTACGAAATATTGACACTTTTGGCATTTCATAGGTTAATTAAATTATGTAGATTTTTTATGTTTTCTGCGTTATTCCTTTAATTTTTACATTTTTAGACTGCTTTTATATAAAAAGCAGTTATTTTTAGAACTTTTTAGCCACGAATTAGTATCATATAATATTTATGGATTATCGTCGAAGGCCGACATGATCAACCAAAAAAGAAGATGTATTCAGGGCCGGCGATAACGGGCCTGCAAGGGATGCACTGCAGGCGGGCGCTCCTGTTTGGGGGGCGCCAAAATGAGGTTTTTTCTGCTGGTGCGATACAAAATATTAATTTAAAAGAGACTAAAGGGCGCCTATGCTAGTTTTGCAGGCGGGCGCCTTATACCCTAGCGCCGGTACTGGATGTATTTAGTGACTTTTCTAGTAACTTTCTTGGGTGTGAATCTGTCTTTTTAGTTTACTCCTCTTGGTTAAAAAATAAACTATAGTTCAGTTATGTATAAAAATACGAATAAACAAAATCTACGGTGACAAAGGAAAACAAAATAAATGTGTAGCTGTTAGTTACCAAAAATCCACATAAAAGTATAGTATACGGAGTATTTTCAAAGAAAAAGAACTAACTTACTACACTGTGCAAAGAATTCTTGCAAAAAATTCTTTTGTAAATGGGCCTTATTTGAAATTAAATAAAATCAACCAACAGAGAGATTTCTTCGATAATGTATTATACGCATAACTTTTATTATTGTGCCACCACTAATCTATACCATATAGTATAGCACACACAGTCAAACTACATGGACGCTGAACGTGCGGGGAAGTATTGTTGGTTATGTACCATGATGTGGGACCATATTTCTTTGAAGAAAATCTAAGTGGTGATGAGATGTATTTAGATTTTTTAGTAAATCAAT
This sequence comes from Diabrotica virgifera virgifera, assembly GCF_917563875.1. NCBI lineage: Eukaryota > Metazoa > Arthropoda > Insecta > Coleoptera > Chrysomelidae > Diabrotica > Diabrotica virgifera. The sequence goes on along the minus strand of NC_065445.1, from coordinate 202,357,332 downwards.
TCTGGTCAAATTCCATCGGACTGGTTGAAATCTACATTTGTGTCCCTTCCCAAGAAATCCAATTCTAAGACGTGTAGCGAATATCGCCTTATAAGTTTAATGAGTCACACCCTTAAAGTATTCTTGCGTATTATCCATTCCAGAATACGAGCAAAATTAGAACACAGCATAAGTAAAACACAGTTCGGTTTTAGATGCGGTTTTGGAACTCGAGAGCCCCTATTTGCAATACAAGTCTTGATTCAAAAATGCCTGGATCAACAGAAAGATGTTTACGCCTATTTTATCGACTATGAAAAAGCTTTCGATACTATCAAACATGACAAACTCATAGAACTATTACATCTTTCAGGACTTGACACTAAGGACATCCAGATTATAAAAAATCTATATTGGAATCAAACAGCCCACATAAAGAATGGACATATATGGTGAGTGAAAACATAACCATTTCTAGAGGGGTTAGACAGGGCTGTATTCTTTCGCCACTGCTTTTCAACCTGTACACGGAACAAATATTTCTAGAGGCACTGGAAGAGTACAATGAGGGCATCAAGATTAATGGCGTACCAATAAGTAATTTTCGATATGCAGATGATACTGTTATACTGGCCGATAACATCGAAGATTTACAGATGATGCTAAATAGAGTGAATACAACTGGCAACCGATTTGGACTGAAGTCAATAGAAAGAAAAATTTATGGTGATCAGTAAAAAGAACATTCAACATATCGACCTGAATATTGAAGCCGAACGTATTGAAAGAGTACAGCGATTTAAATATCTGGGATATACAGTAAATGATAAGTGGGACCCAGACGTAGAGATTAGGATCCGAATTGAAATAGCAAGATCCAAATTCATAAAAATGAGAAAGCTCTTAAGTAACCGCAACCTAAGCGTTAACCTCCGATGGCGCGCCACGAAATGCTACGTACTCTCTACGCTACTTTACGGAGTAGAAGGGTGGACGTTAACAGCAGCAACTATAAAGAAGTTAGCGGCTCTAGAAATGTGGCTGTATCGACGCATATTGAGAATACCTTGGACAGACAGAGTGACCAACACAGAGATATTGAGACGAATGGGTAAAGAGGTGGAATTGTTAACAACTGTTAAAAGGAGGAAAGCGTCATACCTGGGCCATGTGTTCCGTAATGATAAGTACAGTCTGCTACAGCTTATCGTGGAAGGCAAGATTGAAGGTAGAAGAGGTTTGGGCAGAAAGAAGAAATCCTGGCTGAGCAACTTGAGAGAGTGGTTTCAAATACCAGAAGCTGCGAACATAATACATGCGGCACAAAACAGAGAAACCTATCGTTTGATGGTCGCCAACCTTCGGTAGAAGACGGCACATAAAGAAGAAGAAGTAAATCAATGGCCCATATTATTGGAAGACGTTCCACGTCGTATACATGAACAAATGTGCTTTCTGCATGACCTGTTCATCATAATGCATTGATTCAAGGTGAACTTGACGATCAGCTTCCTGATAGATGGATTGGAAGAAACGGACCAGTAGCGTGGCCATCAAGATCACCAGAATTTAATAAAATGAAATGAAATGAAAAGATATAATACGAAATGTAATTGTAATTTGTACACGAAGTGTATAAATTAATGCTTAATGTAATGGTCGTTTCCAGGCATGCATAAAAATGTTTTAGGTCATTTTGAACACTTTATTCAATTACTTATTAACAATATTTTATTAAAAGTAGGTTTTAATTTGTCAGTTTATGTATTTTGTGTTTTTGTTTTTTTTATATAAAAGTTATTTTAAAATAATTTATTTTTCTTTCTTTATGTGTTACATTGATTACCGGATTAATAATCGGTAATGGTGAACTGTCAGTTTTACACAATTCAGACTTAATTGAAATTTGTAAAAATTTAAACACCTAATTAATAATTTGCTTTGAAAAATGGAAATATCTCAAAACCTAATAAATTTAGACATGAGGAATATTAAATAAAAATTCTAGTATGGTAATGGTACTTTTCGATAGTGACATAAAGTACAGGGTGTTCTATTTATAATTATTGAAAAAATAATGTACATACTTGCATTTTGCCTTAATCTGTATTCGATATAAAGAAAATTGTAATTATAATTAAAATAATAATTTTTGGAAATATTGTTCTGAAGCTATTTCCTTGTGGCATTTTTATAATGAACTATTTTAAATGGGAAATAAGCCACAATTTTACCAAAAAAATGAATTTATTAACGTTTAGACGCCCAAGTCGGGTGTCGTTGTCAAAATAATTAGTAGTATTATTTTGTATTTTGACAACGACACCCAACTTGGGCGTCGAAACGTTAATAAATTCATTTTTTTGGTAAAATTGTGGCTTATTTCCCATTTAAAATAGTTTATTTTGAAAATTTTGACAATCAAAAAAAATGTGGCAGCAGTAGATCGTGAATCTCAAAGTTGCCTACAATTTTTGTTAAGTTTTATAACTCTCTATTCTTATAGCGGATCTACTGAGCACCACACTAATCAATCACCCTATAAGTAATTATGTATAAGAGGTCTTATGATAATATCCTATGTCTAATTTCCATGATTTGATCTTTTCATTTTCCATTGGCCTTCTCTATTTATTTTCCTATCTGTGTATTTTCCATCCTTTGGATATGTCCGTAAAATATTGCTTTCTCTTCACATATATCGTTATTGAGCTTTTTACTCCCATTCGTTGTCTTTCTCATCGTTCCGAATTCTCTCTATGTGGTATTATACTCCAACTGATCTTCTAAATATGTCCATTTCGACTACATCCAGCTTTCTCTTGTTATTCTACAAGTTTCTACTACGTTTTTGATCTAATAACAGCTAATAATTAGAGCTTCATATATTTTATATTTCGTTCTTTTCCCTCTTTCTTGATCGCATTATGTATCTGCGTTAATCTTCTTTTTATTTCTTGATAATGTTTCTCTGTCCAGTCAGCAATCGCTCCAATGTACATGTATTGGTCAAAGGGCATAATTATGTCGTTAACTTCTAATTTGATGTTCGTCATCTCTATTTCTATTGGCAAGATGGCAGGTACTTACTTTTTGTATTAATTTCCAACTCCCTCTCTTACCATATGTTCCAAATCATCTTTATCATTGGATACAATGACATGATAATCAGCAAACTGCAAGGTATATAAACACATCTTTTCAAGGTTTACATTTGAGAAGGATATTGGGACCCATTTGCGACAATGGTATTTGGAGAATAAGGTTCAACTACGAGTTGGTATCAATATTAAGAAGAACCTTATAGCAAATTATGCAAAAATACGAAGTTTGTGCTGAGTAGATCACGTTATTAGAATTGATTAGAACACATGGATGGACAGAACACCTGGCTTAGTGGAATTATGTATGGTTGAACGTTGGCCATAGGAAGACCAAGGAACAGGTGGACAGACGAAGCGAGAACCGATACTAAAGAGATATTGACGGTGGATAAATGGAGGAGAGCAGCTAGGATTTGGGCTGTAGCATCTTAGGAGAGAGAAAGAGAGAAAGAGTGAGAGAGATACATAGTTTGAATATAATTTTGATAGCCTTTGCGCAATAAATACTTCTTTCTTCTTTAATTTCTATCTTCTTCGAAGGTTGGAAATCATCATGGCTATGCGGACCCTGTTGACTGCCGCTCTAAATAGCTCTGCACTACTGCATTCGAACTATATCCATACGCTTTAATTACTATTTTTGCTAATTTTATTTTCTTAATTTTTGATAACTTTTCTCAAAACGAAACGGCATGGGTCACTTAATATTCACATGTGATATACAAACCTAAAACAGATTGTGTAAGATTAATGTTTCTTTCAAGGAAACACTAATAGATTGCGATGCCCCCAGAGTGCCACACTCGTTATGTCAATACCTTGAAATACAAAAAAAGTTTCTCAGCCTTTAAAAGGCAGATGCAGAATTTATGGCCCTTCTGGTCATTATCTCAAAACCAGTTGACATAATAGTGGTGGTCCGGAGGCCAGTCTCTACACAGCATGCAAACGATGCAGACAAACCCTCGGCTCGCTAACAATCAACCCTCCTTCGAGATATAAGCAAACACACCGCTTGTTCACCCAAAATAAATAAATATATTACTGTTCGTCGTTAACTTATTTTTATTATTTTTAATTAATTCCGTTAACACACCCCAACGGCATAGAACCATTCCCTTAAGTTCTTAAGCCAGGATATTCTTCGTGTTCCCACATTCTGCTTTCCCTAAGTACTCAAGTTTTTGACTTTTGATAGTCAATATTATTTCCGCTTCATTTCCTATCCTTCTAGTTACTTCCACGTTTGACATTCTTTGAATCCATGATATTCGTAGAATTCTTCTGTTACACCAAAATTCAAAGGCGGCCAACTTATTCAGAGGGACTTGTTTCAATGTCCACGCTTCCAAGCCATAAAGAAGAGTAGAGAACACGTAACACCGAAGCATCCTTAGGCCTAGTTCTAACCTTATATCCCGATACCAAAGAAACTTTTTAAGTTTAATGAATGATGCACATGCTATTTCAATACATACTTTGGTTTGGTCTACAATACGTCGTAATTTCTTTGGTTTGGTCTACATTTGATGTTATCCATGTTCCTAAGTATTTGCAGTTATCCGCATTCTCAATTACAGTATCTCCAATAGTCAATCGGATGTTTGCGTGTGCTGATTTAGTCATGATCATGCATCTAGTTTTCTTTAAATTTATCTTCAGTCCGTACTCATGACAGCGTTAATTAAGGCGTTGCATTACGTTCTGTAAATCATTGTTGTTTTATATCGTTATTATTACTGTATCGTCTGAAAAACGTAAGTTGTTCAAAACTTATCCATTAATAGATATACCTTCTATTGAATCTCAAAGCGCTTCTTGAAATACCGCTTCACTGTAGACATTGAAGAGTAGTGGGGACCGGATGTGGGGATAGCACGCAACCCTGACGAACTCCTGTCTGTATTTTGATATTTTGGGTGTTCTGGTTGTCAACTCTTACCTTGGCAGTTTAATACCAATATAGATTAGATATAATTTTCATATCAAGACTGTCAATATTTTTGATTTTTAATATGTATACAAGCTTTTATGTTAAACCTTATCAATTGCTTTTTGAAAGTCTACAAAACATAAGTACATATCCTGATTCATGTCCATCATGTATCTCTGGGCCAGCACATCCAAGCCGAACAAAGCATCTCTTGTGTTCATACCATTTCTAAAGTCAAATATTGTGTGTCACTAATTTCATATTCAAGAGCTTTAACAATTTTTCTGTGTATTATTTTCAAAAATGTTTTAAGTGTGTGACTCATTAAGGCTATTCATCAATAACATCTTCATCAATAAGTTTTAATAATAGTGAACTTGCATAAAATTTTAAATTCGAAAAAAATGTTATAAATCACAACAGAACATAATTTAAAACATGTATCAAAGATAAAAAGTTGTTTTTGTGTTTCGTTTGGCCCCTAAAGACGATTCTAAATTCAAATTAAAGCAGCTAGCCCAAAAGGCGTCTTGGCGTCATATGAATATATGTTTACAATCTGCATCAACAAAGTAAACAGAATTGTATATAATTTTAAATTAGACATTATAAACGTTAGTAGAAAATACTGTTATGTGACGTCAGAAGTGTTTTTCATCGTTTGAACTACTTATAGAAAACTTATACTTTTACAAAATGGTTTTATTTTCCATAGTAAACCACCTTTCCTTTCCTCCAAAAACTGTATCAAACTCCAATCTCAACAAAATGGTATATATTATTGCAATGACATACGATAAAAATGTCATTAGAATATAAATATTTTTGCCTTATTCCGCGACGATGAGCTGGCCAAATAACCAAGTAGGTGGAGGCCAATAAACTGAAGAAGGAGAAGAAGAATATACCTAAATATAACCATAAATATAACGATACACTAAAACTATGTGACGGGTCACGGGTCGTTTGAACTATTTCATTATCGCAGAAGAACTTAAATTTGTATTTCTAAGTTATTATGAGTTTTTGAATCGTGAACTTTTGGAAATCTCGTTTAAAAAAAAACTGAACATTATTATGTATTAAAAAGAATTGTGCAAGTTCCGTATTCGATGGGCACATCATCTGGTCCAGTAGCTTTACTCTCTTTTGTGTTTTTAATGGCATAGATTACTTCTTCCCTTAATATTGGTGATTCGGTATCTTCTGTGATTTCTAATGACAGTTCTTCTCTTTCATCATTAAATAATTGTTGGATGTAATTGGTCCAGTGACACAATCTCTCCTTCACATCAGTAATAATATCCCCTTTATTATTGTTAAGGGTATTCCTTCTTATGCTTTTTATAGAACCAGTGATTTCTTTGATTTTTTTGTGTAAATTAAAGCTATTATACTTTTTATCCAGATCTTCTATCTGTCGGAGAGCCACCTCTTTTGTCTCTCGAATTTTCTTTCTGATGTTTCTCTGAATTTCTTTGTATTTATTCAGGTCCTTTGCTTTATGGTTTCTTCGGTTTTCCATAAGTTCAAGAATTTCTACTGTAATCCAAGGTTTTGCTTTTCGTTGAATTATTTCCCATCTTTGGTCAATAGTCAGGGCCTATTTTACCACTAGGCCCGTGAGGCACTTGCCTCGGGCCCGTATTTTAATGGGGCCCGGAAAGATCACCAAAAAAATATTTTTATTACAATAACAAAATAGATTTTCATTTTTTTTATTTTACAAACAGGAAATGATAACAATAAGAGTTATAATTAAAAGATGTTTAATTGTTTAAATATAAATTTTATTTATCGTTAATAAAAATTTAAATTTCTGGTGCAACTATATTTCTATTGAATAATTAAATTTATTTTTCTACAATCACTTGATAAAGAAGACTTTTTCGCTTGTCAATGGCAACGAAAAGTTGATGTTTACTGAGTACCGTCACTTTATCGCTCTAGCGCGTTAAAGTTTAAAAAACGCGCGTCGTCCCTAGCAGCCATACCATCATATAATACAAACACATTGAACATTCATACTTATTAACGCGCGTCGTCCGTAGCAACCATACATCCATACAATACAAACAAATTGAATATTCAAACTCATAAAGTTAATGATTTAAAAATAGTTTCATTTTATTAAGTAATTGTAGAAAAAATGTTGTATGTATTACAAGCAAAAAGTGACATTATTGCTTTCGAGTAATTACCGCTCTCCGCTACGCGTCGCGCGGTAACTCTTACTCTCAAGCAATAATGTATCACTTTTCGCTCTTAATACATAAATAACTATTTTCTACAATCACTTGATAAAGAAGACTTTTTCGCTTGTCAATGACAACGAAAAGTTGACGTTTACTGATTACCTACCGTCACTTTATCGCTCTAGCGCGTTAATGTTTGATAAACGCGCGTCGTCCGTAGCAACCATACAATCATACAACACAACAAATTGAACATTCAAACTCGTAAACGCGCGTCGTCCGTAGCAACAGTACAACCATACAATACAAACAAATTAAACATTGAAACTAAAGTTAATGATTTAAAAATAGTTTCATTTTATTAAGTGAATGTAGAAAAATATTCTATGTATTACAAGCATAAAGTGACATTATTGCTTTCGAGTCATTACCGCGCTCCGCTTCGCGTCGCGCAGTAACTATTACTCTCAAGCAACAATGTATCACTTTGCGCTCTTAATACATAAATAACTGTTAAAAAAGTTATTATTTTTGAATTATATTTAGGGGCCCGAAAATTGTGTAGTGCATGGGGCCTTATTTAAGTAAAATAGGCTCGGTCAATAGTTAGAGTTTCTGCACTATCTTCTTGGACTTTCCTTAAGTTCTCGTTTATTTTAAATTTCGTGTCCAATAAATATGTTTCGCAATAAATACGAACACGAAATAATGTCTAATAAATAGACATTTTAAAAATGACAACAAAATTTAAAGATAAGATATTAACACTTAGTCCTGTCGCCAGGGGGGGTACAACGGCCTCCTTAATTCAGATGGACTTACCCAAGTTTTTTTTATGTATTTTGACCCGTAGAACATGAATTTTTTGGGTAACAGTTGATCCGGATGTCGATAAGATTGTTATAAACAAAGAACTTGAGGAATTACATAGCAGTGATTTTTCGCAAAACAAAACATTTTTTTGTATTTTTTGGGTGATTCTCAGCAAAAAATAGTCTTACAAGTTTTTTCGTATGACGCACAGTTTTCGAGATTGAACGCGGTTGAACTTTCAAAAAATCGAAAAAGTGCAATTTTTGAACCGGAATAACTTTTGATTAAAAAATAAAATAGCAATTCAGCTTATTGCATTTGAAAGTTCAAGTCAAATTCTATCGGTTTTGATTATTTGCATTGCTAAAAATTAAGCTTTTATTTCTTAAACAAAGCTATAAACACATAGTGTTTCCCGGGCCCAATGCATGCGTTTTAATGGACGTAATATACGTAGAAATTCTGTATGCACGCCTACTCGTTCGATTTCAAATTAGAAATGCATTGAGAACATCATTCAATCACTATGTGTTTATAGCTTTGCTTAACAATAAAAAATTAATTTTTAGCAATGAAAATATCAAAACCGATAGAATTTTACTTGAACTTTCAAATGCGGTAAGCAGAATTGCTATTTTATTTTTCAATCAAAAGTTATTCGGGTTCAAAAATTGCATTTTTTCGATTTTTTGAAAGTTCAACCGCGTTTATTTCAAAACTATGCATCCTACGAAAAAACTTGTAAAATAATTTTTTGCTTAGAATGACCCAAATAATACAAAAACATGTTTTGTTTTGCGAAAAATCGCTGTTATGTGATTCCTCAAGTTCTTTGTTTATAACAATATTATCGACATCCGGATCGACTGTTACCCAAAAAATTCGTGTTCTACGTGTCAAAATACATAGAGAAAACTTGGGTAAGTCCATCTGAATTAAGCAGGCCGTTGTACCCCTACTGGCGACAGGACTAACTGATACCGCGCCATTCATTAACTTTTTGAACATTAATTGTTGATCAATTTATTACTTTCCTAAGTAATATTTGTCATCAAATTTAAACTAAAATTTAAAAACATTTTTAGTCGGTCTTAATTATATTTTCAATTGAAACTTCTAACCTGAATAACTTTAGGTATCTCAGCAATTAGTTTCTTTTTAAGGTACGTTTATATCAAAATTCATTAGCTACTCAAATAGATAAAATTAGACTTACTTACTTACTCCGTGGCATTACAACAATTCGTGGGTTTTAGCCGACTCGACAACATGCCTTCAGTCTTCTCTGTCTTGAGCAATCTCCATCCAGTTCTCCATGCCCATAGCTTTCAGGTCTCCTGCTATATTATCTCGCCACCGGAGTCGAGGGCGTCCACGTGGTCTTCTTCCAGTTGGGATTCTTCTCATACCAGCCTTACTGTTTTTTCGTCAGAATGTCTTCTGAGCTGTCCTGTCCATTGGAGTCTTTTGGACTTTATTTCTTTTAATATGTTGGCGTCTGGGTACAGTTCTCTTTGTTAGTTCTTATCCTATATTGTCCAGTCCCTTCTTCAAGCACAGGCCCAAATATCTTCCTAGGGATTTTTCTTTTTCAAACATCATTTGCATTTGTTATCGTCCACGTTTCGCTGCCATGTATCACTACGGGTCGTTTGATTGTTTATATAGTTGTATCTTTGTACGTCGTGTTAGTTGTTTCGATTTTTTAAGGTTTTGACGGCCATAAAGACATATTTTGCCGGATTGTATCCAATTGTTTATTTCTTGTGATCTGTTATTGTCTTCAGTTATTGTTGTTCCAAGATACCTAAATCTCTAAAGAGCTCAAAGTTAAAGTCATCGATGGTGATGTTCTGACCGATCCTGTCTCTGTTTTGGTAATTACGTTTCATACAGGTACATTATATTACGTTTTACTTTCATTGATTAGGAGCCTCATCCTCTCTGCTTCCTTCTCGAACCTTACGAAAGTCTCTTTCTTCCTTAATCTGGTTTTTCCTATTAGATCGATATCGTCTGCAAATGCCAACAGTAAGTTTGGTCCTTCTCGATGAAATACTGTAGTAGGTTTTTAGATTCTTGCATCGAACTCTCACCTTACATCTTAGTCGTTTCCTACTCATTCGTATCAAATTGACTAGTTTTTCTATTTCTCTAGGGCAAAAAATAACCGAGATAGAAACGTTTAAATATAAAATTTTGCTGCGAGAACCATGTAACCGGGACCATTTTTAACCTTTTATTAAAAAAAAACTAAATGGTTCAAAAGGATAAATTCGACATGGCTTAATAGCCCCTGGAATTAACTTTCAAATGGTTTTAAGGTGAACCTGATATCGTAAAAATTGACGGAGTTATTAAAAAAACAACAACTACGTTTTTTTGGAAAAATTTTTAAAAGATAAATTTTGAAAACATTTTGTAGCTTAAATTTTAATGCTGTCAACTTGTTCGGGGGATCATTTGATAGATATTTTTAAGTACTTTGACAAATGTTTAATAGTTTATGTTATATAATGCATTATTTTCCCGTTGTTTAAGCTTGAATACTTAGATTTGGGTACTCGCGGAAAAAAAATATACATTTAATTACCTGTAACTCACTTGAAGTTAACACTAAAATGTTTTTCTAATGAGGGGTTGTATTTCATTTTTTATTAGCTTCAATTTTGGTAATAACTTTTTTGTAAAAACTTATAGTTTTTGAGTTATTTATGAAAAATCGGTTAAAAACATGCATATCCTCTAACCACTCACCAATTTTCATGCAAATCGATGGAGATTCAACGAAATCGGAGGTAATAGCTCATATCCACCTTCAGTGACTGTACTAAACGAGGAAGTTGTTCAAGTACTTCAAAAAATAAAAGAAGGTGAAGCTGTTGAACAATATGATATATCTGGGGAAGTATGAACAACTTTAGGAGTGACAGGAACATGTTGGCTAAGAGATTTGTTTAATAAAATCGGCATGTAGTGGGACAGATGTAATGGGAGTGTAAGTGGGACAAATACCAGACGAATGGAGAAGCAATGTATATAGTAGGTACTTGCTTACAACAAGGAAGATATGCAACAGTGCATAAACTAAATTGCCATAAAACTAATTGGTCATACCATGAAAGTATACGGTAGTTGATTTATAACAATAACTGAAACAGTAGAGACAAAGTTGGGGACAAAGTTTAAAACTTACTAGGACAAAAACCAATAATTTGGAATAATCATTTAAAGGTAGACTTACTACAAATGAAACAATAACTTTGGATAGTGAAATGGCTGTGAATGGTAATAGTTTTAAGTACTTACTAACGGTATTATAGAGAAATGGAGATGCGTTCTGTGGAATTAGGGTGAAATGGATAAAGTCACAGGATGTGAGTGTTGTGTTGTCCGATAGGAAGATTCCAATTGTGACGATAATATAATTTTATCGTCTAGAGTATGCCAGTGAATTAAGTAAAACCTGTTTTTATACCGTCTCGGACGATATAAAAGACGGAACGAAAAGCCTTGTTGATTATTATTCTTGGAGCGTTGATCGAAGAATAATAAACAACAACGAGGTATAAGAGGTGAATTATCCCGACCATTTTCCCCCGTCGTTTTGGTGCGTTGAACGAATCCGACGGTTTTTCCTTTTATCTATTTTTATACGAGCGGTGATCGTATTTCCCTACATGTCTTTTCCCCTGGCTAGTTGAACGAGATGTCCTCTCCTTATACGCCCATTTCTTATTGATAAAGGTAATTCCTAATCCACGCGATCGTCAATATTATTCATTCATGTACAAAATATCGTCACATCCACCCGAACCGAAAGTTCGATGCGTAGATTATAAATATATTTTATTAACGAAATTAACTAGTAATTAAGGCTAATTATCTTAAGTTTTTGTATGTTTTGATTCTAAATAAGAATGTCTTGAAAAGCGAACCTTTGTCTACGACTGTATTTTGTTACCCGGCGCACAGTTTATAGAGGTTACCTCTTTATACTGTGCCCGGAGCATCGAATAGAACCACAACGTTACATTTAATGCTGCTGATCTTGACAGTGTAACTACTTACTGTCCCCTGTGCAAACTGAATTTCAAGCAAAAGAAAGCTGTGCATCAATTATCTGAGTCACACGTAAACATGAAAAAGTTCTTGATGTCCACTTGCAAAGTTTGTACCCTGGCCTTTAAGAATCACTGCTCGGGCGCCAATGTTTGTTCAACGCACTAAAACGACGGGGGAAAATGGTCGGGATAACTCAACTCTTTTACCTCGTTGTTGTTTATTAAA